>NW_027307852.1:0-300000 GCF_047496885.1 Scyliorhinus torazame
AGTGCTGGCTGTATGGTGGGAGCACTGACAAGTCTGGCTGTGTGGGAGCACTGACAGTGCTGGTTGTGTGGTGGGAGCACTGACAGTGCTGGCTGTGTGGTGGGAGCACTGACAGTGCTGGCTGTGTGGGGGTGCACTGACACTGCTGGCTGTGTGGGGGAGCACTGACAGTGCTGGCTATGCAGTGGGAGCACTGGCAGTGCTGGCTGTGTGTTGGGAGCACTGACAGTGCTGGCTGTGTGGGGGAGCACTAACAATGCTGGCTCTCTGGGGAGCACTGACAGTGCTGGCTGTGTGGGGGGCACTGACAGTGCTGTCTGTGTGGGGGGAGCACTGACAGTGCTGGCTGTGTGGGGTAGCACTGACAGTGCTGGCTGTGTGGGGGGAGCACTGACAGTGCTGTGCTGTATGAGGGGAGCACTGACAGTGCTGGCTGTGTGGTGAGAGCACTGACAGTGCTGGCTGTGTGGGGGGAGCACTGACAGTGCTGGCTGTGATGGGTAGCACTGACAGTGCTGGCTGTGTGGTGGGAGCTCTGACAGTGCTTGCTACGTGGGTGGAGAACTGGCAGTGCTGGCTGTTGGGGAGCATTGATAGTGCTGGCTGTGTGGGGTGGGGGCACTGACAGTGCTGGCTGTGTGGTGGGAGTACTGACAGTGCCGGTTGTGTGGTGGGGGCACTGACAGTGCTGGCTGTGTGGTGGGAGTACTGACAGTGCTGGCTGTGTGGGGGAGCACTGACAGTGCTGGCTGTGTGGGTGAGCACTGACAGTGCTGGCTGTGTGGGGAGCACTGACAGTGCTGGCTCTGTGGGGGAGCACTGACAGTGCTGGCTGTGTGGGGGAGCACTGACAGTGCTGGCTGTGTGGTGGGAGCATTGACAGTGCTGGCTGTGTGGTGGGAGCACTGACAGTGCCGTCTGTATGGTGGGAGCACTGACAGTGCTGGCTGTGTGATGGGAGCACTGACAGTGCAGGCTGTGTGGTGGGAGCACTGACAGTGCTGGCTGTGTGGTGGGAGCACTGAAAGTGCTGGCTGTGTGGAGGGAGAACTGACAGTGCTGTCTGTGAGGGTGGAGCACTGACAGTGCTGGCTGTGTGGGGGGAGCCCTGACAGTGCTGGCTGTGTGGTTGGAGCACTGCCAGTGCTGGCTGTGTGGTGGGAGCACTGACAGTGCTGGCTGTGTGGTGGGAGCACGGACAGTGCTGGCTGTGTGGGGGAGCACTGACAGCGCTGGCTGTGTGGTCGGAGCACTGACAGTGCTGGCTGTGTGGGGAGCACTGACAGTGCTGGCTGTATGGTGGGAGCACTGACAAGTCTGGCTGTGTGGGAGCACTGACAGTGCTGGCTGTGTGGTGGGAGCACTGACAGTGCTGGCTGTGTGGTGGGAGCACTGACAGTGCTGGCTGTGTGGGGGTGCACTGACACTGCTGGCTGTGTGGGGGAGCACTGACAGTGCTGGCTATGCAGTGGGAGAACTGGCAGTGCTGGCAATGTGTGTTGGGAGCACTGACAGTGCTGGCTGTGTGGGGGAGCACTAACAATGCTGGCTCTCTGGGGAGCACTGACAGTGCTGGCTGTGTGGGGGGCACTGACAGTGCTGTCTGTGTGGGGGGAGCACTGACAGTGCTGGCTGTGTGGGGTAGCACTGACAGTGCTGGCTGTGTGGGGGGAGCACTGACAGTGCTGGCTGTATGGGGGGAGCACTGACAGTGCTGGCTGTGTGGTGAGAGCACTGACAGTGCTGGCTGTGTGGGGGGAGCACTGACAGTGCTGGCTGTGATGGGTAGCACTGACAGTGCTGGCTGTGTGGTGGGAGCTCTGACAGTGCTTGCTACGTGGGTGGAGAACTGGCAGTGCTGGCTGTTGGGGAGCATTGATAGTGCTGGCTGTGTGGGGTGGGGGCACTGACAGTGCTGGCTGTGTGGTGGGAGTACTGACAGTGCCGGTTGTGTGGTGGGGGCACTGACAGTGCTGGCTGTGTGGTGGGAGTACTGACAGTGCTGGCTGTGTGGGGGAGCACTGACAGTGCTGGCTGTGTGGGTGAGCACTGACAGTGCTGGCTGTGTGGGGAGCACTGACAGTGCTGGCTCTGTTGGGTAGCACTGACAGTGCTGGCTATGTGGGGGAGCACTGACAGTGCTGGCTGTGTGGTGGGAGCATTGACAGTGCTGGCTGTGTGGTGGGAGCACTGACAGTGCCGTCTGTATGGTGGGAGCACTGACAGTGCTGGCTGTGTGATGGGAGCACTGACAGTGCAGGCTGTGTGGTGGGAGCACTGACAGTGCTGGCTGTGTGGTGGGAGCACTGAAAGTGCTGGCTGTGTGGAGGGAGAACTGACAGTGCTGTCTGTGAGGGTGGAGCACTGACAGTGCTGGCTGTGTGGGGGGAGCCCTGACAGTGCTGGCTGTGTGGTTGGAGCACTGCCAGTGCTGGCTGTGTGGTGGGAGCACTGACAGTGCTGGCTGTGTGGTGGGAGCACGGACAGTGCTGGCTGTGTGGGGGAGCACTGACAGCGCTGGCTGTGTGGTCGGAGCACTGACAGTGCTGGCTGTGTGGGGAGCACTAACAGTGCTGGCTGTATGGTGGGAGCACTGACAAGTCTGGCTGTGTGGGAGCACTGACAGTGCTGGCTGTGTGGTGGGAGCACTGACAGTGCTGGCTGTGTGGTGGGAGCACTGACAGTGCTGGCTGTGTGGGGGTGCACTGACACTGCTGGCTGTGTGGGGGAGCACTGACAGTGCTGGCTATGCAGTGGGAGCACTGGCAGTGCTGGCTGTGTGTTGGGAGCACTGACAGTGCTGGCTGTGTGGGGGAGCACTAACAATGCTGGCTCTCTGGGGAGCACTGACAGTGCTGTCTGTGTGGGGGGAGCATTGACAGTGCTGGCTGTGTGGGGTAGCACTGACAGTGCTGGCTGTGTGGGGGGAGCACTGACAGTGCTGGCTGTATGGGGGGAGCACTGACAGTGCTGGCTGTGTGGTGAGAGCACTGACAGTGCTGGCTGTGTGGGGGGAGCACTGACAGTGCTGGCTGTGATGGGTAGCACTGACAGTGCTGGCTGTGTGGTGGGAGCTCTGACAGTGCTTGCTACGTGGGTGGAGAACTGGCAGTGCTGGCTGTTGGGGAGCATTGATAGTGCTGGCTGTGTGGGGTGGGGGCACTGACAGTGCTGGCTGTGTGGTGGGAGTACTGACAGTGCCGGTTGTGTGGTGGGGGCACTGACAGTGCTGGCTGTGTGGTGGGAGTACTGACAGTGCTGGCTGTGTGGGGGAGCACTGACAGTGCTGGCTGTGTGGGTGAGCACTGACAGTGCTGGCTGTGTGGGGAGCACTGACAGTGCTGGCTCTGTGGGGGAGCACTGACAGTGCTGGCTGTGTGGGGGAGCACTGACAGTGCTGGCTGTGTGGTGGGAGCATTGACAGTGCTGGCTGTGTGGTGGGAGCACTGACAGTGCCGTCTGTATGGTGGGAGCACTGACAGTGCTGGCTGTGTGATGGGAGCACTGACAGTGCAGGCTGTGTGGTGGGAGCACTGACAGTGCTGTCTGTGAGGGTGGAGCACTGACAGTGCTGGCTGTGTGGGGGAGCACTGACAGTGCTGGTTGTGTGGTGGGAGCACTGACAGTTCTGGCTCTGTGGGGGAGCACTGACAGTGCTAGCTCTGTGGGAGAGCACTGGCAGTGCTGGCTGTGTGGGGAGCACTGATAGTGCTGGCTGTGTGGGGGGTCACTGACAGTGCTGGCTGTGTGGGGAGCACTGACAGTGCTAGCTGTGTGGGGGGAGCACTGACAGTGCTGGCTGTGTGGGGAGCACTGACAGTGCTGGCTGTGTGGTGAGAGCACTGACAGTGCTGGCTGTGTGGGGGGAGCACTGACAGTGCTGGCTGTGATGGGTAGCACTGACAGTGCTGGCTGTGTGGTGGGAGCTCTGACAGTGCTTGCTACGTGGGTGGAGAACTGGCAGTGCTGGCTGTTGGGGAACATTGATAGTGCTGGCTGTGTGGGGTGGGGGCACTGACAGTGCTGGCTGTGTGGTGGGAGTACTGACAGTGCTGGCTGTGTGGGGGAGCACTGACAGTGCTGGCTGTGTGGTGGGAACACGGACAGTGCTGGCTGTGTGGGGGAGCCCTGACAGTGCTGGCTGTGTGGTTGGAGCACTGCCAGTGCTGGCTGTGTGGTGGGAGCACTGACAGTGCTGGCTGTGTGGTGGGAGCACGGACAGTGCTGGCTGTGTGGGGGAGCACTGACAGCTCTGGCTGTGTGGTCGGAGCACTGACAGTGCTGGCTGTGTGGGGAGCACTGACAGTGCTGGCTGTATGGTGGGAGCACTGACAAGTCTGGCTGTGTGGGGAGCACTGACAGTGCTGGCTGTGTGGTGGGAGCACTGACAGTGCTGGCTGTGTGGTGGGAGCACTGACAGTGTCGTCTGTATGGTGGGAGCACTGACAGTGCTGGCTGTGTGATGGGAGCACTGACAGTGCAGGCTGTGTGGTGGGAGCACTGACAGTGCTGGCTGTGTGGTGGGAGCACTGAAAGTGCTGGCTGTGTGGTGGGAGCACTGACAGGGCTGTCTGTGAGGGTGGAGCACTGACAGTGCTGGCTATGTGGGGGAGCACTGACAGTGCTGGTTGTCTGGTGGGAGCACTGACAGTTCTGGCTCTGTGGGGGAGCACTGACAGTGCTAGCTCTGTGGGAGAGGACTGGCAGTGCTAGCTGTGTGGGGAGCACTGATAATGCTGGCTGTGTGGGGGGTCATCTGACAGTGCTGGCTGTGTGGGGAGCACTGACAGTGCTAGCTGTGTGGGGGGAGAACTGAAAGTGCTGGCTGTGTGGGGAGCACTGACAGCGCTGGCTGTGTGGGGGAGCACTGACATTGATGGCTGTGTGGGGGAGCATTAACAGTGCTGGCTGTATGGGGGAGCACTGACAGTGCTGGCTGTGTGGGGTGCACTGAAAGTGCTGGCTGTGTGGGGGAGGATGACAGTGCTGGCTGTGTGGTGGGAGCACTGGCAGTGCTGGCTGTGTGGGGGAGCATTAACAGTGCTGGCTGTATGGGGGAGCACTGACAGTGCTGGCTGTGTGGGGTGCACTGACAGTGCTGGCTCTGTGGGGGAGCACTGTCAGTGCTGGCTGTGTGGGGGGAGCACTGGCAGTGCTGGCTGTTTGGATGAAGCACGGACAAGGCTGGCTGTGTGGGGAGCACTGACAATGCTGGCTGTGTGGTGGGGGCACTGACAGTGCTGGCTGTGTGGTGGGAGCACTGACAGTGCTGGCTGTGTGGTGGGAGCACTGGCAGTGCCGACTGTGTGGGGGGAGCACTGACAGTGCTGGCTGTGTGGGGTGGGTGCACTGACAGTGCTGTCTGTGTGGGGGAGGACTGACAGTGCTGGCTGTGTGGGGGGCACGGACAGTGCTGGCTGTGTGAGGGAAGCACAGACAGTGCTGGCTATGTGGTGGGAGCACTGACAGTGCTGGCTGTGTGGTGGGAGCACTGACAGTGCTGGCTGTGTGGTGGGAGCACTGACAGTGCTGGCTGTGTGGGGGGAGCCCTGACAGTGCTGGCTGTGTGGTTGGAGCACTGCCAGTGCTGGCTGTGTGGTGGGAGCACTGACAGTGCTGGCTGTGTGGTGGGAGCACGGACAGTGCTGGCTGTGTGGGGGAGCACTGACAGCGCTGGCTGTGTGGTCGGAGCACTGACAGTGCTGGCTGTGTGGGGAGCACTGACAGTGCTGGCTGTATGGTGGGAGCACTGACAAGTCTGGCTGTGTGGGAGCACTGACAGTGCTGGTTGTGTGGTGGGAGCACTGACAGTGCTGGCTGTGTGGTGGGAGCACTGACAGTGCTGGCTGTGTGGGGGTGCACTGACACTGCTGGCTGTGTGGGGGAGCACTGACAGTGCTGGCTATGCAGTGGGAGCACTGGCAGTGCTGGCTGTGTGTTGGGAGCACTGACAGTGCTGGCTGTGTGGGGGAGCACTAACAATGCTGGCTCTCTGGGGAGCACTGACAGTGCTGGCTGTGTGGGGGGCACTGACAGTGCTGTCTGTGTGGGGGGAGCACTGACAGTGCTGGCTGTGTGGGGTAGCACTGACAGTGCTGGCTGTGTGGGGGGAGCACTGACAGTGCTGTGCTGTATGAGGGGAGCACTGACAGTGCTGGCTGTGTGGTGAGAGCACTGACAGTGCTGGCTGTGTGGGGGGAGCACTGACAGTGCTGGCTGTGATGGGTAGCACTGACAGTGCTGGCTGTGTGGTGGGAGCTCTGACAGTGCTTGCTACGTGGGTGGAGAACTGGCAGTGCTGGCTGTTGGGGAGCATTGATAGTGCTGGCTGTGTGGGGTGGGGGCACTGACAGTGCTGGCTGTGTGGTGGGAGTACTGACAGTGCCGGTTGTGTGGTGGGGGCACTGACAGTGCTGGCTGTGTGGTGGGAGTACTGACAGTGCTGGCTGTGTGGGGGAGCACTGACAGTGCTGGCTGTGTGGGTGAGCACTGACAGTGCTGGCTGTGTGGGGAGCACTGACAGTGCTGGCTCTGTGGGGGAGCACTGACAGTGCTGGCTGTGTGGGGGAGCACTGACAGTGCTGGCTGTGTGGTGGGAGCATTGACAGTGCTGGCTGTGTGGTGGGAGCACTGACAGTGCCGTCTGTATGGTGGGAGCACTGACAGTGCTGGCTGTGTGATGGGAGCACTGACAGTGCAGGCTGTGTGGTGGGAGCACTGACAGTGCTGGCTGTGTGGTGGGAGCACTGAAAGTGCTGGCTGTGTGGAGGGAGAACTGACAGTGCTGTCTGTGAGGGTGGAGCACTGACAGTGCTGGCTGTGTGGGGGGAGCCCTGACAGTGCTGGCTGTGTGGTTGGAGCACTGCCAGTGCTGGCTGTGTGGTGGGAGCACTGACAGTGCTGGCTGTGTGGTGGGAGCACGGACAGTGCTGGCTGTGTGGGGGAGCACTGACAGCGCTGGCTGTGTGGTCGGAGCACTGACAGTGCTGGCTGTGTGGGGAGCACTGACAGTGCTGGCTGTATGGTGGGAGCACTGACAAGTCTGGCTGTGTGGGAGCACTGACAGTGCTGGCTGTGTGGTGGGAGCACTGACAGTGCTGGCTGTGTGGTGGGAGCACTGACAGTGCTGGCTGTGTGGGGGTGCACTGACACTGCTGGCTGTGTGGGGGAGCACTGACAGTGCTGGCTATGCAGTGGGAGAACTGGCAGTGCTGGCAATGTGTGTTGGGAGCACTGACAGTGCTGGCTGTGTGGGGGAGCACTAACAATGCTGGCTCTCTGGGGAGCACTGACAGTGCTGGCTGTGTGGGGGGCACTGACAGTGCTGTCTGTGTGGGGGGAGCACTGACAGTGCTGGCTGTGTGGGGTAGCACTGACAGTGCTGGCTGTGTGGGGGGAGCACTGACAGTGCTGGCTGTATGGGGGGAGCACTGACAGTGCTGGCTGTGTGGTGAGAGCACTGACAGTGCTGGCTGTGTGGGGGGAGCACTGACAGTGCTGGCTGTGATGGGTAGCACTGACAGTGCTGGCTGTGTGGTGGGAGCTCTGACAGTGCTTGCTACGTGGGTGGAGAACTGGCAGTGCTGGCTGTTGGGGAGCATTGATAGTGCTGGCTGTGTGGGGTGGGGGCACTGACAGTGCTGGCTGTGTGGTGGGAGTACTGACAGTGCCGGTTGTGTGGTGGGGGCACTGACAGTGCTGGCTGTGTGGTGGGAGTACTGACAGTGCTGGCTGTGTGGGGGAGCACTGACAGTGCTGGCTGTGTGGGTGAGCACTGACAGTGCTGGCTGTGTGGGGAGCACTGACAGTGCTGGCTCTGTTGGGTAGCACTGACAGTGCTGGCTATGTGGGGGAGCACTGACAGTGCTGGCTGTGTGGTGGGAGCATTGACAGTGCTGGCTGTGTGGTGGGAGCACTGACAGTGCCGTCTGTATGGTGGGAGCACTGACAGTGCTGGCTGTGTGATGGGAGCACTGACAGTGCAGGCTGTGTGGTGGGAGCACTGACAGTGCTGGCTGTGTGGTGGGAGCACTGAAAGTGCTGGCTGTGTGGAGGGAGAACTGACAGTGCTGTCTGTGAGGGTGGAGCACTGACAGTGCTGGCTGTGTGGGGGGAGCCCTGACAGTGCTGGCTGTGTGGTTGGAGCACTGCCAGTGCTGGCTGTGTGGTGGGAGCACTGACAGTGCTGGCTGTGTGGTGGGAGCACGGACAGTGCTGGCTGTGTGGGGGAGCACTGACAGCGCTGGCTGTGTGGTCGGAGCACTGACAGTGCTGGCTGTGTGGGGAGCACTAACAGTGCTGGCTGTATGGTGGGAGCACTGACAAGTCTGGCTGTGTGGGAGCACTGACAGTGCTGGCTGTGTGGTGGGAGCACTGACAGTGCTGGCTGTGTGGTGGGAGCACTGACAGTGCTGGCTGTGTGGGGGTGCACTGACACTGCTGGCTGTGTGGGGGAGCACTGACAGTGCTGGCTATGCAGTGGGAGCACTGGCAGTGCTGGCTGTGTGTTGGGAGCACTGACAGTGCTGGCTGTGTGGGGGAGCACTAACAATGCTGGCTCTCTGGGGAGCACTGACAGTGCTGTCTGTGTGGGGGGAGCATTGACAGTGCTGGCTGTGTGGGGTAGCACTGACAGTGCTGGCTGTGTGGGGGGAGCACTGACAGTGCTGGCTGTATGGGGGGAGCACTGACAGTGCTGGCTGTGTGGTGAGAGCACTGACAGTGCTGGCTGTGTGGGGGGAGCACTGACAGTGCTGGCTGTGATGGGTAGCACTGACAGTGCTGGCTGTGTGGTGGGAGCTCTGACAGTGCTTGCTACGTGGGTGGAGAACTGGCAGTGCTGGCTGTTGGGGAGCATTGATAGTGCTGGCTGTGTGGGGTGGGGGCACTGACAGTGCTGGCTGTGTGGTGGGAGTACTGACAGTGCCGGTTGTGTGGTGGGGGCACTGACAGTGCTGGCTGTGTGGTGGGAGTACTGACAGTGCTGGCTGTGTGGGGGAGCACTGACAGTGCTGGCTGTGTGGGTGAGCACTGACAGTGCTGGCTGTGTGGGGAGCACTGACAGTGCTGGCTCTGTGGGGGAGCACTGACAGTGCTGGCTGTGTGGGGGAGCACTGACAGTGCTGGCTGTGTGGTGGGAGCATTGACAGTGCTGGCTGTGTGGTGGGAGCACTGACAGTGCCGTCTGTATGGTGGGAGCACTGACAGTGCTGGCTGTGTGATGGGAGCACTGACAGTGCAGGCTGTGTGGTGGGAGCACTGACAGTGCTGTCTGTGAGGGTGGAGCACTGACAGTGCTGGCTGTGTGGGGGAGCACTGACAGTGCTGGTTGTGTGGTGGGAGCACTGACAGTTCTGGCTCTGTGGGGGAGCACTGACAGTGCTAGCTCTGTGGGAGAGCACTGGCAGTGCTGGCTGTGTGGGGAGCACTGATAGTGCTGGCTGTGTGGGGGGTCACTGACAGTGCTGGCTGTGTGGGGAGCACTGACAGTGCTAGCTGTGTGGGGGGAGCACTGACAGTGCTGGCTGTGTGGGGAGCACTGACAGTGCTGGCTGTGTGGTGAGAGCACTGACAGTGCTGGCTGTGTGGGGGGAGCACTGACAGTGCTGGCTGTGATGGGTAGCACTGACAGTGCTGGCTGTGTGGTGGGAGCTCTGACAGTGCTTGCTACGTGGGTGGAGAACTGGCAGTGCTGGCTGTTGGGGAACATTGATAGTGCTGGCTGTGTGGGGTGGGGGCACTGACAGTGCTGGCTGTGTGGTGGGAGTACTGACAGTGCTGGCTGTGTGGGGGAGCACTGACAGTGCTGGCTGTGTGGTGGGAACACGGACAGTGCTGGCTGTGTGGGGGAGCCCTGACAGTGCTGGCTGTGTGGTTGGAGCACTGCCAGTGCTGGCTGTGTGGTGGGAGCACTGACAGTGCTGGCTGTGTGGTGGGAGCACGGACAGTGCTGGCTGTGTGGGGGAGCACTGACAGCTCTGGCTGTGTGGTCGGAGCACTGACAGTGCTGGCTGTGTGGGGAGCACTGACAGTGCTGGCTGTATGGTGGGAGCACTGACAAGTCTGGCTGTGTGGGGAGCACTGACAGTGCTGGCTGTGTGGTGGGAGCACTGACAGTGCTGGCTGTGTGGTGGGAGCACTGACAGTGTCGTCTGTATGGTGGGAGCACTGACAGTGCTGGCTGTGTGATGGGAGCACTGACAGTGCAGGCTGTGTGGTGGGAGCACTGACAGTGCTGGCTGTGTGGTGGGAGCACTGAAAGTGCTGGCTGTGTGGTGGGAGCACTGACAGGGCTGTCTGTGAGGGTGGAGCACTGACAGTGCTGGCTATGTGGGGGAGCACTGACAGTGCTGGTTGTCTGGTGGGAGCACTGACAGTTCTGGCTCTGTGGGGGAGCACTGACAGTGCTAGCTCTGTGGGAGAGGACTGGCAGTGCTAGCTGTGTGGGGAGCACTGATAATGCTGGCTGTGTGGGGGGTCATCTGACAGTGCTGGCTGTGTGGGGAGCACTGACAGTGCTAGCTGTGTGGGGGGAGAACTGAAAGTGCTGGCTGTGTGGGGAGCACTGACAGCGCTGGCTGTGTGGGGGAGCACTGACATTGATGGCTGTGTGGGGGAGCATTAACAGTGCTGGCTGTATGGGGGAGCACTGACAGTGCTGGCTGTGTGGGGTGCACTGAAAGTGCTGGCTGTGTGGGGGAGGATGACAGTGCTGGCTGTGTGGTGGGAGCACTGGCAGTGCTGGCTGTGTGGGGGAGCATTAACAGTGCTGGCTGTATGGGGGAGCACTGACAGTGCTGGCTGTGTGGGGTGCACTGACAGTGCTGGCTCTGTGGGGGAGCACTGTCAGTGCTGGCTGTGTGGGGGGAGCACTGGCAGTGCTGGCTGTTTGGATGAAGCACGGACAAGGCTGGCTGTGTGGGGAGCACTGACAATGCTGGCTGTGTGGTGGGGGCACTGACAGTGCTGGCTGTGTGGTGGGAGCACTGACAGTGCTGGCTGTGTGGTGGGAGCACTGACAGTGCTGGCTGTATGGGAGCACTGACAGTGCTGGCTGTGTGGTGGGAGCACTGACAGTGCTGGCTGTTGGGTGTGAGCACTGACAGTGCTGACTGTGTTGGGGAGCACTGGCAGTGCTGGCTGTGTGGTGGGAGCACTGACAATGCTGGCTTAGCGGGAGCACTGATAGTGCTGGCTGTGTGGGGTGGGGACACTGACAGTGCTGGCTGTGTGGTGGGAGCACTGACAGTGCTGGCTGTGTGGTGGGAGCACTGGCAGTGCCGACTGTGTGGGGGGAGCACTGACAGTGCTGGCTGTGTGGGGTGGGTGCACTGACAGTGCTGTCTGTGTGGTGGAGGACTGACAGTGCTGGCTGTGTGGGGAGCACGGACAGTGCTGGCTGTGTGAGGGAAGCACAGACAGTGCTGGCTATGTGGTGGGAGCACTGACAGTGCTGGCTCTGTGGGGGAGCACTGACAGTGCTGGCTGTGTGGGGGGAGCCCTGACAGTGCTGGCTGTGTGGTTGGAGCACTGCCAGTGCTAGCTGTGTGGTGGGAGCACTGACAGTGCTGGCTGTGTGGTGGGAGCACGGACAGTGCTGGCTGTGTGGGGGAGCACTGACAGCACTGGCTGTGTGGTCGGAGCACTGACAGTGCTGGCTGTGTGGGGATCACTGACAGTGCTGGCTATGCAGTGGGAGCACTGGCAGTGCTGGCTGTGTGTTGGGAGCACTGACAGTGCTGGCTGTGTGGGGGAGCACTAACAATGCTGGCTCTCTGGGGAGCACTGACAGTGCTGGCTGTGTGGGGGGCACTGACAGTGCTGTCTGTGTGGGGGAGCACTGACAGTGCTGGCTGTGTGGGGTAGCACTGACAGTGCTGGCTGTGTGGGGGGAGCACTGACAGTGCTGGCTGTATGGGGGGAGCACTGACAGTGCTGGCTGTGTGGTGAGAGCACTGACAGTGCTGGCTGTGTGGGGGAGCACTGACAGTGCTGGCTGTGATGGGTAGCACTGACAGTGCTGGCTGTGTGGTGGGAGCTCTGACAGTGCTTGCTACGTGGGTGGAGAACTGGCAGTGCTGGCTGTTGGGGAGCATTGATAGTGCTGGCTGTGTGGGGTGGGGGCACTGACAGTGCTGGCTGTGTGTTGGGAGTACTGACAGTGCCGGTTGTGTGGTGGGGGCACTGACAGTGCTGGCTGTGTGGTGGGAGTACTGACAGTGCTGGATATGTGGGGGAGCACTGACAGTGCTGGCTGTGTGGGTGAGCACTGACAGTGCTGGCTGTGTGGGTGAGCACTGACAGTGCTGGCTGTGTGGGGAGCACTGACAGTGCTGGCTCTGTGGGGGAGCACTGACAGTGCTGGCTGTGTGGTGGAGCACTGACAGTGCTGGCTGTGTGGTGGGAGCACTGACAGTGCTGGCTGTGTGGTGGGAGCACTGACAGTGCCGTCTGTATGGTGGGAGCACTGACAGTGCTGGCTGTGTGATGGGAGCACTGACAGTGCAGGCTGTGTGGTGGGAGCACTGACAGTGCTGGCTGTGTGGTGGGAGCACTGAAAGTGCTGGCTGTGTGGAGGGAGAACTGACAGTGCTGTCTGTGTGGTGGGAGCACTGACAGTGCTGGCTGTGTGAGGGAGCACTGACAGTGCTGGTTGTGTGGTGGGAGCACTGACAGTTCTGGCTCTGTGGGGGAGCACTGACAGTGCTTGCTCTGTGGGAGAGCACTGGCAGTGCTGGCTGTGTGGGGAGCACTGATAGTGCTGGCTGTGTGGGGGGTCACTGACAGTGCTGGCTGTGTGGGGAGCACTGACAGTGCTAGCTGTGTGGGGGGAGCACTGACAGTGCTGGCTGTGTGGGGAGCACTGACAGTGCTGGCTGTGTTGTGAGAGCACTGACAGTGCTGGCTGTGTGGGGGGAGCACTGACAGTGCTGGCTGTGATGGGTAGCACTGACAGTGCTGGCTGTGTGGTGGGAGCTCTGACAGTGCTTGCTACGTGGGTGGAGAACTGGCAGTGCTGGCTGTTGGGGAGCATTGATAGTGGTGGCTGTGTGGGGTGGGGGCACTGACAGTGCTGGCTGTGTGGTGGGAGTACTGACAGTGCTGGCTCTGTGGGGGAGCACTGACAGTGCTGGCTGTGTGGTGGGAGCACGGACAGTGCTGGCTGTGTGGGGGAGCACTGACAGCGCTGGCTGTGTGGTCGGAGCACTGACAGTGCTGGCTGCGTGGGGAGCACTGACAGTGCTGGCTGTATGGTGGGAGCACTGACAAGTCTGGCTGTGTGGGGAGCACTGACAGTGCTGGCTGTGTGGTGGGAGCACTGACAGTGCTGGCTGTGTGGTGGGAGCACTGACAGTGTCGTCTGTATGGTGGGAGCACTGCCAGTGCTGGCTGTGTGATGGGAGCACTGACAGTGCTGGCTGTGTGGTGGGAGCACTGAAAGTGCTGGCTGTGTGGTGGGAGCACTGACAGTGCTGGCTGTGTGGTGGGAGCACGGACAGTGCTGGCTGTGTGGGGGAGCACTGACAGCGCTGGCTGTGTGGTCGGAGCACTGACAGTGCTGGCTGCGTGGGGAGCACTGACAGTGCTGGCTGTATGGTGGGAGCACTGACAAGTCTGGCTGTGTGGGGAGCACTGACAGTGCTGGCTGTGTGGTGGGAGCACTGACAGTGCTGGCTGTGTGGTGGGAGCACTGACAGTGTCGTCTGTATGGTGGGAGCACTGCCAGTGCTGGCTGTGTGATGGGAGCACTGACAGTGCTGGCTGTGTGGTGGGAGCACTGAAAGTGCTGGCTGTGTGGTGGGAGCACTGACAGGGCTGTCTGTGAGGGTGGAGCACAGACAGTGCTGGCTATGTGGGGGAGCACTGACAGTGCTGGTTGTCTGGTGGGAGCACTGACAGTTCTGGCTCTGTGGGGGAGCACTGACAGTGCTAGCTCTGTGGGAGAGGACTGGCAGTGCTAGCTGTGTGGGGAGCACTGATAATGCTGGCTGTGTGGTGGGAGCTCTGACAGTGCTTGCTACGTGGGTGGAGAACTGGCAGTGCTGGCTGTTGGGGAGCATTGATAGTGCTGGCTGTGTGGGGTGGGGGCACTGACAGTGCTGGCTGTGTGGTGGGAGTACTGACAGTGCCGGTTGTGTGGTGGGGGCACTGACAGTGCTGGCTGTGTGGTGGGAGTACTGACAGTGCTGGCTGTGTGGGGGAGCACTGACAGTGCTGGCTGTGTGGGTGAGCACTGACAGTGCTGGCTGTGTGGGGAGCACTGACAGTGCTGGCTCTGTGGGGGAGCACTGACAGTGCTGGCTGTGTGGGGGAGCACTGACAGTGCTGGCTGTGTGGTGGGAGCATTGACAGTTCTGGCTCTGTGGGGGAGCACTGACAGTGCAGGCTGTGTGGTGGGAGCACTGACAGTGCTGTCTGTGAGGGTGGAGCACTGACAGTGCTGGCTGTGTGGGGGAGCACTGACAGTGCTGGTTGTGTGGTGGGAGCACTGACAGTTCTGGCTCTGTGGGGGAGCACTGACAGTGCTAGCTCTGTGGGAGAGCACTGGCAGTGCTGGCTGTGTGGGGAGCACTGATAGTGCTGGCTGTGTGGGGGGTCACTGACAGTGCTGGCTGTGTGGGGAGCACTGACAGTGCTAGCTGTGTGGGGGGAGCACTGACAGTGCTGGCTGTGTGGGGAGCACTGACAGTGCTGGCTGTGTGGTGAGAGCACTGACAGTGCTGGCTGTGTGGGGGGAGCACTGACAGTGCTGGCTGTGATGGGTAGCACTGACAGTGCTGGCTGTGTGGTGGGAGCTCTGACAGTGCTTGCTACGTGGGTGGAGAACTGGCAGTGCTGGCTGTTGGGGAACATTGATAGTGCTGGCTGTGTGGGGTGGGGGCACTGACAGTGCTGGCTGTGTGGTGGGAGTACTGACAGTGCTGGCTGTGTGGGGGAGCACTGACAGTGCTGGCTGTGTGGTGGGAACACGGACAGTGCTGGCTGTGTGGGGGAGCCCTGACAGTGCTGGCTGTGTGGTTGGAGCACTGCCAGTGCTGGCTGTGTGGTGGGAGCACTGACAGTGCTGGCTGTGTGGTGGGAGCACGGACAGTGCTGGCTGTGTGGGGGAGCACTGACAGCTCTGGCTGTGTGGTCGGAGCACTGACAGTGCTGGCTGTGTGGGGAGCACTGACAGTGCTGGCTGTATGGTGGGAGCACTGACAAGTCTGGCTGTGTGGGGAGCACTGACAGTGCTGGCTGTGTGGTGGGAGCACTGACAGTGCTGGCTGTGTGGTGGGAGCACTGACAGTGTCGTCTGTATGGTGGGAGCACTGACAGTGCTGGCTGTGTGATGGGAGCACTGACAGTGCAGGCTGTGTGGTGGGAGCACTGACAGTGCTGGCTGTGTGGTGGGAGCACTGAAAGTGCTGGCTGTGTGGTGGGAGCACTGACAGGGCTGTCTGTGAGGGTGGAGCACTGACAGTGCTGGCTATGTGGGGGAGCACTGACAGTGCTGGTTGTCTGGTGGGAGCACTGACAGTTCTGGCTCTGTGGGGGAGCACTGACAGTGCTAGCTCTGTGGGAGAGGACTGGCAGTGCTAGCTGTGTGGGGAGCACTGATAATGCTGGCTGTGTGGGGGGTCATCTGACAGTGCTGGCTGTGTGGGGAGCACTGACAGTGCTAGCTGTGTGGGGGGAGAACTGAAAGTGCTGGCTGTGTGGGGAGCACTGACAGCGCTGGCTGTGTGGGGGAGCACTGACATTGATGGCTGTGTGGGGGAGCATTAACAGTGCTGGCTGTATGGGGGAGCACTGACAGTGCTGGCTGTGTGGGGTGCACTGAAAGTGCTGGCTGTGTGGGGGAGGATGACAGTGCTGGCTGTGTGGTGGGAGCACTGGCAGTGCTGGCTGTGTGGGGGAGCATTAACAGTGCTGGCTGTATGGGGGAGCACTGACAGTGCTGGCTGTGTGGGGTGCACTGACAGTGCTGGCTCTGTGGGGGAGCACTGTCAGTGCTGGCTGTGTGGGGGGAGCACTGGCAGTGCTGGCTGTTTGGATGAAGCACGGACAAGGCTGGCTGTGTGGGGAGCACTGACAATGCTGGCTGTGTGGTGGGGGCACTGACAGTGCTGGCTGTGTGGTGGGAGCACTGACAGTGCTGGCTGTGTGGTGGGAGCACTGACAGTGCTGGCTGTATGGGAGCACTGACAGTGCTGGCTGTGTGGTGGGAGCACTGACAGTGCTGGCTGTTGGGTGTGAGCACTGACAGTGCTGACTGTGTTGGGGAGCACTGGCAGTGCTGGCTGTGTGGTGGGAGCACTGACAATGCTGGCTGAGCGGGAGCACTGATAGTGCTGGCTGTGTGGGGTGGGGACACTGACAGTGCTGGCTGTGTGGTGGGAGCACTGACAGTGCTGGCTGTGTGGTGGGAGCACTGGCAGTGCCGACTGTGTGGGGGGAGCACTGACAGTGCTGGCTGTGTGGGGTGGGTGCACTGACAGTGCTGTCTGTGTGGTGGAGGACTGACAGTGCTGGCTGTGTGGGGAGCACGGACAGTGCTGGCTGTGTGAGGGAAGCACAGACAGTGCTGGCTATGTGGTGGGAGCACTGACAGTGCTGGCTCTGTGGGGGAGCACTGACAGTGCTGGCTGTGTGGGGGGAGCCCTGACAGTGCTGGCTGTGTGGTTGGAGCACTGCCAGTGCTAGCTGTGTGGTGGGAGCACTGACAGTGCTGGCTGTGTGGTGGGAGCACGGACAGTGCTGGCTGTGTGGGGGAGCACTGACAGCACTGGCTGTGTGGTCGGAGCACTGACAGTGCTGGCTGTGTGGGGATCACTGACAGTGCTGGCTATGCAGTGGGAGCACTGGCAGTGCTGGCTGTGTGTTGGGAGCACTGACAGTGCTGGCTGTGTGGGGGAGCACTAACAATGCTGGCTCTCTGGGGAGCACTGACAGTGCTGGCTGTGTGGGGGGCACTGACAGTGCTGTCTGTGTGGGGGAGCACTGACAGTGCTGGCTGTGTGGGGTAGCACTGACAGTGCTGGCTGTGTGGGGGGAGCACTGACAGTGCTGGCTGTATGGGGGGAGCACTGACAGTGCTGGCTGTGTGGTGAGAGCACTGACAGTGCTGGCTGTGTGGGGGAGCACTGACAGTGCTGGCTGTGATGGGTAGCACTGACAGTGCTGGCTGTGTGGTGGGAGCTCTGACAGTGCTTGCTACGTGGGTGGAGAACTGGCAGTGCTGGCTGTTGGGGAGCATTGATAGTGCTGGCTGTGTGGGGTGGGGGCACTGACAGTGCTGGCTGTGTGTTGGGAGTACTGACAGTGCCGGTTGTGTGGTGGGGGCACTGACAGTGCTGGCTGTGTGGTGGGAGTACTGACAGTGCTGGATATGTGGGGGAGCACTGACAGTGCTGGCTGTGTGGGTGAGCACTGACAGTGCTGGCTGTGTGGGTGAGCACTGACAGTGCTGGCTGTGTGGGGAGCACTGACAGTGCTGGCTCTGTGGGGGAGCACTGACAGTGCTGGCTGTGTGGTGGAGCACTGACAGTGCTGGCTGTGTGGTGGGAGCACTGACAGTGCTGGCTGTGTGGTGGGAGCACTGACAGTGCCGTCTGTATGGTGGGAGCACTGACAGTGCTGGCTGTGTGATGGGAGCACTGACAGTGCAGGCTGTGTGGTGGGAGCACTGACAGTGCTGGCTGTGTGGTGGGAGCACTGAAAGTGCTGGCTGTGTGGAGGGAGAACTGACAGTGCTGTCTGTGTGGTGGGAGCACTGACAGTGCTGGCTGTGTGGGGGAGCACTGACAGTGCTGGTTGTGTGGTGGGAGCACTGACAGTTCTGGCTCTGTGGGGGAGCACTGACAGTGCTAGCTCTGTGGGAGAGCACTGGCAGTGCTGGCTGTGTGGGGAGCACTGATAGTGCTGGCTGTGTGGGGGGTCACTGACAGTGCTGGCTGTGTGGGGAGCACTGACAGTGCTAGCTGTGTGGGGGGAGCACTGACAGTGCTGGCTGTGTGGGGAGCACTGACAGTGCTGGCTGTGTTGTGAGAGCACTGACAGTGCTGGCTGTGTGGGGGGAGCACTGACAGTGCTGGCTGTGATGGGTAGCACTGACAGTGCTGGCTGTGTGGTGGGAGCTCTGACAGTGCTTGCTACGTGGGTGGAGAACTGGCAGTGCTGGCTGTTGGGGAGCATTGATAGTGCTGGCTGTGTGGGGTGGGGGCACTGACAGTGCTGGCTGTGTGGTGGGAGTACTGACAGTGCTGGCTGTGTGGGGGAGCACTGACAGTGCTGGCTGTGTGGTGGGAGCACGGACAGTGCTGGCTGTGTGGGGGAGCCCTGACAGTGCTGGCTGTGTGGTTGGAGCACTGCCAGTGCTGGCTGTGTGGTGGGAGCACTGACAGTGCTGGCTGTGTGGTGGGAGCACGGACAGTGCTGGCTGTGTGGGGGAGCACTGACAGCGCTGGCTGTGTGGTCGGAGCACTGACAGTGCTGGCTGCGTGGGGAGCACTGACAGTGCTGGCTGTATGGTGGGAGCACTGACAAGTCTGGCTGTGTGGGGAGCACTGACAGTGCTGGCTGTGTGGTGGGAGCACTGACAGTGCTGGCTGTGTGGTGGGAGCACTGACAGTGTCGTCTGTATGGTGGGAGCACTGCCAGTGCTGGCTGTGTGATGGGAGCACTGACAGTGCTGGCTGTGTGGTGGGAGCACTGAAAGTGCTGGCTGTGTGGTGGGAGCACTGACAGGGCTGTCTGTGAGGGTGGAGCACAGACAGTGCTGGCTATGTGGGGGAGCACTGACAGTGCTGGTTGTCTGGTGGGAGCACTGACAGTTCTGGCTCTGTGGGGGAGCACTGACAGTGCTAGCTCTGTGGGAGAGGACTGGCAGTGCCAGCTGTGTGGGGAGCACTGATAATGCTGGCTGTGTGGGGGGTCATCTGACAGTGCTGGCTGTGTGGGGAGCACTGACAGTGCTAGCTGTGTGGGGGGAGCACTGAAAGTGCTGGCTGTGTGGGGAGCACTGACAGCGCTGGCTGTGTGGGGGAGCACTGACATTGATGGCTGTGTGGGGGAGCATTAACAGTGCTGGCTGTATGGGGGAGCACTGACAGTGCTGGCTGTGTGGGGTGCACTGAAAGTGCTGGCTGTGTGGGGGAGGATGGCAGTGCTGGCTGTGTGGTGGGAGCACTGGCAGTGCTGGCTGTGTGGGGGAGCATTAACAGTGCTGGCTGTATGGGGAGCACTGACAGTGCTGGCTGTGTGGGGTGCACTGACAGTGCTGGCTCTGTGGGGGAGCACTGTCAGTGCTGGCTGTGTGGGGGGAGCACTGGCAGTGCTGGCTGTTTGGATGAAGCACGGACAAGGCTGGCTGTGTGGGGAGCACTGACAATGCTGGCTGTGTGGTGGGAGCACTGACAGTGCTGGCTGTGTGGTAGGAGCACTGACAGTGCTGGCTGTGTGGTGGGAGCACTGACAGTGCTGGCTGTATGGGAGCACTGACAGTGCTGGCTGTGTGGTGGGAGCACTGACAGTGCTGGCTGTGTGGTGTGAGCACTGACAGTGCTGACTGTGTGGGGGAGCACTGGCAGTGCTGGCTGTGTGGTGGGAGCACTGACAATGCTGGCTGTGCGGGAGCACTGATAGTGCTGGCTGTGTGGGGTGGGGACACTGACAGTGCTGGCTGTGTGGTGGGAGCACTGACAGTGCTGGCTGTGTGGGGTGGGTGCACTGACAGTGCTGTCTGTGTGGGGGAGGACTGACAGTGCTGGCTGTGTGGGGAGCACGGACAGTGCTGGCTGTGTGGTGGGAGCACTGACAGTGCTGGCTCTGTGGGGGAGCACTGACAGTGCTGGCTGTGTGGGGGGAGCCCTGACAGTGCTGGCTGTGTGGTTGGAGCACTGCCAGTGCTGGCTGTGTGGTGGGAGCACTGACAGTGCTGGCTGTGTGGTGGGAGCACGGACAGTGCTGGCTGTGTGGGGGAGCACTGACAGCGCTGGCTGTGTGGTCGGAGCACTGACAGTGCTGGCTGTGTGGGGAGCACTGACAGTGCTGGCTGTATGGTGGGAGCACTGACAAGTCTGGCTGTGTGGGGAGCACTGACAGTGCTGGCTGTGTGGTGGGAGCACTGACAGTGCTGGCTGTGTGGTGGGAGCACTGGCAGTGCTGGCTGTGTGGGGGTGCACTGACACTGCTGGCTGTGTGGGGGAGCACTGACAGTGCTGGCTATGCAGTGGGAGCACTGGTAGTGCTGGCTGTGTGTTGGGAGCACTGACAGTGCTGGCTGTGTGGGGGAGCACTAACAATGCTGGCTCTCTGGGGAGCACTGACAGTGCTGGCTGTGGGAGGAGCACTGGCAGTGCTGGCTCTGTGTGGGGAGCACTGGCAGTGCTGGCTGTGTGGTGGGAGCTCTGACAGTGCTTGCTACGTGGGTGGAGAACTGGGAGTGCTGGCTGTTGGGGAGCATTGATAGTGCTGGCTGTGTGGGGTGGGGGCACTGACAATGCTGGCTGTGTGGTGGGAGTACTGACAGTGCCGGTTGTGTGGTGGGGGCACTGACAGTGCTGGCTGTGTGGTGGGAGTACTGACAGTGCTGGCTGTGTGGGGGAGCACTGACAGTGCTGGCTGTGTGGGTGAGCACTGACAGTGCTGGCTGTGTGGGGAGCACTGACAGTGCTGGCTCTGTGGGGGAGCACTGACAGTGCTGGCTGTGTGGGGGGCACTGACAGTGCTGGCTGTGTGGTGGGAGCACTGACAGTGCTGGCTGTGTGGTGGGTGCACTGACAGTGCCGTCTGTATGGTGGGAGCACTGACAGTGCTGGCTGTGTGATGGGAGCACTGACAGTGCAGGCTGTGTGGTGGGAGCACTGACAGTGCTGGCTGTGTGGTGGGAGAACTGAAAGTGCTGGCTGTGTGGAGGGAGAACTGACAGTGCTGTCTGTGAGGGTGGAGCACTGACAGTGCTGGCTGTGTGGGGGAGCACTGACAGTGCTGGTTGTGTGGTGGGAGCACTGACAGTTCTGGCTCTGTGGGGGAGCACTGACAGTGCTAGCTCTGTGGGAGAGCACGGGCAGTGCTGGCTGTGTGGGGAGCACTGATAGTGCTGGCTGTGTGGGGGTCACTGACAGTGCTGGCTGTGTGGGGAGCACTGACAGTGCTAGCTGTGTGGGGGGAGCACTGACAGTGCTGGCTGTGTGGGGAGCACTGACAGCGCTGGCTGTGTGGGGGAGCACTGACAGTGATGGCTGTGTGGGGGAGGATGACTGTGCTGGCTGTGTGGTGGGAGCACTGGCAGTGCTGGCTGTGTGGGGGAGCATTGACAGTGCTGGCTGTATGGGGGGAGCACTAACAGCGCTGGCTGTGTGGTCGGAGCACTGACAGTGCTGGCTGTGTGAGGAGCACTGACAGTGCTGGCTGTATGGTGGGAGCACTGACATGTCTGGCTGTGTGGGGAGAACTGACAGTGCTGGCTGTGTGGTGGGAGAACTGAAAGTGCTGGCTGTGTGGAGGGAGAACTGACAGTGCTGTCTGTGAGGGTGGAGCACTGACAGTGCTGGCTGTGTGGGGGAGCACTGACAGTGCTGGCTGTGTGGTGTGAGCACTGACAGTGCTGGCTGTGTGTTGGGAGCACTGACAGTGCTGGCTGTGTGGGGGAGCACTAACAGTGCTGGCTCTGTGGGGAGCACTGACAGTGCTGGCTGTGTGGGGGGCACTGACAGTGCTGGCTGTGTGGTGAGAGCACTGACAGTGCTGGCTGTGATGGGTAGCACTGACAGTGCTGGCTGTGTGGTGGGAGCTCTGACAGTGCTTGCTACGTGGGTGCAGAACTGGCAGTGCTGGCTGTTGGGGAGCATTGATAGTGCTGGCTGTGTGGGGTGGGAGTACTGACAGTGCCGGTTGTGTGGTGGGGGCACTGACAGTGCTGGCTGTGTGGGGGTGCACTGACACTGCTGGCTGTGTGGGGGAGCACTGACAGTGCTGGCTATGCAGTGGGGGCACTGGCAGTGCTGGCTGTGTGTTGGGAGCTCTGACAGTGCTTGCTACGTGGGTGGAGAACTGGCAGTGCTGGCTGTGTGGTGGGAGCACTGACAGTGCTGGCTGTGTGGGGGAGCACTGACAGTGCTGGCTGTGTGGGTGAGCACTGACAGTGCTGGCTGTGTGGGGAGCACTGACAGTGCTGGCTCTGTGGGGGAGCACTGACAGTGCTGGCTGTGTGGGGGAGCACTGACAGTGCTGGCTGTGTGGTGGGAGCACTGACAGTGCTGGCTGTGTGGTGGGAGCACTGACAGTGCCGTCTGTGTGGGGGAGCACTGACAGTGCTGGCTGTGTGGTGGGAGCACTGAAAGTGCTGGTTGTGTGGTGGGAGCACTGACAGTTCTGGCTCTGTGGGGAGCACTGACAGTGCTAGCTCTGTGGGAGAGCACTGGCAGTGCTGGCTGTGTGGGGAGCACTGATAGTGCTGGCTGTGTGGGGGGTCACTGACAGTGCTGGCTGTGTGGGGAGCACTGACAGTGCTAGCTGTGTGGGGGGAGCACTGACACTGCTGGCTGTGTGGGAGCACTGACAGCGCTGGCTGTGTGGGGGAGCACTGACAGTGATGGCTGTGTGGGGGAGGATGACTGTGCTGGCTGTGTGGTGGGAGCACTGGCAGTGCTGGCTGTGTGGGGGAGCATTGACAGTGCTGGCTGTATGGGGGGAGCGCTGACAGTGCTGGCTGTGTGGGGTGCACTGACAGTGCTGGCTCTGTGGGGGAGCACTGTCAGTGCTGGCTGTGTGGGGGAGCACTGGCAGTGCTGGCTGTGTGGGTGAAGCACGGACAGGGCTGGCTGTGTGGGGAGCACTGACAATGCTGGCTGTGTGGTGGCAGCACTGACAGTGCTGGCTGTGTGGTGGGAGCACTGACAGTGCTGGCTGTGTGGTGGGAGCACTGACAGTGCTGGCTGTATGGGAGCACTGACAGTGCTGGCTGTGTGGTGGGAGCACTGACAGTGCTGGCTGTGTGGTGGGAGCACTGAGAGTGCTGGCTGTGTAGTGGGAGCACTGGCAGTGCTGGCTGTGTGGGGGAGCATTGACAGTGCTGGATGTATGGGGGAGCACTGACTGTGCTGGCTGTGTGGGGGTGCACTGGCAGTGCTGGCTGTGTGGTGGGAGCACTGACAGTGCTGGCTGTGTGGTGTGAGCACTGACAGTGCTGTCTGTGTGGTGGGAGCACTGACTGTGCTGGCTCTGTGGGGGAGCACTGGCAGTGCTGGCTGTGTGGTGGAACACTGACAGTGCTGGCTGTGTGGTGGGAGCACTGACTGTGCTGGCTGTGTGGGGAGCACTGACAGTGCTGGCGGTGTGGTGGGAGCACTGACAGTGCTGGCTGTGTGGTGGGAGCACTGAAAGTGCTGGCTGTGTGGGGGTGCACTGACACTGCTGGCTGTGTGGGGGAGCACTGTCAGTGCTGGCTATGCAGTGGGGGCACTGGCAGTGCTGGCTGTGTGTTGGGAGCACTGACAGTGCTGGCTGTGTGGGGGAGCACTAACAGTGCTGGCTCTGTGGGGAGCACTGACAGTGCTGGCTGTGTGGGGGGCACTGACAGTGCTGGCTGTGTGGTGAGAGCACTGACAGTGCTGGCTGTGATGGGTAGCACTGACAGTGCTGGCTGTGTGGTGGGAGCTCTGACAGTGCTTGCTACGTGGGTGCAGAACTGGCAGTGCTGGCTGTTGGGGAGCACTGACAGTGCTGGCTGTGTGATGGGAGCACTGACAGTGCAGGCTGTGTGGTGGGAGCACTGACAGTGCTGGCTGTGTGGTGGGAGAACTGAAAGTGCTGGCTGTGTGGAGGGAGAACTGACAGTGCTGTCTGTGAGGGTGGAGCACTGACAGTGCTGGCTGTGTGGGGGAGCACTGACAGTGCTGGTTGTGTGGTGGGAGCACTGACAGTTCTGGCTCTGTGGGGGAGCACTGACAGTGCTAGCTCTGTGGCAGAGCACGGGCAGTGCTGGCTGTGTGGGGAGCACTGATAGTGCTGGCTGTGTGGGGGTCACTGACAGTGCTGGCTGTGTGGGGAGCACTGACAGTGCTAGCTGTGTGGGGGGAGCACTGACAGTGCTGGCTGTGTGGGGAGCACTGACAGCGCTGGCTGTGTGGGGGAGCACTGACAGTGATGGCTGTGTGGGGGAGGATGACTGTGCTGGCTGTGTGGTGGGAGCACTGGCAGTGCTGGCTGTGTGGGGGAGCATTGACAGTGCTGGCTGTATGGGGGGAGCACTAACAGCGCTGGCTGTGTGGTCGGAGCACTGACAGTGCTGGCTGTGTGAGGAGCACTGACAGTGCTGGCTGTATGGTGGGAGCACTGACAAGTCTGGCTGTGTGGGGAGAACTGACAGTGCTGGCTGTGTGGTGGGAGAACTGAAAGTGCTGGCTGTGTGGAGGGAGAACTGACAGTGCTGTCTGTGAGGGTGGAGCACTGACAGTGCTGGCTGTGTGGGGGAGCACTGACAGTGCTGGCTGTGTGGTGTGAGCACTGACAGTGCTGGCTGTGTGTTGGGAGCACTGACAGTGCTGGCTGTGTGGGGGAGCACTAACAGTGCTGGCTCTGTGGGGAGCACTGACAGTGCTGGCTGTGTGGGGGGCACTGACAGTGCTGGCTGTGTGGTGAGAGCACTGACAGTGCTGGCTGTGATGGGTAGCACTGACAGTGCTGGCTGTGTGGTGGGAGCTCTGACAGTGCTTGCTACGTGGGTGCAGAACTGGCAGTGCTGGCTGTTGGGGAGCATTGATAGTGCTGGCTGTGTGGGGTGGGAGTACTGACAGTGCCGGTTGTGTGGTGGGGGCACTGACAGTGCTGGCTGTGTGGGGGTGCACTGACACTGCTGGCTGTGTGGGGGAGCACTGACAGTGCTGGCTATGCAGTGGGGGCACTGGCAGTGCTGGCTGTGTGTTGGGAGCTCTGACAGTGCTTGCTACGTGGGTGGAGAACTGGCAGTGCTGGCTGTGTGGTGGGAGCACTGACAGTGCTGGCTGTGTGGGGGAGCACTGACAGTGCTGGCTGTGTGGGTGAGCACTGACAGTGCTGGCTGTGTGGGGAGCACTGACAGTGCTGGCTCTGTGGGGGAGCACTGACAGTGCTGGCTGTGTGGGGGAGCACTGACAGTGCTGGCTGTGTGGTGGGAGCACTGACAGTGCTGGCTGTGTGGTGGGAGCACTGACAGTGCCGTCTGTGTGGGGGAGCACTGACAGTGCTGGCTGTGTGGTGGGAGCACTGAAAGTGCTGGTTGTGTGGTGGGAGCACTGACAGTTCTGGCTCTGTGGGGGAGCACTGACAGTGCTAGCTCTGTGGGAGAGCACTGGCAGTGCTGGCTGTGTGGGGAGCACTGATAGTGCTGGCTGTGTGGGGGGTCACTGACAGTGCTGGCTGTGTGGGGAGCACTGACAGTGCTAGCTGTGTGGGGGGAGCACTGACAGTGCTGGCTGTGTGGGAGCACTGACAGCGCTGGCTGTGTGGGGGAGCACTGACAGTGATGGCTGTGTGGGGGAGGATGACTGTGCTGGCTGTGTGGTGGGAGCACTGGCAGTGCTGGCTGTGTGGGGGAGCATTGACAGTGCTGGCTGTATGGGGGGAGCACTGACAGTGCTGGCTGTGTGGGGTGCACTGACAGTGCTGGCTCTGTGGGGGAGCACTGTCAGTGCTGGCTGTGTGGGGGAGCACTGGCAGTGCTGGCTGTGTGGGTGAAGCACGGACAGGGCTGGCTGTGTGGGGAGCACTGACAATGCTGGCTGTGTGGTGGGAGCACTGACAGTGCTGGCTGTGTGGTGGGAGCACTGACAGTGCTGGCTGTGTGGTGGGAGCACTGACAGTGCTGGCTGTATGGGAGCACTGACAGTGCTGGCTGTGTGGTGGGAGCACTGACAGTGCTGGCTGTGTGGTGGGAGCACTGAGAGTGCTGGCTGTGTAGTGGGAGCACTGGCAGTGCTGGCTGTGTGGGGGAGCATTGACAGTGCTGGATGTATGGGGGAGCACTGACTGTGCTGGCTGTGTGGGGGTGCACTGGCAGTGCTGGCTGTGTGGTGGGAGCACTGACAGTGCTGGCTGTGTGGTGTGAGCACTGACAGTGCTGTCTGTGTGGTGGGAGCACTGACTGTGCTGGCTCTGTGGGGGAGCACTGGCAGTGCTGGCTGTGTGGTGGAACACTGACAGTGCTGGCTGTGTGGTGGGAGCACTGACTGTGCTGGCTGTGTGGGGAGCACTGACAGTGCTGGCGGTGTGGTGGGAGCACTGACAGTGCTGGCTGTGTGGTGGGAGCACTGAAAGTGCTGGCTGTGTGGGGGTGCACTGACACTGCTGGCTGTGTGGGGGAGCACTGTCAGTGCTGGCTATGCAGTGGGGGCACTGGCAGTGCTGGCTGTGTGTTGGGAGCACTGACAGTGCTGGCTGTGTGGGGGAGCACTAACAGTGCTGGCTCTGTGGGGAGCACTGACAGTGCTGGCTGTGTGGGGGGCACTGACAGTGCTGGCTGTGTGGTGAGAGCACTGACAGTGCTGGCTGTGATGGGTAGCACTGACAGTGCTGGCTGTGTGGTGGGAGCTCTGACAGTGCTTGCTACGTGGGTGCAGAACTGGCAGTGCTGGCTGTTGGGGAGCATTGATAGTGCAGGCTGTGTGGGGTGGGAGTACTGACAGTGCCGGTTGTGTGGTGGGGGCACTGACAGTGCTGGCTGTGTGGGGGTGCACTGACACTGCTGGCTGTGTGGGGGAGCACTGACAGTGCTGGCTATGCAGTGGGGTCACTGGCAGTGCTGGCTGTGTGTTGGGAACTCTGACAGTGCTTGCTACGTGGGTGGAGAACTGGCAGTGCTGGCTGTGTGGTGGGAGCACTGACAGTGCTGGCTGTGTGGGGGAGCACTGACAGTGCTGGCTGTGTGGGTGAGCACTGACAGTGCTGGCTGTGTGGGGAGCACTGACAGTGCTGGCTCTGTGGGGGAGCACTGACAGTGCTGGCTGTGTGGGGGAGCACTGACAGTGCTGGCTGTGTGGTGGGAGCACTGACAGTGCTGGCTGTGTGGTGGGAGCACTGACAGTGCCGTCTGTGTGGGGGAGCACTGACAGTGCTGGCTGTGTGGTGGGAGCACTGAAAGTGCTGGTTGTGTGGTGGGAGCACTGACAGTTCTGGCTCTGTGGGGGAGCACTGACAGTGCTAGCTCTGTGGGAGAGCACTGGCAGTGCTGGCTGTGTGGGGAGCACTGATAGTGCTGGCTGTGTGGGGGGTCACTGACAGTGCTGGCTGTGTGGGGAGCACTGACAGTGCTAGCTGTGTGGGGGGAGCACTGACAGTGCTGGCTGTGTGGGAGCACTGACAGCGCTGGCTGTGTGGGGGAGCACTGACAGTGATGGCTGTGTGGGGGAGGATGACTGTGCTGGCTGTGTGGTGGGAGCACTGGCAGTGCTGGCTGTGTGGGGAGCATTGACAGTGCTGGCTGTATGGGGGGAGCATTGACAGTGCTGGCTGTGTGGGGGAGCACTGGCAGTGCTGGCTGTGTGGGTGAAGCACGGACAGGGCTGGCTGTGTGGGGAGCACTGACAATGCTGGCTGTGTGGTGGGAGCACTGACAGTGCTGGCTGTGTGGTGGGAGCACTGACAGTGCTGGCTGTGTGGTGGGAGCACTGACAGTGCTGGCTGTATGGGAGCACTGACAGTGCTGGCTGTGTGGTGGGAGCACTGACAGTGCTGGCTGTGTGGTGGGAGCACTGAGAGTGCTGGCTGTGTAGTGGGAGCACTGGCAGTGCTGGCTGTGTGGGGGAGCATTGACAGTGCTGGATGTATGGGGGAGCACTGACTGTGCTGGCTGTGTGGGGGTGCACTGGCAGTGCTGGCTGTGTGGTGGGAGCACTGACAGTGCTGGCTGTGTGGTGGGAGCACTGACAGTGCTGGCTGTGTGGTGTGAGCACTGACAGTGCTGTCTGTGTGGTGGGAGCACTGACTGTGCTGGCTCTGTGGGGGAGCACTGGCAGTGCTGGCTGTGTGGTGGAACACTGACAGTGCTGGCTGTGTGGTGGGAGCACTGACTGTGCTGGCTGTGTGGGGGAGCACTGGCAGTGCTGGCTGTGTGGTGGGAGCACTGACAATGCTGGCTGTGTGGTGGAAGCACTGATAGTGCTGGCTGTGTGGGGTGGGGGCACTGACAGTGCTGGCTGTGTGGTGGGAGCACTGACAGTGCTGCCTGTGTGGTGGGAGCACTGGCAGTGCCGACTGTGTGGGGGGAGCACTGACAGTGCTGGCTGTGTGGGGTGGGAGCACTGACAGTGCTGGCTGTGTGGGGAGCACGGAGAGTGCTGGCTGTGTGGGGGAAGCACAGACAGTGCTGGCTATGTGGTGGGAGCACTGACAGTGCTGGCTGTGTGGTGGTAGCACTGCCAGTGCTGGCTGTGTGGTGGGAGCACTGACAGTGCTGGCTGTGAGGGGGGAGCACTGATAGTGCTGGCTGTGTGGGGGTGCACTGACACTGCTGGCTGTGTGGTTGGAGCACTGACAGTGCTGGCTATGCAGTGGGAGCACTGGCAGTGTTGGCTGTGTGTTGGGAGCACTGACAGTGCTGGTTGTGTGGGGGAGCACTGACAGTGCTGGCTCTGTGGGGAGCACTGACAGTGCTGGCTGAGTGGGGGGAGCACTGACAGTGCTGTCTGTGTGGGGGGAGCACTGACAGTGCTGGCTGTGTGGGGGAGCACTGACAGTGCTGGCTGTGTGGGGGAAGCACTGACACTGCTGGCTGTATGGGGGAGCACTGACAGTGCTGGCTGTGTGGGGGAGCACTGACAGTGCTGGCTGTGTGGTGGGAGTACTGACAGTGCTGGCTCTGTGGGGGAGCACTGACAGTGCAGGCTGTGTGGTGGGAGCACAGACAGTGTCGGCTCTGTGGGGGAGCACTGACAGTGCTGGCTGTGTGATGGGAGCTCTGACAGTGCTGGCTGTGTGGTGGGAGCACTGGCAGTGCTGGCTGTGTGGGGGGAGCACTGACAGTGCTGGCTGTATGGGGAGCACTGACAGAGCTGGCTGTGTGGTGGGAGCCCTGACATTGCTGGCTGTGTGGGGGGAGCACAGACAGTGCTGGCTGTGTGGGGGGAGCACTGACAGTGCTGTCTGTGTGGGGAGCACTGACAGTGCTGTCTGCGTGGGGGGAGCACTGACAGTGCTGGCTGTGTGGTGAGAGAACTGACAGTGCTGGCTGTGTGGGGGGAAGCACTGACAGTGCTAGCTGTGTGGGGAGCACTGACAGAGCTGGCTGTGTGGTGGGAGCCCTGACATTGCTGGCTGTGTGGGGGTAGCACAGACAGTGCTGGCTGTGTGCGGGGAGCACTGACAGTGCTGGCTGTGTGGGGGTGCACTGACAGTGCTGTCTGCGTGGGGGGAGCACTGACAGTGCTGCCTGTGTGGGGGGAAGCACTGATAGTGCTGGCTGTGTGGGGTGGGGGCACTGACAGTGCTGGCTGTGTGGTGGGAGCACTGACAGTGCTGCCTGTGTGGTGGGAGCACTGGCAGTGCCGACTGTGTGGGGGGAGCACTGACAGTGCTGGCTGTGTGGGGTGGGAGCACTGACAGTGCTGGCTGTGTGGGGAGCACGGCGAGTGCTGGCTGTGTGGGGGAAGCACAGACAGTGCTGGCTATGTGGTGGGAGCACTGACAGTGCTGGCTCTGTGGGGGAGCACTGACAGTGCTGGCTGTATGGGGGGAGCACTGACAGTGCTGGCTGTGTGGGGTGCACTGACAGTGCTGGCTCTGTGGGGGAGCACTGTCAGTGCTGGCTGTGTGGGGGAGCACTGGCAGTGCTGGCTGTGTGGGTGAAGCACGGACAGGGCTGGCTGTGTGGGGAGCACTGACAATGCTGGCTGTGTGGTGGGAGCACTGACAGTGCTGGCTGTGTGGTGGGAGCACTGACAGTGCTGGCTGTGTGGTGGGAGCACTGACAGTGCTGGCTGTATGGGAGCACTGACAGTGCTGGCTGTGTGGTGGGAGCACTGACAGTGCTGGCTGTGTGGTGGGAGCACTGAGAGTGCTGGCTGTGTAGTGGGAGCACTGGCAGTGCTGGCTGTGTGGGGGAGCATTGACAGTGCTGGATGTATGGGGGAGCACTGACTGTGCTGGCTGTGTGGGGGTGCACTGGCAGTGCTGGCTGTGTGGTGGGAGCACTGACAGTGCTGGCTGTGTGGTGGGAGCACTGACAGTGCTGGCTGTGTGGTGTGAGCACTGACAGTGCTGTCTGTGTGGTGGGAGCACTGACTGTGCTGGCTCTGTGGGGGAGCACTGGCAGTGCTGGCTGTGTGGTGGAACACTGACAGTGCTGGCTGTGTGGTGGGAGCACTGACTGTGCTGGCTGTATGGGGGAGCACTGGCAGTGCTGGCTGTGTGGTGGGAGCACTGACAATGCTGGCTGTGTGGTGGAAGCACTGATAGTGCTGGCTGTGTGGGGTGGGGGCACTGACAGTGCTGGCTGTGTGGTGGGAGCACTGACAGTGCTGCCTGTGTGGTGGGAGCACTGGCAGTGCCGACTGTGTGGGGGGAGCACTGACAGTGCTGGCTGTGTGGGGTGGGAGCACTGACAGTGCTGGCTGTGTGGGGAGCACGGAGAGTGCTGGCTGTATGGGGGAAGCACAGACAGTGCTGGCTATGTGGTGGGAGCACTGACAGTGCTGGCTGTGTGGTGGTAGCACTGCCAGTGCTGGCTGTGTGGTGGGAGCACTGACAGTGCTGGCTGTGTGGGGGGAGCACTGATAGTGCTGGCTGTGTGAGGGAGCACTGACAGTGCTGGCTGTGTGTTGGGAGCACGGACAGTGCTGGCTGTGTGGGGGAGCACTGACAGCGCTGGCTGTGTGGTCGGAGCACTGACAGTGCTGGCTGTGTGGGGAGCACTGACAGTGCTGGCTGTATGGTGGGAGCACTGACTTTTCTGGCTGTGTGGGGAGCACTGACAGTGCTGGCTGTGTGGTGGGAGCGCTGACAGTGCTGGCTGTGTGGTGGGAGCACTGACAGTGCTGGCTGTGTGGGGGTGCACTGACACTGCTGGCTGTGTGGTTGGAGCACTGACAGTGCTGGCTATGCAGTGGGAGCACTGGCAGTGTTGGCTGTGTGTTGGGAGCACTGACAGTGCTGGTTGTGTGGGGGAGCACTGACAGTGCTGGCTCTGTGGGGAGCACTGACAGTGCTGGCTGAGTGGGGGGAGCACTGACAGTGCTGTCTGTGTGGGGGGAGCACTGAGAGTGCTGGATGTGTGGGGGAGCACTGACAGTGCTGGCTGTGTGGGGGAAGCACTGACACTGCTGGCTGTATGGGGGGGAGCACTGACAGTGCTGGCTGTGTGGGGGAGCACTGACAGTGCTGGCTGTGTGGTGGGAGCACTGACAGTGCTGGCTCTGTGGGGGAGCACTGACAGTGCAGGCTGTGTGGTGGGAGCACAGAGAGTGTCGGCTCTGTGGGGGAGCACTGACAGTGCTGGCTGTGTGATGGGAGCTCTGACAGTGCTGGCTGTGTGGTGGGAGCACTGGCAGTGCTGGCTGTGTGGGGGGAGCACTGACAGTGCTGGCTGTGTGGGGAGCACTGACAGAGCTGGCTGTGTGGTGGGAGCCCTGACATTGCTGGCTGTGTGGGGGGAGCACAGACAGTGCTGGCTGTGTGGGGGGAGCACTGACAGTGCTGTCTGTGTGGGGAGCACTGACAGTGCTGTCTGCGTGGGGGGAGCACTGACAGTGCTGGCTGTGTGGTGAGAGAACTGACAGTGCTGGCTGTGTGGGGGGAAGCACTGACAGTGCTAGCTGTGTGGGGAGCACTGACAGAGCTGGCTGTGTGGTGGGAGCCCTGACATTGCTGGCTGTGTGGGGGTAGCACAGACAGTGCTGGCTGTGTGGGGGGAGCACTGACAGTGCTGGCTGTGTGGGGGTGCACTGACAGTGCTGTCTGCGTGGGGGGAGCACTGACAGTGCTGCCTGTGTGGGGGGAAGCACTGATAGTGCTGGCTGTGTGGGGTGGGTGCACTGACAGTGCTGGCTGTGTGGTGGGAGCACTGACAGTGCTGCCTGTGTGGTGGGAGCACTGGCAGTGCCGACTGTGTGGGGGGAGCACTGACAGTGCTGGCTGTGTGGGTTGGGAGCACTGACAGTGCTGGCTGTGTGGGGAGCACGGCGAGTGCTGGATGTGTGGGGGAAGCACAGACAGTGCTGGCTATGTGGTGGGAGCACTGACAGTGCTGGCTCTGTGGGGGAGCACTGACAGTGCTGGCTGTGTGGGGGAGCCCTGACAGTGCTGGCTGTGTGGTGGGAGCACTGCCAGTGCTGGCTGTGTGGTGGGAGCACTGACAGTGCTGGATGTGTGTTGGGAGCACGGACAGTGCTGGCTGTGTGGGGGAGCACTGACAGCGCTGGCTGTGTGGTCGGAGCACTGACAGTGCTGGCTGTGTGGGGAGCACTGACAGTGCTGGCTGTATGGTGGGAGCACTGACTTTCCTGGCTGTGTGGGGAGTACTGACAGTGCTGGCTGTGTGGTGGGAGCACTGACAGTGCTGGCTGTGTGGTGGGAGCACTGACAGTGCTGGCTGTGTGGGGGTGCACTGACACTGCTGGCTGTGTGGGGGAGCACTGACAGTGCTGGCTATGCAGTGGGAGCACTGGCAGTGCTGGCTGTGTATTGGGAGCACTGACAGTGCTGGTTGTGTGGGGGAGCACTGACAGTGCTGGCTCTGTGGGGAGCACTGACAGTGCTGGCTGAGTGGGGGTAGCACTGACAGTGCAGTCTGTGTGGGGAGCACTGACAGTGCTGTCTGTGTGGGGGGAGCACTGACAGTGCTGGCTGTGTGGGGGAGCACTGACAGTGCTGGCTGTGTGGGGGAAGCACTGACACTGCTGGCTGTGTGGGAGGGAGCACTGACAGTGCTGGCTGTGTGGGGGGAGCACTGACAGCGCTGGCTGTGTGGTGGGAGCACTGACAGTGCTGGCTCTATGGGGGAGCACTGACAGTGCTGGCTGTCTGGTGGGAGCACTGACAGTGTTGGCTCTTTGGGGGAGCACTGACAGTGCTGGCTATGTGATGGGAGCTCTGACAGTGCTGGCTGTGTGGTGGGAGCACTGGCAGTGCTGGCTGTGTGGGGGGATCACTGACAGTGCTGGCTGTGTGGGGAGCACTGACAGAGCTGGCTGTGTGGTGGGAACCCTGACATTGCTGGCTGTGTGGGGGGAGCACAGACAGTGCTGGCTGTGTGGTGGGAGTACTGACAGTGCTGGCTGTGTGGGGGAGCACTGACAGTGCTGGCTGTGTGGGCGAGCACTGACAGTGCTGGCTGTGTGGGGAGCACTGACAGTGCTGGCTCTGTGAGGGAGCACTGACAGTGCTGGCTGTGTGGGGGAGCACTGACAGTGCTGGCTGTGTGGTGGGAGTACTGACAGTGCCGGTTGTGTGGTGGGGGCACTGACAGTGCTGGCTGTGTGGTGGGAGTACTGACAGTGCTGGCTGTGTGGTGGGAGCACTGACAGTGCTGGCTGTGCGGTGGGAGCACTGACAGTGCTGTCTGTATGGGAGCACTGACAGTGCTGGCTGTGTGGTGGGAGCACTGACAGTGCTGGCTGTGTGGTGGGAGCACTGACAGTGCTGGCTGTGTAGTGGGAGCACTGGCAGTGCTGGCTGTGTGGGGGAGCATTGACAGTGCTGGATGTATGGGGAGCACTGACTGTGCTGGCTGTGTGGGGGAGCACTGGCAGTGCTGGCTGTGTGGTGGGGGCACTGACAGTGCTGGCTGTGTGGTGGGAGCACTGACAGTGCTGGCTGTGTGGTGGGAGCACTGACAGTGCTGTGTGTGTGGTGGGAGCACTGACTGTGCTGGCTGTGTGGGGGAGCACTGGCAGTGCTGGCTGTGTGGTGGGAGCACTGACAGTGCTGGCTGTGTGGTGGGAGCACTGACAGTGCTGGCTGTGTGGGGGAGCACTGGCAGGGCTGGCTGTGTGGTGGGAGCACTGACAATGCTGGCTGTGTGGTGGAAGCACTGATAGTGCTGGCTGTGTGGGGTAGGGGCACTGACAGTGCTGGCTGTGTGGTGGGAGCACTGACAGTGCTGCCTGTGTGGTGGGAGCACTGGCAGTGCCGACTGTGTGGGGGAGCACTGACAGTGCTGGCTGTGTGGGGTGGGAGCACTGACAGTGCTGTCTGTGTGGGGGATGACTGACAGTGCTGGCTGTGTGGTGAGCACGGGCAGTGCTGGCTGTGTGGGGGAAGCACAGACAGTGCTGGCTATGTGGTGGGAGCACTGAGAGTGCTGGCTCTGTGGGGGAGGACTGAGAGTGCTGGCTGTGTTGGGGAGCCCTGACAGTGCTGGCTGTGTGGTGGGAGCACTGCCCGTGCTGGCTGTGTGGTGGGAGCACTGACAGTGCTGGCTGTGTGTTGGGAGCACGGACAGTGCTGGCTGTGTGGGGAGCACTGACAGTGCTGGCTGTGTGGGGGAGCACTGACAGTGCTGGCTGTGTGGGGGAAGCACTGACAGTGCTGGCTGTATGGTGGGAGCACTGACTTTTCTGGCTGTGCGGGGAGCACTGACAGTGCTGGCTGTGTGGTGGGAGCACTGACAGTGCTGGCTGTGTGGTGGGAGCACTGACAGTGCTGGCTGTGTGGGGGTGCACTGACACTGCTGGCTGTGTGGGGGAGCACTGACAGTGCTGGCTATGCAGTGGGAGCACTGGCAGTGCTGGCTGTGTGTTGGGAGCACTGACAGTGCTGGTTGTGTGGGGGAGCACTGACAGTGCTGGCTCTGTGGGGAGCACTGACAGTGCTGGCTGAGTGGGGGTAGCACTGACAGTGCAGTCTGTGTGGGGAGCACTGACAGTGCTGTCTGTGTGGGGGGAGCACTGACAGTGCTGGCTGTGTGGGGGAGCACTGACAGTGCTGGCTGTGTGGGGGAAGCACTGACACTGCTGGCTGTGTGGGAGGGAGCACTGACAGTGCTGGCTGTGTGGGGGGAGCACTGACAGCGCTGGCTGTGTGGTGGGAGCACTGACAGTGCTGGCTCTGTGGGGGAGCACTGACAGTGCTGGCTGTGTGGTGGGAGCACTGACAGTGTTGGCTCTGTGGGGGAGCACTGACAGAGCTGGCTGTGTGATGGGAGCTCTGACAGTGCTGGCTGTGTGGTGGGAGCACTGGCAGTGCTGGCTGTGTGGGGGGATAACTGACAGTGCTGGCTGTGTGGGGAGCACTGACAGAGCTGGCTGTGTGGTGGGAGCCCTGACATTGCTGGCTGTGTGGGGGGAGCACAGACAGTGCTGGCTGTGTGGTGGGAGTACTGACAGTGCTGGCTGTGTGGGGAGCACTGACAGTGCTGGCTGTGTGGGCGAGCACTGACAGTGCTGGCTGTGTGGGGAGCACTGACAGTGCTGGCTGTGTGGGGGAGCACAGACAGTGCTGGCTGTGTGGTGGGAGTACTGACAGTGCTGGCTGTGTGGGGGAGCACTGACAGTGCTGGCTGTGTGGGCGAGCACTGACAGTGCTGGCTGTGTGGGGAGCACTGACAGTGCTGGCTCTGTGAGGGAGCACTGACAGTGCTGGCTGTGTGGGGGAGCACTGACAGTGCTGGCTGTGTGGTGGGAGTACTGACAGTGCCGGTTGTGTGGTGGGGGCACTGACAGTGCTGGCTGTGTGGTGGGAGTACTGACAGTGCTGGCTGTGTGGTGGGAGCACTGACAGTGCTGGCTGTGTGGTGGGAGCACTGACAGTGCTGGCTGTATGGGAGCACTGACAGTGCTGGCTGTGTGGTGGGAGCACTGACAGTGCTGGCTGTGTGGTGGGAGCACTGACAGTGCTGGCTGTGTAGTGGGAGCACTGGCAGTGCTGGCTGTGTGGGGGAGCATTGACAGTGCTGCATGTATGGGGGAGCACTGACTGTGCTGGCTGTGTGGGGGAGCACTGGCAGTGCTGGCTGTGTGGTGGGAGCACTGACAGTGCTGGCTGTGTGGTGGGAGCACTGACAGTGCTGGCTGTGTGGTGGGAGCACTGACAGTGCTGTGTGTGTGGTGGGAGCACTGACTGTGCTGGCTGTGTGGGGGAGCACTGGCAGTGCTGGCTGTGTGGTGGGAGCACTGACAGTGCTGGCTGTGTGGTGGGAGCACTGACTGTGCTGGCTGTGTGGGGGAGCACTGGCAGGGCTGGCTGTGTGGTGGGAGCACTGACAATGCTGGCTGTGTGGTGGAAGCACTGATAGTGCTGTCTGTGTGGGGTAGGGGCACTGACAGTGCTGGCTGTGTGGTGGGAGCACTGACAGTGCTGCCTGTGTGGTGGGATCACTGGCAGTGCCGACTGTGTGGGGGGAGCACTGACAGTGCTGGCTGTGTGGGGTGGGAGCACTGACAGTGCTGTCTGTGTGGGGGAGGACTGACAGTGCTGGCTGTGTGGGGGAAGCACAGACAGTGCTGGCTATGTGGTGGGAGCACTGAGAGTGCTGGCTCTGTGGGGGAGGACTGAGAGTGCTGGCTGTGTTGGGGAGCCCTGACAGTGCTGGCTGTGTGGTGGGAGCACTGCCCGTGCTGGCTGTGTGGTGGGAGCACTGACAGTGCTGGCTGTGTGTTGGGAGCACGGACAGTGCTGGCTGTGTGGGGAGCACTGACAGTGCTGGCTGTGTGGGGGAGCACTGACAGTGCTGGCTGTGTGGGGGAAGCACTGACAATGCTGGCTGTATGGTGGGAGCACTGACTTTTCTGGCTGTGCGGGGAGCACTGACAGTGCTGGCTGTGTGGTGGGAGCACTGACAGTGCTGGCTGTGTGGTGGGAGCACTGACAGTGCTGGCTGTGTGGGGGTGCACTGACACTGCTGGCTGTGTGGGGGAGCACTGACAGTGCTGGCTATGCAGTGAGAGCACTGGCAGTGCTGGCTGTGTGTTGGGAGCACTGACAGTGCTGGTTGTGTGGGGGAGCACTGACAGTGCTGGCTCTGTGGGGAGCACTGACAGTGCTGGCTGAGTGGGGGTAGCACTGACAGTGCTGTCTGTGTGGGGAGCACTGACAGTGCTGTCTGTGTGGGGGAGCACTGACAGTGCTGGCTGTGTGGGGGAGCACTGACAGTGCTGGCTGTGTGGGGGAAGCACTGACACTGCTGGCTGTGTGGGAGGGAGCACTGACAGTGCTGGCTGTGTGGGGGGAGCACTGACAGCGCTGGCTGTGTGGTGGGAGCACTGACAGTGCTGGCTCTGTGGGGGAGCACTGACAGTGCTGGCTGTGTGGTGGGAGCACTGACAGTGTTGGCTCTGTGGGGGAGCACTGACAGTGCTGGCTGTGTGATGGGAGCTCTGACAGTGCTGGCTGTGTGGTGGGAGCACTGGCAGTGCTGGCTGTGTGGGGGGATCACTGACAGTGCTGGCTGTGTGGGGAGCACTGACAGTGCTGGCTGTGTGGGGAGCACTGACAGAGATGGCTGTGTGGTGGGAGCCCTGACATTGCTGGCTGTGTGGGGGGAGCACAGACAGTGCTGGCTGTGTGGTGGGAGTACTGACAGTGCTGGCTGTGTGGGGGAGCACTGACAGTGCTGGCTGTGTGGGCGAGCACTGACAGTGCTGGCTGTGTGGGGAGCACTGACAGTGCTGGCTGTGTGGGGGAGCACAGACAGTGCTGGCTGTGTGGTGGGAGCACTGACAGTGCTGGCTGTGTGATGGGAGCACTGACAGTGCTGGCTGTGTGGTGGGAGCACTGAAAGTGCTGGCTGTGTGGAGGGAGCACTGACAGTGCTGTCTGTGAGGGTGGAGCACTGACAGTGCTTGCTGTGTGGGGGAGCACTGACAGTGCTGGTTGTGTGGTGGGAGCACTGACAGTTCTGGCTCTGTGGGGGAGCACTGACAGTGCTAGCTCTGTGGGAGAGCACTGGCAGTGCTGGCTGTGTGGGGAGCACTGATAGTGCTGGCTGTGTTGGGGGTCACTGACAGTGCTGGCTGTGTGGGGAGCACTGACAGTGCTAGCTGTGTGGGGGGAGCACTGACAGTGCTGGCTGTGTGGGGAGCACTGACAGCGCTGGCTGTGTGGGGGAGCACTGACAGTGATGGCTGTGTGGGGGAGGATGACTGTGCTGGCTGTATGGGGGGAGCACTGACAGTGCTGGCTGTGTGGGGTGCACTGACAGTGCTGGCTCTGTGGGGGAGCACTGTCAGTGCTGGCTGTGTGGGGGGGGCACTGGCAGTGCTGGCTGTGTGGGTGAAGCACGGACAGGGCTGGCTGTGTGGGGAGCACTGACAATGCTGGCTGTGTGGTGGGAGCACTGACAGTGCTGGCTGTGTGGTGGGAGCACTGACAGTGCTGGCTGTGTGGTGGGAGCACTGACAGTGCTGGCTGTATGGGAGCACTGACAGTGCTGGCTGTGTGGTGGGAGCACTGACAGTGCTGGCTGTGTGGTGGGAGCACTCACTGTGCTGGCTGTGTGGTGGGAGCACTGGCAGTGCTGGCTGTGTGGGGGAGCATTGACAGTGCTGGATGTATGGGGGAGCACTGACTGTGCTGGCTGTGTGGGGGAGCACTGGCAGTGCTGGCTGTGTGGTGGGAGCACTGACAGTGCTGGCTGTGTGGTGGGAGCACTGACAGTGCTGGCTGTGTGGTGGGAGCACTGACTGTGCTGTCTGTGTGGTGGGAGCACTGACTGTGCTGGCTGTGTGGGGGAGCAATGGCAGTGCTGGCTGTGTGGTGGGAGTACTGACAGTGCTGGCTGTGTGGTGGGAGCACTGACTGTGCTGGCTGTTTGGGGGAGCACTGGCAGTGCTGGCTGCGTGGTGGGAGCACTGACAATGCTGGCTGTGTGGTGGAAGCACTGATAGTGCTGGCTGTGTGTGGTGGGGGCACTGACAGTGCTGGCTGTGTCGTGGGAGCACTGACAGTGCTGGCTGTGTGGTGGGAGCACTGGCAGTGCCGACTGTGTGGGGGAGCACTGACAGTGCTGGCTGTGTGGGGTGGGAGCACTGACAGTGCTGTCTGTGTGGGGGAGGACTGACAGTGCTGGCTGTGTGCGGAGCACGGACAGTGCTGGCTGTGTGGGGGTAGCACAGACAGTGCTGGCTATGTGGTAGGAGCACTGACAGTGCTGGCTCTGTGGCGGAGCACTGACAGTGCTGGCTGTGTGGGGGAGCCCTGACAGTGCTGGCTGTGTGGTGGGAGCACTGCCAGTGCTGGCTGTGTGGTGGGAGCACTGACAGTGCTGGCTGTGTGGGGGTAGCACAGACAGTGCTGGCTATGTGGTAGGAGCACTGACAGTGCTGGCTCTGTGGCGGAGCACTGACAGTGCTGGCTGTGTGGGGGAGCCCTGACAGTGCTGGCTGTGTGGGGGAGCCCTGACAGTGCTGGCTCTGTGGGGGGAGCACTGACAGTGCTGGCTGTGTGGTGGGAGCACTGACAGTGCTGGCTCTGTGGGGGAGCACTGACAGTGCTGGCTGTGTGGTGGGAGCACTGACAGTGTTGGCTCTGTGGGGGAGCACTGACAGTGCTGGCTGTGTGATGGGAGCTCTGACAGTGCTGGCTGTGTGGTGGGAGCACTGGCAGTGCTGGCTGTGTGGGGGAGCACTGACAGTGCTGGCTGTGTGGGGAGCACTGACAGAGCTGGCTGTGTGGTGGGAGCCCTGACATTGCTGGCTGTGTGGGGGGGAGCACAGACAGTGCTGGCTGTGTGGTGGGAGCACTGACAGTGCTGTCTGTGTGGGGAGAACTGACAGTGCTGTCGGCGTGGGGGGAGCACTGACAGTGCTGGCTGTGTGGTGAGAGAACTGACAGTGCTGGCTGTGTGGGGGGAAGCACTGACAGTGCTGGCTGTGTGGGGAGCACTGACAGAGCTGGCTGTGTGGGGGTAGCACAGACAGTGCTGTCTGTGTGGGGGGAGCACTGACAGTGCTGGCTGTGTGGGGGAGCACTGACAGTGCTGTCTGCGTGGGGGGAGCACTGACAGTGTTGCCTGTGTGGGGGGAAGCACTGACAGTGCTGGCTTTGTGGGGGAGCACTGACAGTGCTGGCTGTGTGGGGGAGGTCTGACAGTGCTGGCTGTGTGGGGGAGCACTGACAGTGCTGTCTGTGTGGGGGGAGCACTGACAGTGCTGGCTGTGTGGGGAGCACTGGCAGTGCTGGCTGTGTGGGGGAAGCACTGACACTGCTGGCTGTGTGGGGGGGGAGCACTGACAGTGCTGGCTGTGTGGGGGAGCACTGACAGTGCTGGCTGTGTGGTGGGAGCACTGACAGTGCTGGCTCTGTGGGGGAGCACTGACAGTGCTGTCTGTGTGGGGGGAGCACTGACAGTGCTGGCTATGTGGGGAGCACTGACAGTGCTGGCTGTGTGGGGGAAGCACTGACACTGCTGGCTGTGTGGGGGGGGAGCACTGACAGTGCTGGCTGTGTGGGGGAGCACTGACAGTGCTGTCTGTGTGGGGGAGCACTGACAGTGCTGTGTGCGTGGGGGGAGCACTGACAGTGCTGGCTGTGTGGTGAGAGAACTGACAGTGCTGGCTGTGTGGTGGGAGCACTGACAGTGCTGGCTGTGTGGTGGGAGCACTGACAGTGCTGGCTGTGTGGTGGGAGAACTGACAGTGCTGGCTGTGTGGGCTGAGAACTGAGAGTGCTGGCTGTGTGGGGGGAGCACTGACAGTGCTGGCTGAGTTGTGGGAGCACTGACAGTGCTGGCTGTGTGGTGGGAGCACTGACAGTGCTGGCTGTGTGGGCTGAGCACTGACAGTGCTGGCTGTGTGGTAGAAGCACTGACAGTGCTGGCTGTGTGGGTAGGAGCACTGACAGTGCTGGCTGTGTGGGGAGGAGCACTGACAGTGCTGGCTGTGTGGGGGAGCACTGACAGTGCTGGCTGTGTGGTGTGAGCACTGGCAGTGTTGGCTGTGTGGTGGGAGCACTGACAGTGCTGGCTGTGTGGGGGGAGCAGTGACCGTGCTGGCTGTGTGGTGAGAGCACTGACAGTGCTGGCTGTGTGTGGGAGGAGCACAGACAGTGCTGGCTCTTTGGGGAGCACGAACAGTGCTGGTTGTGTGGTGGGAGCACTGATAGTGCTGTCTGTGAGGGGGGAGCACTGACAGTTCTGGCTGTGTGGTGAGAGCACTGACAGTGCTGGCTGTGTGGGGGAGCACTGACAGTGCTGGCTCTGTGGGGAGCACTGACAGTGCTGGCTGTGTGGTGGGAGCACAGACAGTGCCGTCTGTATGGTGGGAGCACTGACAGTGCTGGCTGTGTGATGGGAGCACTGACAGTGCTGGCTGTGTGGTGGGAGCACTGACAGTGCTGGCTGTGTGGTGGGAGCACTGACAGTGCTGTCTGTGTGGTGGGAGCACTGACTGTGCTGGCTGTTTGGGGAGCACTGGCAGTGCTGGCTGTGTGGTGGGAGCACTGACAGTGCTGGCTGTGTGGTCGGAGCACTGACAATGCTGGCTGTGTGGTGGGAGCACTGGCAATGCCGACTGTGTGGGGGAGCACTGACAGTGCTGGCTGTGTGGGGTGGGAGCACTGACAGTGCTGTCTGTGTGGGGGAGGACTGACAGTGCTGGCTGTGGGGGGAGCACGGACAGTGCTGGCTGTGTGAGGGAGCACTGACAGAGCTGGCTGTGTGCGGGAAGCACAGACAGTGCTGGCTATGTGGCGGGAGCACTGACAGTGCTGGCTGTGTGGGGGGGAGCCCTGACAGTGCTGGCTGTGTGTTGGGAGCGCTGACAGTGCTGGCTGTGTGGGGGAGCACTGACAGTGCTGGCTGTGTGGGCGGCGCACTGACAGTGCTGGCTGTGTGGGGGGAGCACTGACAGTGCTGGCTGTGTGGGGGAGCACTGACAGTGCTGGCTGTGTGGGCGGCGCACTGACAGTGCTGGCTGTGTGGGGGGAGCACTGACAGTGCTGGCTGTGTGGGGGGAGCACTGACAGTGCTGGCTGTGTGGTGGGAGCACTGACAGTGCTGGCTGTGTGTGGGGGAGCACTGACAGTGCTGGCTGTGTGGGGGGAGCACTGACAGTGCTGGCTGTGTGGTGGGGGAACTGACAGTGCTGGCTGACAGACAGAAACACAGACAGAGAGAGAATTGGACAGATACAGGCAGAGACACAGGCAGAGATTTACCATTCTGCATTACCAGGAGAGACTGTCGGTGGGTGGGTGTGACTCCCCCATGGCCGATCAGCTGGATCAGTGTGACACCCCCATGGCCGATCAACTGGGTCTGTGTGACTCTCCCATGGCCGATCAGCTGGTTCAGTGTGACTCCCCCATGGCCGATGAGCTGGATCTGTGTGACTCCCCCATGGCCGATCAGCTGGGTCATTGTGACTTCCCCATGGATGATCAACTGGGTCTGTGTGACTCTCCCATGGCCGATCAGCTGGTTCAGTGTGACTCCCCATGGCCCGTCAGCTGTGTGTGTGCTTCCCCCCAGTGCCGATCAGCTGGGTGTGTGCTTCCCCACATTGCCGATCAACTGGGTGTGTGTGACTCCCCCAATGCCGATCAGCTGGATGTGTGCCTCTCCCCATTGCCGATCAGCTGGATGTGTGCCTCTCCCCATTGCCGATCAGCTGGGTGTGTGCCTCTCCCCATTTCCGATCAGCTGGGTGTGTGCCTCCACCATGGCCAGTCAGCTGGGTGTGTGTGACTCCCCCAATGCCGATCAGCTGGGTGGGTGCCTCACACCTAAACCCAGTCTGTGCAGCAGATAGAGACAGAGACTGAGACACTGACAGACACGGAGATACAGACAGAGATAGAGAGTGAGACACAGAGACCGACAGACACAGAGACACAGACAGAGACAGAGACAGAGACTGAGACACAGACAGACACAAAGACACAGAGAGAGATAGACAGACACAGAGACACAGACAGAGATACAGACAGAGACACAGACATAGACAGAGACACAGACAGACTAAGATACAGACAAACACAGAGACACAGACAGAGACACAGAGAGAGACAGGGACACAGACAGAGACAGGGACACAGACAGAGACAGAGACACAGACAGAGACGCAGACAGAGACAGGGACACAGACAGAGACAGGGACAGAGACAGAGATACAGACAGAGACACAGAGAGAGACAGAGACACAGGCAGAGACAGAGACAGGGACAGAGAGAGAGACAGATAGAGAGACACAGACAGACACAGCTACACAGACAGAGACACAGACAGAGTTTGGAGGGAGCATTTCCAGTGCTGTCTGTGTGGGGAGCACTGACAGTGCTGGCTGTGTGGTGGGAGCACTGACAGTGCTGGCTGTGTGGGGTAGCACTGGAAGTGCTGGCTGTGTGGGGGGAGCACTGACAGTGCTGGCTGTGTGGGGGGAGCACTGACAGTGCTGGCTGTGTAGTGGGAGCACTGACAGTGCTGGCTGTGCGGGGGGAGCACTGACAGTGCTGGCTGTGTGGTGGGAGCACTGACAGTGCTGGCTGTGTGGGGGGAGCACTGACAGTGCTGGCTGTGTGGTGGGAGCACTGACAGTGCTGGCTGTGTGGGGGGAGCACTGACAGTGCTGGCTGTGTGGGGGGAGCACTGAGAGTGCTGGCTGTGTGGTGGGAGCACTGACAGTGTTGGCTGTGTGGGGGAGCACTGACAGTGGTGGCTGTGTGGTGGGAGTACTGACAGTGCCGGTTGTGTGGTGGGGGCACTGACAGTGCTGGCTGTGTGGTGGGAGTACTGACAGTGCTGGCTGTGTGGTGGGAGCACTGACAGTGCTGGCTGTGTGGTGGGAGCACTGACAGTGCTGGCTGTATGGGAGCACTGACAGTGCTGGCTGTGTGGTGGGAGCACTGACAGTGCTGGCTGTGTGGTGGGAGCACTGACAGTGCTGGCTGTGTAGTGGGAGCACTGGCAGTGCTGGCTGTGTGGGGAAGCATTGACAGTGCTGGATGTATGGGGGAGCACTGACTGTGCTGGCTGTGTGGGGGAGCACTGGCAGTGCTGGCTGTGTGGTGGGAGCACTGACAGTGCTGGCTGTGTGGTGGGAGCACTGACAGTGCTGGCTGTGTGGTGGGAGCACTGACAGTGCTGTGTGTGTGGTGGGAGCACTGACTGTGCTGGCTGTGTGGGGGAGCACTGGCAGTGCTGGCTGTGTGGTGGGAGCACTGACAGTGCTGGCTGTGTGGTGGGAGCACTGACTGCGCTGGCTGTGTGGGGGAGCACTGGCAGGGCTGGCTGTGTGGTGGGAGCACTGACAATGTTGGCTGTGTGGTGGAAGCACTGATAGTTCTGGCTGTGTGGGGTGGGGGCACTGACAGTGCTGGCTGTGTGGTGGGAGCACTGACAGTGCTGCCTGTGTGGTGGGAGCACTGGCAGTGCCGACTGTGCGGGGGGAGCACTGACAGTGCTGGCTGTGTGGTGGGAGCACTGACAGTGCTGGCTGTGTGGGGGTGCACTGACACTGCTGGCTGTGTGGGGGGAGCACTGACAGTGCTGGCTATGCAGTGGGAGCACTGGCAGTGCTGGCTGTGTGTTGGGAGCACTGACAGTGCTGGTTGTATGGGGGAGCACTGACAGTGCTGGCTCTGTGGGGAGCACTGACAGTGGTGGCTGAGTGGGGGTAGCACTGACAGTGCAGTCTGTGTGGGGGAGCACTGACAGTGCTGGCTGTGTGGGGGAGCACTGACAGTGCTGGCTGTGTGGGGGAAGCACTGACACTGCTGGCTGTGTGGGAGGGAGCACTGACAGTGCTGGCTGTGTGGGGGGAGCACTCACAGCGCTGGCTGTGTGGTGGGAGCACTGACAGTGCTGGCTCTGTGGGGGAGCACTGACAGTGCTGGCTGTGTGGTGGGAGCACTGACAGTGTTGGCTCTGTGGGGGAGCACTGACAGTGCTGGCTGTGTGATGGGAGCTCTGACAGTGCTGGCTGTGTGGTGGGAGCACTGGCAGTGCTGGCTGTGTGGGGGGATCACTGACAGTGCTGGCTGTGCGGGGAGCACTGACAGAGCTGGCTGTGTGGTGGGAGCCCTGACATTGCTGGCTGTGTGGGGGGAGCACAGACAGTGCTGGCTGTGTGGTGGGAGTACTGACAGTGCTGGCTGTGTGGGGGAGCACTGACAGTGCTGGCTGTGTGGTGGGAGCACTGACAGTGCTGGCTGTGTGGGGGGAGCACTGACAGTGCTGGCTGTGTGGTGGGAGCACTGACAGTGCTGGCTGTGTGGGGGGAGCACTGACAGTGCTGGCTGTGTGGGGGAGCACTGAGAGTGCTGGCTGTGTGGTGGGAGCACTGACAGTGTTGGCTGTGTGGGGGAGCACTGACAGTGGTGGCTGTGTGGGGGAGCACTGACAGTGGTGGCTGTGTGGTGGGAGCACTGACAGTGCTGGCTGTGTGGGGGGAGCACTGACAGTGCTGGCTGTGTGGGGGGAGCACTGAGAGTGCTGGCTGTGTGGTGGGAGCACTGACAGCGCTGGCTGTGGGGGGGAGCACTGACAGTGATGGCTGTGTGGGGGAGGATGACTGTGCTGGCTGTATGGGGGGAGCACTGACAGTGCTGGCTGTGTGGGGGAGCACTGACAGTGCTGGTTGTGTGGAGGGAGCACTGACAGTGCTGTCTGTGAGGGTGGAGCACTGACAGTGCTGGCTGTGTGGGGGAGCACTGACAGTGCTGGTTGTGTGGTGGGAGCACTGACAGTTCTGGCTCTGTGGGGGAGCACTGACAGCGCTAGCTCTGTGGGAGAGCACTGGCAGTGCTGGCTGTGTGGGGAGCACTGATAGTGCTGGCTGTGTTGGGGGTCACTGACAGTGCTGGCTGTGTGGGGAGCACTGACAGTGCTGGCTGTGTGGGGAGCACTGACAGCGCTGGCTGTGGGGGGGAGCACTGACAGTGATGGCTGTGTGGGGGAGGGTGACTGTGCTGGCTGTATGGGGGAGCACTGACAGTGCTGGCTGTGTGGGGTGCACTGACAGTGCTGGCTCTGTGGGGGAGCACTGTCAGTGCTGGCTGTGTGGGGGAGCACTGGCAGTGCTGGCTGTGTGGGTGAAGCACGGACAGGGCTGGCTGTGTGGGGAGCACTGACAATGCTGGCTGTGTGGTGGGAGCACTGACAGTGCTGGCTGTGTGGTGGGAGCACTGACAGTGCTGGCTGTATGGGAGCACTGACAGTGCTGGCTGTGTGGTGGGAGCACTGACAGTGCTGGCTGTGTGGTGGGAGCACTGACAGTGCTGGCTGTGTAGTGGGAGCACTGGCAGTGCTGGCTGTGTGGGGCAGCATTGACAGTGCTGGATGTATGGGGAGCACTGACTGTGCTGGCTGTGTGGGGGAGCACTGGCAGTGCTGGCTGTGTGGTGGGAGCACTGACAGTGCTGGCTGTGTGGTGGGAGCACTGACAGTGCTGGCTGTGTGGTGGGAGCACTGACAGTGCTGTGTGTGTGGTGGGAGCACTGACTGTGCTGGCTGTGTGGGGGAGCACTGGCAGTGCTGGCTGTGTGGTGGGAGCACTGACAGTGCTGGCTGTGTGGTGGGAGCACTGACTGCGCTGGCTGTGTGAGGGAGCACTGGCAGGGCTGGCTGTGTGGTGGGAGCACTGACAATGCTGGCTGTGTGGTGGAAGCACTGATAGTTCTGGCTGTGTGGGGTGGGGGCACTGACAGTGCTGGCTGTGTGGTGGGAGCACTGACAGTGCTGCCTGTGTGGTGGGAGCACTGGCAGTGCCGACTGTGTGGGAGGAGCACTGACAGTGCTGGCTGTGTGGTGGGAGCACTGACAGTGCTGGCTGTGTGGGGGTGCACTGACACTGCTGGCTGTGTGGGGGGAGCACTGACAATGCTGGCTATGCAGTGGGAGCACTGGCAGTGCTGGCTGTGTGTTGGGAGCACTGACAGTGCTGGTTGTATGGGGGAGCACTGACAGTGCTGGCTCTGTGGGGAGCACTGACAGTGGTGGCTGAGTGGGGGTAGCACTGACAGTGCAGTCTGTGTGGGGGGAGCACTGACAGTGCTGGCTGTGTGGGGGAGCACTGACAGTGCTGGCTGTGTGGGGGAAGCACTGACACTGCTGGCTGTGTGGGAGGGAGCACTGACAGTGCTGGCTGTGTGGGGGGAGCACTCACAGCGCTGGCTGTGTGGTGGGAGCACTGACAGTGCTGGCTCTGTGGGGGAGCACTGACAGTGCTGGCTGTGTGGTGGGAGCACTGACAGTGTTGGCTCTGTGGGGGAGCACTGACAGTGCTGGCTGTGTGATGGGAGCTCTGACAGTGCTGGCTGTGTGGTGGGAGCACTGGCAGTGCTGGCTGTGTGAGGGGATCACTGACAGTGCTGGCTGTGTGGGGAGCACTGACAGAGCTGGCTGTGTGGTGGGAGCCCTGACATTGCTGGCTGTGTGGGGGGAGCACAGACAGTGCTGGCTGTGTGGTGGGAGTACTGACAGTGCTGGCTGTGTGGGGGAGCACTGACAGTGCTGGCTGTGTGGGCGAGCACTGACAGTGCTGGCTGTGTGGGGAGCACTGACAGTGCTGGCTCTGTGGGGGAGCACTGACAGTGCTGGCTGTGTGGGGGAGCACTGACAGTGCTGGCTGTGTGGTGGGAGCACTGGCAGTGCCGACTGTGTGGGGGGAGCACTGACAGTGCTGGCTGTGTGGTGGGAGCACTGACAGTGCTGGCTGTGTGGGGGTGCACTGACACTGCTGGCTGTGTGGGGGGAGCACTGACAGTGCTGGCTATGCAGTGGGAGCACTGGCAGTGCTGGCTGTGTGTTGGGAGCACTGACAGTGCTGGTTGTATGGGGGAGCACTGACAGTGCTGGCTCTGTGGGGAGCACTGACAGTGGTGGCTGAGTGGGGGTAGCACTGACAGTGCAGTCTGTGTGGGGGGAGCATTGACAGTGCTGGCTGTGTGGGGGAGCACTGACAGTGCTGGCTGTGTGGGGGAAGCACTGACACTGCTGGCTGTGTGGGAGGGAGCACTGACAGTGCTGGCTGTGTGGGGGGAGCACTCACAGCGCTGGCTGTGTGGTGGGAGCACTGACAGTGCTGGCTCTGTGGGGGAGCACTGACAGTGCTGGCTGTGTGGTCGGAGCACTGACAGTGTTGGCTCTGTGGGGGAGCACTGACAGTGCTGGCTGTGTGATGGGAGCTCTGACAGTGCTGGCTGTGTGGTGGGAGCACTGGCAGTGCTAGCTGTGTGGGGGGATCACTGACAGTGCTGGCTGTGTGGGGAGCACTGACAGAGCTGGCTGTGTGGTGGGAGCCCTGACATTGCTGGCTGTGTGGGGGGAGCACAGACAGTGCTGGCTGTGTGGTGGGAGTACTGACAGTGCTGGCTGTGTGGGGGAGCACTGACAGTGCTGGCTGTGTGGGCGAGCACTGACAGTGCTGGCTGTGTGGGGAGCACTGACAGTGCTGGCTCTGTGGGGGAGCACTGACAGTGCTGGCTGTGTGGGGGAGCACTGACAGTGCTGGCTGTGTGGTGGGAGCACTGACAGTGCTGGCTGTGTGGTGGGAGCACTGACAGTGCCGTCTGTATGATGGGAGCACTGACAGTGCTGGCTGTGTGATGGGAGCACTGACAGTGCTGGCTGTGTGGTGGGAGCACTGAAAGTGCTGGCTGTGTGGAGGGAGCACTGACAGTGCTGTCTGTGAGGGTGGAGCACTGACAGTGCTGGCTGTGTGGGGGAGCACTGACAGTGCTGGTTGTGTGGTGGGAGCACTGACAGTTCTGGCTCTGTGGGGGAGCACTGACAGTGCTAGCTCTGTGGGAGAGCACTGGCAGTGCTGGCTGTGTGGGGAGCACTGATAGTGCTGGCTGTGTTGGGGGTCACTGACAGTGCTGGCTGTGTGGGGAGCACTGACAGTGCTAGCTGTGTGGGGGAGCACTGACAGTGCTGGCTGTGTGGGGAGCACTGACAGCGCTGGCTGTGGGGGGGAGCACTGACAGTGATGGCTGTGTGGGGGAGGATGACTGTGCTGGCTGTATGGGGGGAGCACTGACAGTGCTGGCTGTGTGGGGTGCACTGACAGTGCTGGCTCTGTGGGGGAGCACTGTCAGTGCTGGCTGTGTGGGGGAGCACTGGCAGTGCTGGCTGTATGGGTGAAGCACGGACAGGGCTGGCTGTGTGGGGAGCAATGACAATGCTGGCTGTGTGGTGGGAGCACTGACAGTGCTGCCTGTGTGGTGGGAGCACTGACAGTGCTGGCTGTGTGGTGGGAGCACTGACAGTGCTGGCTGTATGGGAGCACTGACAGTGCTGGCTGTGTGGTGGGAGCACTGACAGTGCTGGCTGTGTGGTGGGAGCACTGACAGTGCTGGCTGTGTGGTGGAAGCACTGGCAGTGCTGGCTGTGTGGGGGAGCATTGACAGTGCTGGATGTATGGGGGAGCACTGACTGTGCTGGCTGTGTGGGGGAGCACTGGCAGTGCTGGCTGTGTGGTGGGAGCACTGACAGTGCTGGCTGTGTGGTGGGAGCACTGACAGTGCTGGCTGTGTGGTGGGAGCACTGACAGTGCTGTCTGTGTGGTGGGAGCACTGACTGTGCTGGCTGTGTGGGGGAGCACTGGCAGTGCTGACTGTGTGGTGGGAGTACTGACAGTGCTGGCTGTGTGGTGGGAGCAAAGACTGTGCTGGCTGTGTGGGGGAGCACTGGCAGTGCTGGCTGCGTGGTGGGAGCACTGAAAATGCTGGCTGTGTGGTGGAAGCACTGATAGTGCTGGCTGTGTGGGGTGGGAGCACTGACAGTGCTGTCTGTGTGGGGGAGGACTGACAGTGCTGGCTGTGTGGGGAGCACGGACAGTGCTGGCTGTGTGGGGGAAGCAGACAGTGCTGGCTATGTGGTGGGAGCACTGACAGTGCTGGCTGTGTGGTGGGAGCACTGACAGTGCTGGCTGTGTGTTGGGAGCACGGACAGTGCTGGCTGTGTGGGGGAGCACTGACAGCGCTGGCTGTGTGGTCGGAGCACTGACAGTGCTGGCTGTGTGGGGAGCACTGACAGTGCTGGCTGTATAGTGGGAGCACTGACAGATCTGGCTGTGTGGGGAGCACTGACAGTGCTGGCTGTATGGTGGGAGCACTGACAGTGCTGGCTGTGTGGGGGTGCACTGACACTGCTGGCTGTGTGGGGGGAGCACTGACAGTGCTGGCTATGCAGTGGGAGCACTGGCAGTGCTGGCTGTGTGTTGGGAGCACTGACAGTGCTGGTTGTGTGGGGGAGCACTGACAGTGCTGGATCTGTGGGGAGCACTGACAGTGCTGGCTGAGTGGGGGTAGCACTGACAGTGCAGTCTGTGTGGGGAGCACTGACAGTGCTGTCTGTGTGGGGGGAGCACTGACAGTGCTGGCTGTGTGGGGGAAGCACTGACACTGCTGGCTGTGTGGGGGGGAGCACTGACAGTGCTGGCTGTGTGGGGGGAGCACTGACAGTGCTGGCTGTGTGGTGGGAGCACTGACAGTGCTGGCTCTGTGGGGGAGCCCTGACAGTGCTGGCTGTGTGGTGAGAGCACTGACAGTGTTGGCATTGTGGGGGAGCACTGACAGTGCTGGCTGTGTGATGGGAGCTCTGACAGTGCTGGCTGTGTGGTGGGAGCACTGGCAGTGCTGGCTGTGTGGGGGGAGCACTGACAGAGCTGGCTGTGTGGTGGGAGCCCTGACATTGCTGGCTGTGTGGGGGGAGCACAGACAGTGCTGGCTGTGTGGGGGGAGCACTGACAGTGCTGTCTGTGTGGGGAGCACTGACAGTGCTGTCTGCGTGGGGGGAGCACTGACAGTGCTGGCTGTGTGGTGAGAGAACTGACAGTGCTGGCTGTGTGGGGGGAAGCACTGACAGTGCTGGCTGTGTGGGGAGCACTGACAGAGCTGGCTGTGTGGGGGTAGCACAGACAGTGCTGTCTGTGTGGGGGAGCACTGACAGTGCTGTCTGCGTGGGGGGAGCACTGACAGTGTTGCCTGTGTGGGGGGAAGCACTGACAGTGCTGGCTTTGTCGGGGAGCACTGACAGTGCTGGCTGTGTGGGGGAGGACTGACAGTGCTGGCTGTGTGGGGGAGCACTGACAGTGCTGTCTGTGTGGGGGGAGCACTGACAGTGCTGGCTGTGTGGGGAGCACTGACAGTGCTGGCTGTGTGGGGGAAGCACTGACACTGCTGGCTGTGTGGGGGGGAGCACTGACAGTGCTGGCTGTGTGGGGGGAGCACTGACAGTGCTGGCTGTGTGGTGGGAGCACTGCCAGTGCTGGCTGTGTGGTGGGAGCACTGACAGTGCTGGCTGTGTGTTGGGAGCACGGACAGTGCTGGCTGTGTGGGGGTGCACTGACAGCGCTGGCTGTATGGTGGGAGCACTGACTTTTCTGGCTGTGTGGGGAGCACTGACAGTGCTGGCTGTGTGGTGGGAGCACTGACAGTGCTGGCTGTGTGGGGAGCACTGACAGTGCTGGCTGTATGGTGGGAGCACTAACTTTTCTGGCTGTGTGGGGAGCACTGACAGTGCTGGCTGTGTGGTGGGAGAACTAACAGTGCTGGCTGTGTGGTGGGAGCACTGACAGTGCTGGCTCGTTGGGGGTGCACTGACACTGCTGGCTGTGTGGGGGGAGCACTGACAGTGCTGGCTATGCAGTGGGAGCACTGGCAGTGCTGGCTGTGTGTTGGGAGCACTGACAGTGCTGGTTGTGTGGGGGAGCACTGACAGTGCTGGCTCTGTGGGGAGCACTGACAGTGCTGGCTGAGTGGGGGTAGCACTGACAGTGCAGTCTGTGTGGGGGAGCACTGACAGTGCTGGCTGTGTGGGGGAGCACTGACAGTGCTGGCTGTGTGGGGGAAGCACTGACACTGCTGGCTGTGTGGGAGGGAGCACTGACAGTGCTGGCTGTGTGGGGGAGCACTGACAGCGCTGGCTGTGTGGTGGGAGCACTGACTGTGCTGGCTCTGTGGGGGAGCACTGACAGTGCTGGCTGTGTGGTGGGAGCACTGACAGTGTTGGCTCTGTGGGGGAGCACTGACAGTGCTGGCTGTGTGATGGGAGCTCTGACAGTGCTGGCTGTGTGGTGGGAGCACTGGCAGTGCTGGCTGTGTGGGGGGATCACTGACAGTGCTGGCTGTGTGGGGAGCACTGACAGAGCTGGCTGTGTGGTGGGAGCCCTGACATTGCTGGCTGTGTGGGGGGAGCACAGACAGTGCTGGCTGTGTGGTGGGAGTACTGACAGTGCTGGCTGTGTGGGGAGCACTGACAGTGCTGGCTGTGTGGGCGAGCACTGACAGTGCTGGCTGTGTGGGGAGCACTGACAGTGCTGGCCCTGTGGGGGAGCACTGACAGTGCTGGCTGTGTGGGGGAGCACTGACAGTGCTGGCTGTGTGGTGGGAGCACTGACAGTGCTGGCTGTGTGGTGGGAGCACTGACAGTGCCGTCTGTATGATGGGAGCACTGACAGTGCTGGCTGTGTGATGGGAGCACTGACAGTGCTGGCTGTGCGGTGGGAGCACTGAAAGTGCTGGCTGTGTGGAGGGAGCACTGACAGTGCTGTCTGTGAGGGTGGAGCACTGACAGTGCTGGCTGTGTGGGGGAGCACTGACAGTGCTGGTTGTGTGGTGGGAGCACTGACAGTTCTGGCTCTGTGGGGGAGCACTGACAGTGCTAGCTCTGTGGGAGAGCACTGGCAGTGCTGGCTGTGAGGGGAGCACTGATAGTGCTGGCTGTGTTGGGGGTCACTGACAGTGCTGGCTGTGTGGGGAGCACTGACAGTGCTAGCTGTGTGGGGGGAGCACTGACAGTGCTGGCTGTGTGGGGAGCACTGACAGCGCTGGCTGTGTGGGGGAGCACTGACAGTGATGGCTGTGTGGGGGAGGATGACTGTGCTGGCTGTATGGGGGAGCACTGACAGTGCTGGCTGTGTGGGGTGCACTGACAGTGCTGGCTCTGTGGGGGAGCACTGTCAGTGCTGGCTGTGTGGGGGAGCACTGGTAGTGCTGGCTGTGTGGGTGAAGCACGGACAGGGCTGGCTGTGTGGGGAGCACTGACAATGCTGGCTGTGTGGTGGGAGCACTGACAGTGCTGGCTGTGTGGTGGGAGCACTGACAGTGCTGGCTGTGTGGTGGGAGCACTGACAGTGCTGGCTGTATGGGAGCACTGACAGTGCTGGCTGTGTGGTGGGAGCACTGACAGTGCTGGCTGTGTGGTGGGAGCACTGACAGTGCTGGCTGTGTGGTGGAAGCACTGGCAGTGCTGGCTGTGTGGGGGAGCATTGACAGTGCTGGATGTATGGGGGAGCACTGACTGTGCTGGCGGTGTGGGGGAGCACTGGCAGTGCTGGCTGTGTGGTGGGAGCACTGACAGTGCTGGCTGTGTGGTGGGAGCACTGACAGTGCTGGCTGTGTGGTGGGAGCACTGACAGTGCTGTCTGTGTGGTGGGAGCACTGACTGTGCTGGCTGTGTGGGGGAGCACTGGCAGTGCTGGCTGTGTGGTGGGAGTACTGACAGTGCTGGCTGTGTGGTGGGAGCACTGACTGTGCTGGCTGTGTGGGGGAGCACTGGCAGTGCTGGCTGCGTGGTGGGAGCACTGACAATGCTGGCTGTGTGGTGGAAGCACTGATAGTGCTGGCTGTGTGTGGTGGGTGCACTGACAATGCTGTCTGTGTGGGGGAGCACTGACAGTGCTGGCTGTGAGGGGGGGAGCACTGACAGTGCTGGCTGTGTGGGGGAGCACTGACAGTGCTGGCTGTGTGGGGTGGGAGCACTGACAGTGCTGTCTGTGTGGGGGAGGACTGACAGTGCTGGCTGTGTGGGGAGCACGGACAGTGCTGGCTGTGTGGGGGAAGCACAGACAGTGCTGGCTATGTGGTGGGAGCACTGACAGTGCTGGCTGTGTGGGGGAGCCCTGACAGTGCTGGCTGTGTGGTGGGAGCACTGCCAGTGCTGGCTGTGTGGTGGGAGCACTGACAGTGCTGGCTGTGTGTTGGGAGCACAGACAGTGCTGGCTGTGTGGGGGAGCACTGACAGCGCTGGCTGTGTGGTCGGAGCACTGACAGTGCTGGCTGTGTGGGGGAGCACTGACATTGCTGGCTGTGTGGTGGGAGCACTGACAGTGCTGGCTGTGTGGGGGAGCACTGACAGTGCTGGCTGTGTGGTGGGAGAACTGACAGTGCTGGCTGTGTGGTGGGAGAACTGACAGTGCTGGCTGTGTGGGGGAGCACTGACAGTGCTGGCTGACAGACAGAAACACAGACAGAGAGAGAATTGGACAGATACAGGCAGAGATACAGGCAGAGATTTACCATTCTGCATTACCAGGAGAGACTGTCGGTGGGTGTGTGTGACTCCCCCATGGCCGATCAGCTGGATCAGTGTGACACCCCCATGGCCGATCAACTGGGTCTGTGTGACTCTCCCATGGCCGATCAGCTGGTTCAGTGTGACTCTCCCATGGCCGATGAGCTGGATCTGTGTGACTCCCCCATGGCCGATCAGCTGGGTCATTGTGACTTCCCCATGGATGATCAACTGGGTCTGTGTGACTCTCCCATGGCCGATCAGCTGGTTCAGTGTGACTCCCCATGGCCCGTCAGCTGTGTGTGTGCTTCCCCCCAGTGCCGATCAGCTGGGTGTGTGCTTCCCCACATTGCCGATCAACTGGGTGTGTGTGACTCCCCCAATGCCGATCAGCTGGATGTGTGCCTCTCCCCATTGCCGATCAGCTGGATGTGTGCCTCTCCCCATTGCCGATCAGCTGGGTGTGTGCCTCTCCCCATTTCCGATCAGCTGGGTGTGTGCCTCCACCATGGCCAGTCAGCTGGGTGTGTGTGACTCCCCCAATGCCGATCAGCTGGGTGGGTGCCTCACACCTAAACCCAGTCTGTGCAGCAGATAGAGACAGAGACTGAGACACTGACAGACACGGAGATACAGACAGAGATAGAGAGTGAGACACAGAGACCGACAGACACAGAGACACAGACAGAGACAGAGACAGAGACTGAGACACAGACAGACACAAAGACACAGAGAGAGATAGACAGACACAGAGACACAGACAGAGATACAGACAGAGACACAGACATAGACAGAGACACAGACAGACTAAGATACAGACAAACACAGAGACACAGACAGAGACACAGAGAGAGACAGGGACACAGACAGAGACAGGGACACAGACAGAGACAGAGACACAGACAGAGACGCAGACAGAGACAGGGACACAGACAGAGACAGGGACAGAGACAGAGATACAGACAGAGACACAGAGAGAGACAGAGACGCAGGCAGAGACAGAGACAGGGACACAGAGAGAGACAGATAGAGAGACACAGACAGACACAGCTACACAGACAGAGACACAGACAGAGTTTGGAGAGAGCATTTCCAGTGCTGTCTGTGTGGGGAGCACTGACAGTGCTGGCTGTGTGGTGGGAGCACTGACAGTGCTGGCTGTGTGGGGTAGCACTGGAAGTGCTGGCTGTGTGGGGGGAGCACTGACAGTGCTGGCTGTGTGGGGGGAGCACTGACAGTGCTGGCTGTGTAGTGGGAGCACTGACAGTGCTGGCTGTGCGGGGGGAGCACTGACAGTGCTGGCTGTGTGGTGGGAGCACTGACAGTGCTGGCTGTGTGGGGGGAGCACTGACAGTGCTGGCTGTGTGGTGGGAGCACTGACAGTGCTGGCTGTGTGGGGGGAGCATTGACAGTGCTGGCTGTGTGGGGGGAGCACTGAGAGTGCTGGCTGTGTGGTGGGAGCACTGACAGTGTTGGCTGTGTGGGGGAGCACTGACAGAGCTGGCTGTGTGGTGGGAGTACTGACAGTGCCGGTTGTGTGGTGGGGGCACTGACAGTGCTGGCTGTGTGGTGGGAGTACTGACAGTGCTGGCTGTGTGGTGGGAGCACTGACAGTGCTGGCTGTGTGGTGGGAGCACTGACAGTGCTGGCTGTATGGGAGCACTGACAGTGCTGGCTGTGTGGTGGGAGCACTGACAGTGCTGGCTGTGTGGTGGGAGCACTGACAGTGCTGGCTGTGTAGTGGGAGCACTGGCAGTGCTGGCTGTGTGGGGAAGCATTGACAGTGCTGGATGTATGGGGGAGCACTGACTGTGCTGGCTGTGTGGGGGAGCACTGGCAGTGCTGGCTGTGTGGTGGGTGCACTGACAGTGCTGGCTGTGTGGTGGGAGCACTGACAGTGCTGGCTGTGTGGTGGGAGCACTGACAGTGCTGTGTGTGTGGTGGGAGCACTGACTGTGCTGGCTGTGTGGGGAGCACTGGCAGTGCTGGCTGTGTGGTGGGAGCACTGACAGTGCTGGCTGTGTGGTGGGAGAACTGACTGCGCTGGCTGTGTGGGGGAGCACTGGCAGGGCTGGCTGTGTGGTGGGAGCACTGACAATGCTGGCTGTGTGGTGGAAGCACTGATAGTTCTGGCTGTGTGGGGTGGGGGCACTGACAGTGCTGGCTGTGTGGTGGGAGCACTGACAGTGCTGCCTGTGTGGTGGGAGCACTGGCAGTGCCGACTGTGTGGGGGGAGCACTGACAGTGTTGGCTGTGTGGGGTGGGAGCACTGACAGTGCTGTCTGTGTGGGGGAGGACTGACAGTGCTGGCTGTGTGGGGAGCACGGGCAGTGCTGGCTGTGTGGGGGAAGCACAGACAGTGCTGGCTATGTGGTGGGAGCACTGAGAGTGCTGGCTCTGTGGGGGTGCACTGAGAGTGCTGGCTGTGTGGGGGAGCCCTGACAGTGCTGGCTGTGTGGTGGGAGCACTGCCAGTGCTGGCTGTGTGGTGGGAGCACTGACAGTGCTGGCTGTGTGTTGGGAGCACGGACAGTGCTGGCTGTGTGGGGGAGCACTGACAGCGCTGGCTGTATGGTGGGAGCACTGACTTTTCTGGCTGTGTGGGGAGCACTGACAGTGCTGGCTGTGTGGTGGGAGCACTGACAGTGCTGGCTGTGTGGGGAGCACTGACAGTGCTGGCTGTATGGTGGGAGCACTGACTTTTCTGGCTGTGTTGGGAGCACTGACAGTGCTGGCTGTGTGGTGGGAGAACTAACAGTGCTGGCTGTGTGGTGGGAGCACTGACAGTGCTGGCTGTGTGGGGGTGCACTGACACTGCTGGCTGTGTGGGGGGAGCACTGACAGTGCTGGCTATGCAGTTGGAGCACTGGCAGTGCTGGCTGTGTGTTGGGAGCACTGACAGTGCTGGTTGTGTGGGGGAGCACTGACAGTGCTGGCTCTGTGGGGAGCACTGACAGTGCTGGCTGTGTGGGGGTAGCACTGACAGTGCAGTCTGTGTGGGGGGAGCACTGACAGTGCTGGCTGTGTGGGGAGCACTGACAGTGCTGGCTGTGTGGGGGAAGCACTGACACTGCTGGCTGTGTGGGAGGGAGCACTGACAGTGCTGGCTGTGTGGGGGGAGCACTGACAGCCCTGGCTGTGTGGTGGGAGCACTGACAGTGCTGGCTCTGTGGGGGAGCACTGACAGTGCTGGCTGTGTGGTGGGAGCACTGACAGTGTTGGCTCTGTGGGGGAGCACTGACAGTGCTGGCTGTGTGATGGGAGCTCTGACAGTGCTGGCTGTGTTGTGGGAGCACTGGCAGTGCTGGCTGTGTGGGGGGATCACTGACAGTGCTGGCTGTGTGGGGAGCACTGACAGAGCTGGCTGTGTGGTGGGAGCCCTGACATTGCTGGCTGTGTGGGGGGAGCACAGACAGTGCTGGCTGTGTGGTGGGAGTACTGACAGTGCTGGCTGTGTGGGGGAGCACGGACAGTGCTGGCTGTGTGGGCGAGCACTGACAGTGCTGGCTGTGTGGGGAGCACTGACAGTGCTGGCTCTGTGGGGGAGCACTGACAGTGCTGGCTGTGTGGGGGAGCACTGACAGTGCTGGCTGTGTGGTGGGAGCACTGACAGTGCTGGCTGTGTGGTGGGAGCACTGACAGTGCCGTCTGTATGATGGGAGCACTGACAGTGCTGGCTGTGTGATGGGAGCACTGACAGTGCTGGCTGTGTGGTGGGAGCACTGAAAGTGCTGGCTGTGTGGAGGGAGCACTGACAGTGCTGTCTGTGAGGGTGGAGCACTGACAGTGCTGGCTGTGTGGGGGAGCACTGACAGTGCTGGTTGTGTGGTGGGAGCACTGACAGTTCTGGCTCTGTGGGGGAGCACTGACAGTGCTAGCTCTGTGGGGAGCACTGACAGCGCTGGCTGTGTGGGGGAGCACTGACAGTGATGGCTGTGTGGGGGAGGATGACTGTGCTGGCTGTATGGGGGGAGCACTGACAGTGCTGGCTGTGTGGGGTGCACTGACAGTGCTGGCTCTGTGGGGGAGCACTGTCAGTGCTGGCTTTGTGGGGGAGCACTGGCAGTGCTGGCTGTGTGGGTGAAGCACGGACAGGGCTGGCTGTGTGGGGAGCACTGACAATGCTGGCTGTGTGGTGGGAGCACTGACAGTGCTGGCTGTGTGGTGGGAGCACTGACAGTGCTGGCTGTGTGGTGGGAGCACTGACAGTGCTGGCTGTATGGGAGCACTGACAGTGCTGGCTGTGTGGTGGGAGCACTGACAGTGCTGGCTGTGTGGTGGGAGCACTGACAGTGCTGGCTGTGTGGTGGAAGCACTGGCAGTGCTGGCTGTGTGGGGGAGCATTGACAGTGCTGGATGTATGGGGGAGCACTGACTGTGCTGGCTGTGTGGGGGAGCACTGGCAGTGCTGGCTGTGTGGTGGGAGCACTGACAGTGCTGGCTGTGTGGTGGGAGACTGACAGTGCTGGCTGTGTGGTGGGAGCACTGACAGTGCTGTCTGTGTGGTGGGAGCACTGACTGTGCTGGCTGTGTGGGGGAGCACTGGCAGTGCTGGCTGTGTGGTGGGAGTACTGACAGTGCTGGCTGTGTGGTGGGAGCACTGACTGTGCTGGCTGTGTGGGGGAGCACTGGCAGTGCTGGCTGCGTGGTGGGAGCACTGACAATGCTGGCTGTGTGGTGGAAGCACTGATAGTGCTGGCTGTGTATGGTGGGGGCACTGACAGTGCTGGCTGTGTCGTGGGAGCACTGACAGTGCTGGCTGTGTGGTGGGAGCACTGGCAGTGCCGACTGTGTGGGGGGAGCACTGACAGTGCTGGCTGTGTGGGGTGGGAGCACTGACAGTGCTGTCTGTGTGGGGGAGGACTGACAGTGCTGGCTGTGTGGGGAGCACGGACAGTGCTGGCTGTGTGGGGGATGCACAGACAGTGCTGGCTATGTGGTGGGAGCACTGACAGTGCTGGCTGTGTGGGGGAGCCCTGACAGTGCTGGCTGTGTGGTGGGAGCACTGCCAGTGCTGGCTGTGTGGTGGGAGCACTGACAGTGCTGGCTGTGTGTTGGGAGCACGGACAGTGCTGGCTGTGTGGGGGAGCACTGACAGCGCTGGCTGTGTGGTCGGAGCACTGACAGTGCTGGCTGTGTGGGGAGCACTGACAGTGCTGGCTGTATGGTGGGAGCACTGACAGATCTGGCTGTGTGGGGAGCACTGACAGTGCTGGCTGTGTGGTGGGAGCACTGACAGTGCTGGCTGTGTGGTGGGAGCACTGACAGTGCTGGCTGTGTGGGGGTGCACTGACACTGCTGGCTGTGTGGGGGGAGCACTGACAGTGCTGGCTATGCAGTGGGAGCACTGGCAGTGCTGGCTGTGTGTTGGGAGCACTGACAGTGCTGGTTGTGTGGGGGAGCACTGACAGTGCTGGATCTGTGGGGAGCACTGACAGTGCTGGCTGAGTGGGGGTAGCACTGACAGTGCTGGCTGTGTGGGTAGGAGCACTGACAGTGCTGGCTGTGTGGGGGGAGCACTGACAGTGCTGGCTGTGTGGTGTGAGCACTGGCAGTGTTGGCTGTGTGGTGGGAGCACTGACAGTGCTGGCTGTGTGGGGGGAGCAGTGACCGTGCTGGCTGTGTGGTGAGAGCACTGACAGTGCTGGCTGTGTGTGGGAGGAGCACAGACAGTGCTGGCTCTTTGGGGAGCACGAACAGTGCTGGTTGTGTGGTGGGAGCACTGATAGTGCTGTCTGTGAGGGGGGAGCACTGACAGTTCTGGCTGTGTGGTGAGAGCACTGACAGTGCTGGCTGTGTGGGGGAGCACTGACAGTGCTGGCTGTGTGGGGAGCACTGACAGTGCTGGCTGTGTGGTGGGAGCACTGACAGTGCCGTCTGTATGGTGGGAGCACTGACAGTGCTGGCTGTGTGATGGGTGCACTGACAGTGCTGGCTGTGTGGTGGGAGCACTGACAGTGCTGGCTGTAGGGTGGGAGCACTGACAGTGCTGTCTGTGTGGTGGGAGCACTGACTGTGCTGGCTGTGTGGGGAAGCACTGGCAGTGCTGGCTGTGTGGTGGGAGCACTGACAGTGCTGGCTGTGTGGGGAGCACTGACAGTGCTGGCTGTGTGGTGGGAGCACTGACAGTGCTGTCTGCGTGGTGGGAGCACTGACTGTGCTGGCTGTTTGGGGAGCACTGGCAGTGCTGGCTGTGTGGTGGGAGCACTGACATTGCTGGCTGTGTCGTGGGAGCAATGACTGTGCTGGCTGTGTGGGGGAGCACAGGCAGTGCTGGCTGTGTGGTGGGAGCACTGACAATGCTGGCTGTGTGGTTGGAGCACTGGCAGTGCCGACTGTGTGGGGGGAGCACTGACAGTATTGGCTGTGTGGGGTGGGAGCACTGACAGTGCTGTCTGTGTGGGGGAGGACTGACAGTGCTGGCTGTGGGGGGAGCACGGACAGTGCTGGCTGTGTGGGGGAGCACTGACAGTGCTGGCTGTGTGCGGGATGCACAGACAGTGCTGGCTATGTGGTGGGAGCACTGACAGTGCTGGCTGTGTGGGGGGGAGCCCTGACAGTGCTGGCTGTGTGTTGGGAGCGCTGACAGGGCTGGCTGTGTGGGGGAGCACTGACAGTGCTGGCTGTGTGGTGGAAGCACTGGCAGTGCTGGCTGTGTGGGGGAGCATTGACAGTGCTGGATGTATGGGGGAGCACTGACTGTGCTGGCTGTGTGGGGGAGCACTGGCAGTGCTGGCTGTGTGGTGGGAGCACTGACAGTGCTGGCTGTGTGGTGGGAGACTGACAGTGCTGGCTGTGTGGTGGGAGCACTGACAGTGCTGTCTGTGTGGTGGGAGCACTGACTGTGCTGGCTGTGTGGGGGAGCACTGGCAGTGCTGGCTGTGTGGTGGGAGTACTGACAGTGCTGGCTGTGTGGTGGGAGCACTGACTGTGCTGGCTGTGTGGGGGAGCACTGGCAGTGCTGGCTGCGTGGTGGGAGCACTGACAATGCTGGCTGTGTGGTGGAAGCACTGATAGTGCTGGCTGTGTATGGTGGGGGCACTGACAGTGCTGGCTGTGTCGTGGGAGCACTGACAGTGCTGGCTGTGTGGTGGGAGCACTGGCAGTGCCGACTGTGTGGGGGGAGCACTGACAGTGCTGGCTGTGTGGGGTGGGAGCACTGACAGTGCTGTCTGTGTGGGGGAGGACTGACAGTGCTGGCTGTGTGGGGAGCACGGACAGTGCTGGCTGTGTGGGGGATGCACAGACAGTGCTGGCTATGTGGTGGGAGCACTGACAGTGCTGGCTGTGTGGGGGAGCCCTGACAGTGCTGGCTGTGTGGTGGGAGCACTGCCAGTGCTGGCTGTGTGGTGGGAGCACTGACAGTGCTGGCTGTGTGTTGGGAGCACGGACAGTGCTGGCTGTGTGGGGGAGCACTGACAGCGCTGGCTGTGTGGTCGGAGCACTGACAGTGCTGGCTGTGTGGGGAGCACTGACAGTGCTGGCTGTATGGTGGGAGCACTGACAGATCTGGCTGTGTGGGGAGCACTGACAGTGCTGGCTGTGTGGTGGGAGCACTGACAGTGCTGGCTGTGTGGTGGGAGCACTGACAGTGCTGGCTGTGTGGGGGTGCACTGACACTGCTGGCTGTGTGGGGGGAGCACTGACAGTGCTGGCTATGCAGTGGGAGCACTGGCAGTGCTGGCTGTGTGTTGGGAGCACTGACAGTGCTGGTTGTGTGGGGGAGCACTGACAGTGCTGGATCTGTGGGGAGCACTGACAGTGCTGGCTGAGTGGGGGTAGCACTGACAGTGCTGGCTGTGTGGGTAGGAGCACTGACAGTGCTGGCTGTGTGGGGGGAGCACTGACAGTGCTGGCTGTGTGGTGTGAGCACTGGCAGTGTTGGCTGTGTGGTGGGAGCACTGACAGTGCTGGCTGTGTGGGGGGAGCAGTGACCGTGCTGGCTGTGTGGTGAGAGCACTGACAGTGCTGGCTGTGTGTGGGAGGAGCACAGACAGTGCTTGCTCTTTGGGGAGCACGAACAGTGCTGGTTGTGTGGTGGGAGCACTGATAGTGCTGTCTGTGAGGGGGGAGCACTGACAGTTCTGGCTGTGTGGTGAGAGCACTGACAGTGCTGGCTGTGTGGGGGAGCACTGACAGTGCTGGCTGTGTGGGGAGCACTGACAGTGCTGGCTGTGTGGTGGGAGCACTGACAGTGCCGTCTGTATGGTGGGAGCACTGACAGTGCTGGCTGTGTGATGGGTGCACTGACAGTGCTGGCTGTGTGGTGGGAGCACTGACAGTGCTGGCTGTAGGGTGGGAGCACTGACAGTGCTGTCTGTGTGGTGGGAGCACTGACTGTGCTGGCTGTGTGGGGAAGCACTGGCAGTGCTGGCTGTGTGGTGGGAGCACTGACAGTGCTGGCTGTGTGGGGAGCACTGACAGTGCTGGCTGTGTGGTGGGAGCACTGACAGTGCTGTCTGCGTGGTGGGAGCACTGACTGTGCTGGCTGTTTGGGGAGCACTGGCAGTGCTGGCTGTGTGGTGGGAGCACTGACATTGCTGGCTGTGTCGTGGGAGCAATGACTGTGCTGGCTGTGTGGGGGAGCACAGGCAGTGCTGGCTGTGTGGTGGGAGCACTGACAATGCTGGCTGTGTGGTTGGAGCACTGGCAGTGCCGACTGTGTGGGGGGAGCACTGACAGTATTGGCTGTGTGGGGTGGGAGCACTGACAGTGCTGTCTGTGTGGGGGAGGACTGACAGTGCTGGCTGTGGGGGGAGCACGGACAGTGCTGGCTGTGTGGGGGAGCACTGACAGTGCTGGCTGTGTGCGGGATGCACAGACAGTGCTGGCTATGTGGTGGGAGCACTGACAGTGCTGGCTGTGTGGGGGGGAGCCCTGACAGTGCTGGCTGTGTGTTGGGAGCGCTGACAGGGCTGGCTGTGTGGGGGAGCACTGACAGTGCTGGCTGTGTGGTCGGAGCACTGACAGTGCTGGCTGTGTGGGGAGCACTGACAGTGCTGGCTGTATGGTGGGAGCACTGACAGTTCTGGCTGTGTGGGGAGCACTGACAGTGCTGGCTGTGTGGTGGGATCACTGACAGTGCTGGCTGTGTGGTGGGAGCACTGACAGTGCTGGCTGTGTGGGGGTGCACTGACACTGCTGGCTATATGGGGGAGCAATGACAGTGCTGGCTATGCAGTGGGAGCACTGGCAGTGCTGGCTGTGTGTTGGGAGCACTGAACGTGCTGGCTGTTTGGGGGAGCACTGACAGTGCTGGCTCTGTGGGGAGCACTGACAGTGCTGGCTGAGTGGGGGAGCACTGACAGTGCTGGCTGTGTGGGGGAGCACTGACAGTGCTGGCTGTGTGGGGGAAGCACTGACACTGCTGGTTGTGTGGGGGGGGGAGCACTGACAGTGCTGGCTGTGTGGGGGAGCACTGACAGTGCTGGCTGTGTGATGGGAGCACTGAGAGTGCTGGCTCTGTGGGGGAGCACTGACAGTGCTGGCTGTGTGGTGGGAGCACTGACAGTGCTGTCTGTGTGGGGGGAGCACAGACAGTGCTGGCTGTGTGGGGGAGAACTGACAGTGCTGGCTGTGTGGTGGAAGCACTGACACTGCTGGCTGTGTGGGGGGGGAGCACTGACAGTGCTGGCTGTGTGGGGGGAGCACTGACAGTGCTGGCTGTGTGGTGGGAGCACTGACAGTGCTGGCTCTGTGGGGGAGCACTGACAGTGCTGGCTGTGTGGTGGGAGCACTGACAGTGTTGGCTCTGTGGGGGAGCACTGACAGTGCTGGCTGTGTGATGGGAGCTCTGACAGTGCTGGCTGTGTGGTGGGAGCACTGGCAGTGCTGGCTGTGTGGGGGGAGCACTGACAGTGCTGGCTGTGTGGGGAGCACTGACAGAGCTGGCTGTGTGGTGGGAGCCCTGACATTGCTGGCTGTGTGGGGGGAGGACAGACAGTGCTGGCTGTGTGGGGGAGCACTGACAGTGCTGGCTCTGTGGGCAGCACTGACAGTGCTGGCTGAGTGGGGGTAGCACTGACAGTGCTGTCTGTGTGGGGAGCATTGACAGTGCTGTCTGTGTGGGGGGAGCACTGACAGTGCTGGCTGTGTGGGGGAGCACTGACAGTGCTGGCTGTGTGGGGGAAGCACTGACACTGCTGGCTGTGTGGGGGGGTGCACTGACAGTGCTGGCTGTGTGGGGGGAGCACTGACAGTGCTGGCTGTGTGGTGGGAGCACTGAAAGTGCTGGCTCTGTGGGGGAGCACTGACAGTGCTGGCTGTGTGGTGGGAGCACTGGCAGTGTTGGCTCTGTGGGGGAGCACTGACCGTGCTGGCTGTGTGGGGGGAGCACTGACAGTGCTGGCAGTGTGGGGGAGCACGGACAGTGCTGGCTGTGTGGTGGGAGCACTGGCAGTGCTGGCTGTGTGGTGGGAGCACTGGCAGTGCTGGCTGTGTGGCGGGAGCCCTGACAGTGCTAGCTGTGTGGGGGAGCACGGACAGTGCTGGCTGTGTCGGGGGAGCACTGACAGTGCTGGCTGTGTGGTGGGAGCACTGACAGTGCTGGGTGTGTCGTGGGAGCACTGACAGTGCTGGCTGTGTCGGGGGTGCACTGACAGTGCTGGCTGTGTGATGAGAGAACTGACAGTGCTGGCTGTTTGGGGAGCACTGACAGTGCTGGCTTTGTGGGGGGAGCACTGACAGTGCTGGCTGTGTGGGGGAGCACTGACAGTGCTGGCTGCGTGGGGGAAGCACTGACACTGCTGGCTGTGTGGGGGGGTGCACTGACAGTGCTGGCTGTGTGGGGGGAGCACTGACAGTGCTGGCTGTGTGGTGGGAGCACTGACAGTGCTGGCTCTGTGGGGAGCACTGACAGTGCTGGCTGTGTGGTGGGAGCACTGGCAGTGTTGGCTCTGTGGGGGAGCACTGACCGTGCTGGCTGTGTGGGGGGAGCAATGACAGTGCTGGCAGTGTGGGGGAGCACGGACAGTGCTGGCTGTGTGGTGGGAGCACTGGCAGTGCTGGCTGTGTGGTGGGAGCACTGGCAGTGCTGGCTGTGTGGCGGGAGCCCTGACAGTGCTGGCTGTGTGGGGGAGCACGGACAGTGCTGGCTGTGTGGGGGGAGCACTGACAGTGCTGGCTGTGTGGTGGGAGCACTGACAGTGCTGGGTGTGTGGTGGGAGCACTGACAGTGCTGGCTGTGTCGGGGGTGCACTGACAGTGCTGGCTGTGTGATGAGAGAACTGACAGTGCTGGCTGTGTGGGGAGCACTGACAGTGCTGGCTGTGTGGTGGGAGAACTGACAGTGCTGGCTGTGTGAGGGAAGCACTGACAGTGCTGGCTGCGTGGTGGGAGCACTGACAGTGCTGGCTGTGTCGGGGGTGCACTGACAGTGCTGGCTGTGTGATGAGAGAACTGACAGTGCTGGCTGTGTGTGGGGAGCACTGACAGTGCTGGCTGTGTGGTGGGAGCACTGCCAGTGCTGGCTGTGTGGTGGGAGCACTGACAGTGCTGGCTGTGTGGGGGAGCACTGACAGTGCTGGCTTTGTGGGGGAGAACTGACAGTGCTGGCTGTATGGGGGGAGCACTGACAGTGCTGGCTGTGTGGTGGGCGGAGCACTGACAGTGCTGGTTGTGTGGTGGGAGCACTGACAGTGCTGGCTGTGTGGGGGAAGCACTGACAGTGCTGGCTTTGTGGGGGAGAACTGACAGTGCTGACTGTGTGGGCGGAGCACTGACAGTGCCGGCTGTGTGGTGGGAGCACTGACAGTGCTGGCTGTGTGGTGGAAGCACTGGCAGTGCTGGCTGTGTGGGGGAGCATTGACAGTGCTGGATGTATGGGGGAGCACTGACTGTGCTGGCTGTGTGGGGGAGCACTGGCAGTGCTGGCTGTGTGGTGGGAGCACTGACAGTGCTGGCTGTGTGGTGGGAGCACTGACAGTGCTGGCTGTGTGGTGGGAGCACTGACAGTGCTGTCTGTGTGGTGGGAGCACTGACTGTGCTGGCTGTGTGGGGGAGCACTGGCAGTGCTGGCTGTGTGGTGGGAGTACTGACAGTGCTGGCTGTGTCGTGGGAGCACTGACAGTGCTGGCTGTGTGGTGGGAGCACTGGCAGTGCCGACTGTGTGGGGGGAGCACTGACAGTGCTGGCTGTGTGGGGTGGGAGCACTGACAGTGCTGTCTGTGTGGGGGAGGACTGACAGTGCTGGCTGTGTGGGGAGCACGGACAGTGCTGGCTGTGTGGGGGAAGCACAGACAGTGCTGGCTATGTGGTGGGAGCACTGACAGTGCTGGCTCTGTGGCGGAGCACTGACAGTGCTGGCTGTGTGGGGGAGCCCTGACAGTGCTGGCTGTGTGGTGGGAGCACTGCCAGTGCTGGCTGTGTGGTGGGAGCACTGACAGTGCTGGCTGTGTGTTGGGAGCACGGACAGTGCTGGCTGTGTGGGGGAGCACTGACAGCGCTGGCTGTGTGGTCGGAGCACTGACAGTGCTGGCTGTGTGGGGAGCACTGACAGTGCTGGCTGTATGGTGGGAGCACTGACAGATCTGGCTGTGTGGGGAGCACTGACAGTGCTGGCTGTGTGGTGGGAGCACTGACAGTGCTGGCTGTGTGGTGGGAGCACTGACAGTGCTGGCTGTGTGGGGGTGCACTGACACTGCTGGCTGTGTGGGGGGAGCACTGACAGTGCTGGCTATGCAGTGGGAGCACTGGCAGTGCTGGCTGTGTGTTGGGAGCACTGACAGTGCTGGTTGTGTGGGGGAGCACTGACAGTGCTGGATCTGTGGGGAGCACTGACAGTGCTGGCTGAGTGGGGGTAGCACTGACAGTGCAGTCTGTGTGGGGAGCACTGACAGTGCTGTCTGTGTGGGGGGAGCACTGACAGTGCTGGCTGTGTGGGGGAGCACTGACAGTGCTGGCTGTGTGGGGGAAGCACTGACACTGCTGGCTGTGTGGGGGGAGCACTGACAGTGCTGGCTGTGTGGGGGGAGCACTGACAGTGCTGGCTGTGTGGTGGGAGCACTGACAGTGCTGGCTCTGTGGGGGAGTCCTGACAGTGCTGGCTGTGTGGTGGGAGCACTGACAGTGTTGGCTCTGTGGGGGAGCACTGACAGTGCTGGCTGTGTGATGGGAGCTCTGACAGTGCTGGCTGTGTGGTGGGAGCACTGGCAGTGCTGGCTGTGTGGGGGGAGCACTGACAGAGCTGGCTGTGTGGTGGGAGCCCTGACATTGCTGGCTGTGTGGGGGGAGCACAGACAGTGCTGGCTGTGTGGGGGGAGCACTGACAGTGCTGTCTGTGTGGGGAGCACTGACAGTGCTGTCTGCGTGGGGGGAGCACTGACAGTGCTGGCTGTGTGGTGAGAGAACTGACAGTGCTGGCTGTGTGGGGGGAGGAACTGACAGTGCTGGCTGTGTGGGGAGCACTGACAGAGCTGGCTGTGTGGGGGTAGCACAGACAGTGCTGTCTGTGTGGGGGGAGCACTGACAGTGCTGGCTGTGTGGGGGAGCACTGACAGTGCTGTCTGCGTGGGGGGAGCACTGACAGTGTTGCCTGTGTGGGGGGAAGCACTGACAGTGCTGGCTTTGTCGGGGAGCACTGACAGTGCTGGCTGTGTGGGGAGGACTGACAGTGCTGGCTGTGTGGGGGAGCACTGACAATGCTGTCTGTGTGGGGAGCACTGACAGTGCTGGCTGTGTGGGGAGAACTGACAGTGCTGGCTGTGTGGGGGAAGCACTGACACTGCTGGCTGTGTGGGGGGAGCACTGACAGTGCTCGCTGTGTGGGGGGAGCACTGACAGTGCTGGCTGTGTGGTGGGAGCACTGACAGTGCTGGCTCTGTGGGGGAGCACTGACATTGCTGGCTGTGTGGTGGGAGCACTGACAGTGTTGGCTCTGTGGGGGAGCACTGACAGTGCTGGCTGTGTGAGGGGAGGACTGACCGTGCTGGATGTGTGGGGGGAGCACTGACAGTGCTGGCTGAGTTGTGGGAGCACTGACAGTGCTGGCTGTGTGGGGGGAGCACTGACAGTGCTGGCTGAGTTGTGGGAGCACTGACAGTGCTGGCTGTGTGGTGGAAGCACTGACAGTGCTGGCTGTGTGGGCTGAGCACTGACAGTGCTGGCTGTGCGGTAGAAGCACTGACAGTGCTGGCTGTGTAGGTAGGAGCACTGACAGTGCTGGCTGTGTGGGTAGGAGCACTGACAGTGCTGGCTGTGTGGGGGGAGCACTGACAGTGCTGGCTGTGTGGTGTGAGCACTGGCAGTGTTGGCTGTGTGGTGGGAGCACTGACAGTGCTGGCTGTGTGGGGGGAGCAGTGACCGTGCTGGCTGTGTGGTGAGAGCACTGACAGTGCTGGCTGTGTGTGGGAGGAGCACAGACAGTGCTGGCTCTTTGGGGAGCACGAACAGTGCTGGTTGTGTGGTGGGAGCACTGATAGTGCTGTCTGTGAGGGGGGAGCACTGACAGTTCTGGCTGTGTGGTGAGAGCACTGACAGTGCTGGCTGTGTGGGGGAGCACTGACAGTGCTGGCTGTGTGGGGAGCACTGACAGTGCTGGCTGTGTGGTGGGAGCACTGACAGTGCCGTCTGTATGGTGGGAGCACTGACAGTGTTGGCTGTGTGATGGGAGCACTGACAGTGCTGGCTGTGTGGTGGGAGCACTGACAGTGCTGGCTGTAGGGTGGGAGCACTGACAGTGCTGTCTGTGTGGTGGGAGCACTGACTGTGCTGGCTGTGTGGGGAAGCACTGGCAGTGCTGGCTGTGTGGTGGGAGCACTGACAGTGCTGGCTGTGTGGGGAGCACTGACAGTGCTGGCTGTGTGGTGGGAGCACTGACAGTGCTGTCTGCGTGGTGGGAGCACTGACTGTGCTGGCTGTTTGGGGAGCACTGGCAGTGCTGGCTGTGTGGTGGGAGCACTGACATTGCTGGCTGTGTCGTGGGAGCACTGACTGTGCTGGCTGTGTGGGGGAGCACAGGCAGTGCTGGCTGTGTGGTGGGAGCACTGACAATGCTGGCTGTGTGGTTGGAGCACTGGCAGTGCCGACTGTGTGGGGGGAGCACTGACAGTATTGGCTGTGTGGGGTGGGAGCACTGACAGTGCTGTCTGTGTGGGGGAGGACTGACAGTGCTGGCTGTGGGGGGAGCACGGACAGTGCTGGCTGTGTGGGGGAGCACTGACAGTGCTGGCTGTGTGCGGGATGCACAGACAGTGCTGGCTATGTGGTGGGAGCACTGACAGTGCTGGCTGTGTGGGGGGGAGCCCTGACAGTGCTGGCTGTGTGTTGGGAGCGCTGACAGGGCTGGCTGTGTGGGGGAGCACTGACAGTGCTGGCTGTGTGGTCGGAGCACTGACAGTGCTGGCTGTGTGGGGAGCACTGACAGTGCTGGCTGTATGGTGGGAGCACTGACAGTTCTGGCTGTGTGGGGAGCACTGACAGTGCTGGCTGTGTGGTGGGATCACTGACAGTGCTGGCTGTGTGGTGGGAGCACTGACAGTGCTGGCTCTGTGGCGGAGCACTGACAGTGCTGGCTGTGTGGGGGAGCCCTGACAGTGCTGGCTGTGTGGTGGGAGCACTGCCAGTGCTGGCTGTGTGGTGGGAGCACTGACAGTGCTGGCTGTGTGTTGGGAGCACGGACAGTGCTGGCTGTGTGGGGGAGCACTGACAGCGCTGGCTGTGTGGTCGGAGCACTGACAGTGCTGGCTGTGTGGGGAGCACTGACAGTGCTGGCTGTATGGTGGGAGCACTGACAGATCTGGCTGTGTGGGGAGCACTGACAGTGCTGGCTGTGTGGTGGGAGCACTGACAGTGCTGGCTGTGTGGTGGGAGCACTGACAGTGCTGGCTGTGTGGGGGTGCACTGACACTGCTGGCTGTGTGGGGGGAGCACTGACAGTGCTGGCTATGCAGTGGGAGCACTGGCAGTGCTGGCTGTGTGTTGGGAGCACTGACAGTGCTGGTTGTGTGGGGGAGCACTGACAGTGCTGGATCTGTGGGGAGCACTGACAGTGCTGGCTGAGTGGGGGTAGCACTGACAGTGCAGTCTGTGTGGGGAGCACTGACAGTGCTGTCTGTGTGGGGGGAGCACTGACAGTGCTGGCTGTGTGGGGGAGCACTGACAGTGCTGGCTGTGTGGGGGAAGCACTGACACTGCTGGCTGTGTGGGGGGAGCACTGACAGTGCTGGCTGTGTGGGGGGAGCACTGACAGTGCTGGCTGTGTGGTGGGAGCACTGACAGTGCTGGCTCTGTGGGGGAGTCCTGACAGTGCTGGCTGTGTGGTGGGAGCACTGACAGTGTTGGCTCTGTGGGGGAGCACTGACAGTGCTGGCTGTGTGATGGGAGCTCTGACAGTGCTGGCTGTGTGGTGGGAGCACTGGCAGTGCTGGCTGTGTGGGGGGAGCACTGACAGAGCTGGCTGTGTGGTGGGAGCCCTGACATTGCTGGCTGTGTGGGGGGAGCACAGACAGTGCTGGCTGTGTGGGGGGAGCACTGACAGTGCTGTCTGTGTGGGGAGCACTGACAGTGCTGTCTGCGTGGGGGGAGCACTGACAGTGCTGGCTGTGTGGTGAGAGAACTGACAGTGCTGGCTGTGTGGGGGGAGGAACTGACAGTGCTGGCTGTGTGGGGAGCACTGACAGAGCTGGCTGTGTGGGGGTAGCACAGACAGTGCTGTCTGTGTGGGGGGAGCACTGACAGTGCTGGCTGTGTGGGGGAGCACTGACAGTGCTGTCTGCGTGGGGGGAGCACTGACAGTGTTGCCTGTGTGGGGGGAAGCACTGACAGTGCTGGCTTTGTCGGGGAGCACTGACAGTGCTGGCTGTGTGGGGAGGACTGACAGTGCTGGCTGTGTGGGGGAGCACTGACAATGCTGTCTGTGTGGGGGAGCACTGACAGTGCTGGCTGTGTGGGGAGAACTGACAGTGCTGGCTGTGTGGGGGAAGCACTGACACTGCTGGCTGTGTGGGGGGGAGCACTGACAGTGCTCGCTGTGTGGGGGGAGCACTGACAGTGCTGGCTGTGTGGTGGGAGCACTGACAGTGCTGGCTCTGTGGGGGAGCACTGACATTGCTGGCTGTGTGGTGGGAGCACTGACAGTGTTGGCTCTGTGGGGGAGCACTGACAGTGCTGGCTGTGTGAGGGGAGGACTGACCGTGCTGGATGTGTGGGGGGAGCACTGACAGTGCTGGCTGAGTTGTGGGAGCACTGACAGTGCTGGCTGTGTGGGGGGAGCACTGACAGTGCTGGCTGAGTTGTGGGAGCACTGACAGTGCTGGCTGTGTGGTGGAAGCACTGACAGTGCTGGCTGTGTGGGCTGAGCACTGACAGTGCTGGCTGTGCGGTAGAAGCACTGACAGTGCTGGCTGTGTGGGTAGGAGCACTGACAGTGCTGGCTGTGTGGGTAGGAGCACTGACAGTGCTGGCTGTGTGGGGGGAGCACTGACAGTGCTGGCTGTGTGGTGTGAGCACTGGCAGTGTTGGCTGTGTGGTGGGAGCACTGACAGTGCTGGCTGTGTGGGGGGAGCAGTGACCGTGCTGGCTGTGTGGTGAGAGCACTGACAGTGCTGGCTGTGTGTGGGAGGAGCACAGACAGTGCTGGCTCTTTGGGGAGCACGAACAGTGCTGGTTGTGTGGTGGGAGCACTGATAGTGCTGTCTGTGAGGGGGGAGCACTGACAGTTCTGGCTGTGTGGTGAGAGCACTGACAGTGCTGGCTGTGTGGGGGAGCACTGACAGTGCTGGCTGTGTGGGGAGCACTGACAGTGCTGGCTGTGTGGTGGGAGCACTGACAGTGCCGTCTGTATGGTGGGAGCACTGACAGTGCTGGCTGTGTGATGGGAGCACTGACAGTGCTGGCTGTGTGGTGGGAGCACTGACAGTGCTGGCTGTAGGGTGGGAGCACTGACAGTGCTGTCTGTGTGGTGGGAGCACTGACTGTGCTGGCTGTGTGGGGAAGCACTGGCAGTGCTGGCTGTGTGGTGGGAGCACTGACAGTGCTGGCTGTGTGGGGAGCACTGACAGTGCTGGCTGTGTGGTGGGAGCACTGACAGTGCTGTCTGCGTGGTGGGAGCACTGACTGTGCTGGCTGTTTGGGGAGCACTGGCAGTGCTGGCTGTGTGGTGGGAGCACTGACATTGCTGGCTGTGTCGTGGGAGCACTGACTGTGCTGGCTGTGTGGGGGAGCACAGGCAGTGCTGGCTGTGTGGTGGGAGCACTGACAATGCTGGCTGTGTGGTTGGAGCACTGGCAGTGCCGACTGTGTGGGGGGAGCACTGACAGTATTGGCTGTGTGGGGTGGGAGCACTGACAGTGCTGTCTGTGTGGGGGAGGACTGACAGTGCTGGCTGTGGGGGGAGCACGGACAGTGCTGGCTGTGTGGGGGAGCACTGACAGTGCTGGCTGTGTGCGGGATGCACAGACAGTGCTGGCTATGTGGTGGGAGCACTGACAGTGCTGGCTGTGTGGGGGGGGAGCCCTGACAGTGCTGGCTGTGTGTTGGGAGCGCTGACAGGGCTGGCTGTGTGGGGGAGCACTGACAGTGCTGGCTGTGTGGTCGGAGCACTGACAGTGCTGGCTGTGTGGGGAGCACTGACAGTGCTGGCTGTATGGTGGGAGCACTGACAGTTCTGGCTGTGTGGGGAGCACTGACAGTGCTGGCTGTGTGGTGGGATCACTGACAGTGCTGGCTGTGTGGTGGGAGCACTGACAGTGCTGGCTGTGTGGGGGTGCACTGACACTGCTGGCTATATGGGGGAGCAATGACAGTGCTGGCTATGCAGTGGGAGCACTGGCAGTGCTGGCTGTGTGTTGGGAGCACTGAACGTGCTGGCTGTTTGGGGGAGCACTGACAGTGCTGGCTCTGTGGGGAGCACTGACAGTGCTGGCTGAGTGGGGGGAGCACTGACAGTGCTGGCTGTGTGGGGGAGCACTGACAGTGCTGGCTGTGTGGGGGAAGCACTGACACTGCTGGTTGTGTGGGGGGGGAGCACTGACAGTGCTGGCTGTGTGGGGGGAGCACTGACAGTGCTGGCTGTGTGATGGGAGCACTGAGAGTGCTGGCTCTGTGGGGGAGCACTGACAGTGCTGGCTGTGTGGTGGGAGCACTGACAGTGCTGTCTGTGTGGGGGGAGCACAGACAGTGCTGGCTGTGTGGGGGAGAACTGACAGTGCTGGCTGTGTGGTGGAAGCACTGACACTGCTGGCTGTGTGGGGGGGAGCACTGACAGTGCTGGCTGTGTGGGGGGAGCACTGACAGTGCTGGCTGTGTGGTGGGAGCACTGACAGTGCTGGCTCTGTGGGGGAGCACTGACAGTGCTGGCTGTGTGGTGGGAGCACTGACAGTGTTGGCTCTGTGGGGGAGCACTGACAGTGCTGGCTGTGTGATGGGAGCTCTGACAGTGCTGGCTGTGTGGTGGGAGCACTGGCAGTGCTGGCTGTGTGGGGGGAGCACTGACAGTGCTGGCTGTGTGGGGAGCACTGACAGAGCTGGCTGTGTGGTGGGAGCCCTGACATTGCTGGCTGTGTGGGGGGAGGACAGACAGTGCTGGCTGTGTGGGGGAGCACTGACAGTGCTGGCTCTGTGGGCAGCACTGACAGTGCTGGCTGAGTGGGGGTAGCACTGACAGTGCTGTCTGTGTGGGGAGCATTGACAGTGCTGTCTGTGTGGGGGGAGCACTGACAGTGCTGGCTGTGTGGGGGAGCACTGACAGTGCTGGCTGTGTGGGGGAAGCACTGACACTGCTGGCTGTGTGGGGGGGTGCACTGACAGTGCTGGCTGTGTGGGGGGAGCACTGACAGTGCTGGCTGTGTGGTGGGAGCACTGAAAGTGCTGGCTCTGTGGGGGAGCACTGACAGTGCTGGCTGTGTGGTGGGAGCACTGGCAGTGTTGGCTCTGTGGGGGAGCACTGACCGTGCTGGCTGTGTGGGGGAGCACTGACAGTGCTGGCAGTGTGGGGGAGCACGGACAGTGCTGGCTGTGTGGTGGGAGCACTGGCAGTGCTGGCTGTGTGGTGGGAGCACTGGCAGTGCTGGCTGTGTGGCGGGAGCCCTGACAGTGCTGGCTGTGTGGGGGAGCACGGACAGTGCTGGCTGTGTCGGGGGAGCACTGACAGTGCTGGCTGTGTGGTGGGAGCACTGACAGTGCTGGGTGTGTGGTGGGAGCACTGACAGTGCTGGCTGTGTCGGGGGTGCACTGACAGTGCTGGCTGTGTGATGAGAGAACTGACAGTGCTGGCTGTGTGGGGAGCACTGACAGTGCTGGCTTTGTGGGGGGAGCACTGACAGTGCTGGCTGTGTGGGGGAGCACTGACAGTGCTGGCTGTGTGGGGGAAGCACTGACACTGCTGGCTGTGTGGGGGGGTGCACTGACAGTGCTGGCTGTGTGGGGGGAGCACTGACAGTGCTGGCTGTGTGGTGGGAGCACTGACAGTGCTGGCTCTGTGGGGGAGCACTGACAGTGCTGGCTGTGTGGTGGGAGCACTGGCAGTGTTGGCTCTGTGGGGGAGCACTGACCGTGCTGGCTGTGTGGGGGGAGCAATGACAGTGCTGGCAGTGTGGGGGAGCACGGACAGTGCTGGCTGTGTGGTGGGAGCACTGGCAGTGCTGGCTGTGTGGTGGGAGCACTGGCAGTGCTGGCTGTGTGGCGGGAGCCCTGACAGTGCTGGCTGTGTGGGGGAGCACGGACAGTGCTGGCTGTGTGGGGGGAGCACTGACAGTGCTGGCTGTGTGGTGGGAGCACTGACAGTGCTGGGTGTGTGGTGGGAGCACTGACAGTGCTGGCTGTGTCGGGGGTGCACTGACAGTGCTGGCTGTGTGATGAGAGAACTGACAGTGCTGGCTGTGTGGGGAGCACTGACAGTGCTGGCTGTGTGGTGGGAGAACTGACAGTGCTGGCTGTGTGAGGGAAGCACTGACAGTGCTGGCTGCGTGGTGGGAGCACTGACAGTGCTGGCTGTGTCGGGGGTGCACTGACAGTGCTGGCTGTGTGATGAGAGAACTGACAGTGCTGGCTGTGTGTGGGGAGCACTGACAGTGCTGGCTGTGTGGTGGGAGCACTGACAGTGCTGGCTGTGTGGTGGGAGCACTGACAGTGCTGGCTGTGTGGGGGAGCACTGACAGTGCTGGCTTTGTGGGGGAGAACTGACAGTGCTGGCTGTATGGGGGGAGCACTGACAGTGCTGGCTGTGTGGTGGGCGGAGCACTGACAGTGCTGGTTGTGTGGTGGGAGCACTGACAGTGCTGGCTGTGTGGGGGAAGCACTGACAGTGCTGGCTTTGTGGGGGAGAACTGACAGTGCTGACTGTGTGGGCGGAGCACTGACAGTGCCGGCTGTGTGGTGGGAGCACTGACAGTGCTGGCTTTGTGGGGGAGAACTGACAGTTCTGACTGTGTGGGGGGTGCACTGACAGTGCTGGCTGTGTGGTGGGTGCGCTGACAGTGCTGGCTGTGTGGGGGGAGCACTGACAGTGCTGGCTTTGTGGGGGAGAACTGACAGTGCTGGCTGTATGGGGGGAGCACTGACAGTGCTGGCTGTGTGGTGGGCGGAGCACTGACAGTGCTGGTTGTGTGGTGGGAGCACTGACAGTGCTGGCTGTGTGGGGGAAGCACTGACAGTGCTGGCTTTGTGGGGGAGAACTGACAGTGCTGACTGTGTGGGCGGAGCACTGACAGTGCCGGCTGTGTGGTGGGAGCACTGACAGTGCTGGCTTTGTGGGGGAGAACTGACAGTTCTGACTGTGTGGGGGGTGCACTGACAGTGCTGGCTGTGTGGGGGAGTAGTGACAGTGCTGGCTGTGTGGGGGGAGCACTGACAGTGCTGGCTGTGTGGTGGGTGCGCTGACAGTGCTGGCTGTGTGGGGGGAGCACTGACAGTGCTGGCTTTGTGGGGGGAGCACTGACAGTGCTGGCTGTGTGGTGGGAGAACTGACAGTGCTGGCTGTGTGGGGGAGCACTGACATTGCTGGCTGTGTGGTGGGAGCACTGACAGTGCTGGCTGTGTGGGGGAGCACTGACAGTGCTGGCTGTGTGGTGGGAGAACTGACATTGCTGGCTGTGTGGTGGGAGCACTGACAGTGCTGGCTGTGTGGGGAGCACTGACAGTGCTGGCTGTGTGGGGAGCACTGACAGTGCTGGCTGTGTGGGGGAGCACTGACATTGCTGGCTGTGTGGTGGGAGCACTGACAGTGCTGGCTGCGTGGTGGGAGCACTGACAGTGCTGGCTGTGTCGGGGGTGCACTGACAGTGCTGGCTGTGTGATGAGAGAACTGACAGTGCTGGCTGTGTGTGGGGAGCACTGACAGTGCTGGCTGTGTGGTGGGAGCACTGACAGTGCTGGCTGTGTGGTGGGAGCACTGACAGTGCTGGCTGTGTGGGGGAGCACTGACAGTGCTGGCTTTGTGGGGGAGAACTGACAGTGCTGGCTGTATGGGGGGAGCACTGACAGTGCTGGCTGTGTGGTGGGCGGAGCACTGACAGTGCTGGCTGTGTGGGGGAAGCACTGACAGTGCTGGCTTTGTGGGGGAGAACTGACAGTGCTGACTGTGTGGGCGGAGCACTGACAGTGCCGGCTGTGTGGTGGGAGCACTGACAGTGCTGGCTTTGTGGGGGAGAACTGACAGTTCTGACTGTGTGGGGGGTGCACTGACAGTGCTGGCTGTGTGGGGGAGTAGTGACAGTGCTGGCTGTGTGGGGGGAGCACTGACAGTGCTGGCTGTGTGGTGGGTGCGCTGACAGTGCTGGCTGTGTGGGGGGAGCACTGACAGTGCTGGCTTTGTGGGGGGAGCACTGACAGTGCTGGCTGTGTGGTGGGAGAACTGACAGTGCTGGCTGTGTGGGGGAGCACTGACATTGCTGGCTGTGTGGTGGGAGCACTGACAGTGCTGGCTGTGTGGGGGAGCACTGACAGTGCTGGCTGTGTGGTGGGAGAACTGACATTGCTGGCTGTGTGGTGGGAGCACTGACAGTGCTGGCTGTGTGGGGAGCACTGACAGTGCTGGCTGTGTGGGGAGCACTGACAGTGCTGGCTGTGTGGGGGAGCACTGACATTGCTGGCTGTGTGGTGGGAGCACTGACAGTGCTGGCTGTGTGGGGGAGCACTGACAGTGCTGGCTGTGTGGTGGGAGAACAGACAGTGCTGGCTGTGTGGTGGGAGAACTGACAGTGCTGGCTGTGTGGGGGGAGCACTGACATTGCTGGCTGTGTGGGGGGAGCACTGACAGTGCTGGCTGACAGACAGAAACACAGACAGAGAGAGAATTGGACAGATACAGGCAGAGACACAGGCAGAGATTTACCATTCTGCATTACCAGGAGAGACTGTCGGTGGGTGTGTGTGACTCCCCCATGGCCGATCAGCTGGATCAGTGTGACACCCCCATGGCCGATCAACTGGGTCTGTGTGACTCTCCCATGGCCGATCAGCTGGTTCAGTGTGACTCCCCCATGGCCGATGAGCTGGGTCTGTGTGACTCCCCCATGGCCGATCAGCTGGGTCATTGTGACTTCCCCATGGCCGATCAACTGGGTCTGTGTGACTCTCCCATGGCCGATCAGCTGGTTCAGTGTGACTCCCCATGGCCCGTCAGCTGTGTGTGTGCTTCCCCCCAGTGCCGATCAGCTGGGTGTGTGCTTCCCCACATTGCCGATCAACTGGGTGTGTGTGACTCCCCCAATGCCGATCAGCTGGATGTGTGCCTCTCCCCATTGCCGATCAGCTGGATGTGTGCCTCTCCCCATTGCCGATCAGCTGGGTGTGTGCCTCTCTCCATTTCCGATCAGCTGGGTGTGTGCCTCCACCATGGCCAGTCAGCTGGGTGTGTGTGACTCCCCCAATGCCGATCAGCTGGGTGGGTGCCTCACACCTAAACCCAGTCTGTGCAGCAGATAGAGACAGAGACTGAGACACTGACAGACACGGAGATACAGACAGAGATAGAGAGTGAGACACAGAGACCGACAGTCACAGAGACACAGACAGAGACAGAGACAGAGACTGAGACACAGACAGACACAAAGACACAGAGAGAGATAGACAGACACAGAGACACAGACAGAGATACAGACAGAGACACAGACATAGACAGAGACACAGACAGACTAAGATACAGACAAACACAGAGACACAGACAGAGACACAGAGAGAGACAGGGACACAGACAGAGACAGGGACACAGACAGAGACACAGACAGAGACGCAGACAGAGACAGGGACACAGACAGAGACAGGGACAGAGACAGGGACAGAGACAGAGATACAGACAGAGACACAGAGAGAGACAGAGACACAGGCAGAGAGAGAGACAGGGACAGAGAGAGAGACAGATAGAGAGACACAGACAGACACAGCTACACAGACAGAGACACAGACAGAGTTTGGAGGGAGCATTTCCAGTGCTGTCTGTGTGGGGAGCACTGACAGTGCTGGCTGTGTGGTGGGAGCACTGACAGTGCTGGCTGTGAGGGGTAGCACTGGAAGTGCTGGCTGTGTGGGGGGAGCACTGACAGTGCTGGCTGTGTGGGGGGAGCACTGACAGTGCTGGCTGTGTAGTGGGAGCACTGACAGTGCTGGCTGTGCGGGGAGCACTGACAGTGCTGGCTGTGTGGTGGGAGCACTGACAGTGCTGGCTGTGTGGGGGGAGCACTGACAGTGCTGGCTGTGTGGTGGGAGCACTGACAGTGCTGGCTGTGTGGGGGGAGCACTGACAGTGCTGGCTGTGTGGGGGGAGCACTGAGAGTGCTGGCTGTGTGGTGGGAGCACTGACAGTGTTGGCTGTGAGGGGGAGCACTGACAGTGCTGGCTGAGTGGTGGGAGCACTGACAGTGCTGGCTGTGTGGGGGAGCACTGACAGTGCTGTCTGTATGGGGGGGAGCACTGACAGTGCTGGCTGTGTGGGGGAGCACTGACAGTGCTGGCTGTGTGGGGAGCACTGACAGAGCTGGTTGTGTGGTGGGAGCACTGACAGTGCTGGCTGTGTGGTGGGAGCACTGACAGTGCTGGCTCTGTGGGAGAGCACTGGCAGTGCTGGCTGTGTGGGGCGCACTCTCAGTGCTGACTGTGGGTGGAGAACTGGCAGTGCTGGCTGTGTGGTGGGAGCACTGACAATGCTGGATGTGGGGAGCACTGACAGTGCTGGCTGTGTGGGGTGGGGTCACTGACAGTGCTGGCTGTGGGGAAGCACTGACAATGCTGGCTGTGTGGTGGGAGCACTGACAGTGCGGGCTCTGTGGGGGAGCACTGACAGTGCTGGCTGTGTGGTGGGAGCACTGACAGTGCTGGCTGTGAGGGTGGAGCACTGACAGTGCTGGTTGTGTGGGGGGAGCACTGACAGTGCTGGCTGTGTGGGGGAGCACGGGCAGTGCTGGCTGTGTGGGGAGCACTGAAAGTGCTGGCTGTGTGGTGGGTGCACTGACAGTGCTGGCTGTATGGGGAGCACTGACAGTGCTGGCTGTGTGGTGGGAGCACTGACAGTGCTGGCTGTGTGGGGGGACCACTGACAGTGCTGGCTGTGTGGTGGGAGCACTGGCAGTGCTGGCTGTGTGGTGGGAGCACTGACAGTGGTGGCTGTGTGGTGGGAGCACTGACAGTGCTGGCTGTGTGGTGAGAGCACTGACAGTGCTGGCTGTGTGGGAGGAGCACAGTTAGTGCTGGCTGTGTGGGGGGCACTGACAGTGAAGTCTGTGTGGGGGAAGCACTGACAGTGCTGGCTGTCTGGTGAGAGCACTGACAGTGCTGGCTGTGTGGGGTAGCACTGACAGTGCTGGCTGTGTGGGGGAGCACTGACAGTGCTGGCTGCATGGGGGGATCACTGACAGTGCTGGCTGTGTGGTGAGAGCACTGACAGTGCTGACTGTGTGGGGGAGCACTGACAGTGCTGGCTGTGTGGGGTAGCACTGACAGTGCTGGCTGTGTGGTGGGAGCTCTGACAGTGCTTGCTACGTGGGTGGAGAACTGGCAGTGCTGGCTGTTGGGGAGCATTGATAGTGCTGGCTGTGTGGGGTGGGGGCACTGACAGTGCTGGCTGTGTGGTGGGAGTACTGACAGTGCTGGTTGTGTGGTGGGGGCACTGACAGTGCTGGCTGTGTGGTGGGAGTACTGACAGTGCTGGCTATGTGGGGGAGCACTGACAGTGCTGGCTGTGTGGGGAGCACTGACAGTGCTGGCTCTGTGGGGGGAGCACTGACAGTGCTGGCTGTGTGGGGAGCACTGACAGTGCTGGCTGTGTGGGGGGAGCACTGACAGTGCTGGCTGTGTGGTCGGAGCACTGACAGTGCCGTCAGTACGGTGGGAGCACTGACAGTGCTGGCTGTGTGATGGGAGCACTGACAGTGCAGGCTGTATGGTGGGAGCACTGACAGTGCTGGCTGTGTGTTGGGAGCACTGAAAGTGCTGGCTGTGTGGTGGGAGCACTGACAGTGCTGTCTGTGAGGGTGGAGCATTGACAGTGCTGGCTGTGTGGGGGAGCACTGACAGTGCTGGTTGTGTGGTGGGAGTAGTGACAGTGCTGGCTGTGTGGGGGAGCACTGACAGTTCTGGCTCTGTGGGGGAGCACTGACAGTGCTGGCTGTGTGGGGAGCACTGATAGTGCTGGCTGTGTGGGGGGTCACTGACAGTGCTGGCTGTGTGGGGAGCACTGACAGTGCTAGCTGTGTGGGGGTCACTGACAGTGCTGGCTGTGTGGGGGTCACTGACAGTGCTAGCTGTGTGGGGGGAGCACTGACAGTGCTGGCTGTGTGGGGAGCACTGACAGTGCTGGCTGTGTGGTGGGAGCACTGACAGTGCTGGCTGTGTGGGGGAGCACTGACAGTGCTGGCTGTGTGGTGTGGTCACTGACAGTGCTGGCTGTGTGGGGAGCACTGACAGTGCTAGCTGTGTGGGGGGAGCACTGACAGTGCTGGCTGTGTGGGGAGCACTGACAGCGCTGGCTGTGTGGGGGAGCACTGACAGTGATGGCTGTGTGGGGGAGGATGACAGTGCTTGCTGTGTGTTGGGAGCACTGGCAGTGCTGGCTGTGTGGGGGAGCATTGACAGTGCTGGCTGTATGGGGGAGCACTGACAGTGCTGGCTGTGTGGGGTGCACCGACAGTGCTGGCTCTGTGGGGGAGCACTGTCAGTGCTGGCTGTGTGGGGGGAGCACTGGCAGTGCTGGCTGTTTGGGTGAAGCACGGACAGGGCTGGCTGTGTGGGGAGCACTGACAATGCTGGCTGTGTGGTGGGAGCACTGACAGTGCTGGCTGTGTGGTGGGAGCACTGACAGTGCTGGCTGTGTGGTGGGAGCACTGACAGTGCTGGCTGTATGGGAGCACTGACAGTGCTGGCTGTGTGGTGGGAGCACTGACAGTGCTGGCTGTGTGGTGGGAGCACTGACAGTGCTGGCTGTGTGGTGGGAGCACTGGCAGTGCTGGCTGTGTGGGGGAGCATTGACCGTGCTGGCTGTATGGGGGAGCACTGACTGTGCTGGCTGTGTGGGGGAGCACTGGCAGTGCTGGCTGTGTGGTGGGAGCACTGATAGTGCTGGCTGTGTGGTGGGAGCACTGACAGTGCTGGCTGTGTGGTGGGAGCACTGACAGTGATGTCTGTGTGGTGGGAGCACTGACTGTGCTGGCTGTGTGGGGGAGCACAGGCAGTGCTGGCAGTGTGATGGGAGCACTGACAGTGCTGGCTGTGTGGTGGGAGCACTGACTGTGCTGGCTGTGTGGGGGAGCACTGGCAGTGCTGGCTGTGTGGTGGGAGCACTGACAATGCTGGCTGTGCGGGAGCACTGATAGTGCTGGCTGTGTGGGGTGGGGGCACTGACAGTGCTGGCTGTGTGGTGGGAGCACTGACAGTGCTGGCTGTGTGGTGGGAGCACTGGCTGTGCCGACTGTGTGGGGGGAGCACTGACAGTGCTGGCTGTGTGGGGTGGGAGCACTGACAGTGCTGTCTGTGTGGGGGAGGACAGACAGTGCTGGCTGTGTGGGGAGCACGGACATTGCTGGCTGTGTGAGGGAAGCACAGGCAGTGCTGGCTGTATGGGGGAGCACTGACAGTACTGGCTGTGTGGGGGAGCACTGACAGTGCTGGCTGTGTGGTGGGAGCACTGACAGTGCTGGCTCTGTGGGGAAGCACTGACAGTGCTGGCTGTGTGGGGGGAGCCCTGACAGTGCTGGCTGTGTCGTGGGAGCACTGCCAGTGCTGGCTGTGTAGTGGGAGCACGGACAGTGCTTGCTGTGTGGTGGGAGCACGGACAGTGCTGGCTTTGTGGAGGAGCACTGACAGCGCTGGCTGTGTGGGGGGAGCACTAACAGTGCTGGCTGTGTGGGGAGCACTGACAGTGCTGGCTGTATCGTGGGAGCACTGACAATTCTGGCTGTGTGGGGAGCACTGACAGTGCTGGCTGTGTGGTGGGAGCACTGACAGTGCTGGCTGTGTGGTGGGAGCACTGACAGTGCTGGCTGTGTGGGGGTGCACTAACACTGCTGGCTGTGTGGGGAGCACTGACAGTACTGGCTATGCAGTGGGAGCACTGGCAGTGCTGGCTGTGTGTTGGGAGCACTGACAGTGCTGGCTGTGTGGGGAGCACTGACAGTGCTGGCTCTGTGGGGAGCACTGACAGTGCTGGCTGTGTGGGGGGCACTGACAGTGCTGGCTCTGTGGGGGGAGCACTGACAGTGCTGGCTGTGTGGGGTAGCACTGACAGTGCTGGCTGTGTGGGGGGAGCACTGACAGTGCTGGCTGTATGGGGGGTGCACTGACAGTGCTGGCTGTGTGGTGAGAGCACTGACAGTGCTGGCTGTGTGGGGGGAGCACTGACAGTGCTGGCTGTGTGGGGTAGCACTGACAGTGCTGGATGTGTGGTGGGAGCTCTGACAGTGCTTGCTGCGTGGGTGGAGAACTGGCAGTGCTGGCTGTTTGGGAGCACTGACAGTGCTGGCTGTGAGGGGTGGGGGCACTGACAGTGCTGGCTGTGTGTTGGGATTACTGACAGTGCCGGTTGTGTGGCGGGGGCACTGACAGTGCTGGCTGTGGGGTGGGAGTACTGACAGTGCTGGCTGTGTGGGGGAGCACTGACAGTGCTGGCTGTGTGGGGGAGCACTGACAGTGCTGGCTGTGTGGGGAGCACTGACAGTGCTGGTTCTGTGGGGGGAGCACTGACAGTGCTGGCTGTGTGGGGGAGCACTGACAGTGATGGCTGTGTGGGGGAGGATGACTGTGCTGGCTGTGTGGTGGGAGCACTGGCAGTGCTGGCTGTGTGGGGGAGCATTGACAGTGCCGGCTGTATGGGGGGAGCACTGACAGTGCTGGCTGTGTGGGGTGCACTGACAGTGCTGGCTCTGTGAGGGAGCACTGTCAGTGCTGGCTGTGTGGGGGGAGCACTGGCAGTGCTGGCTGTGTGGGTGAAGCACGGACAGGGCTGGCTGTGTGGGGAGCACTGACAATGCTGGCTCTGTGGGGGGAGCACTGACAGTGCTGGCTGTGTGGGGTAGCACTGACAGTGCTGGCTGTGTGGGGGGAGCACAGACAGTGCTGGCTGTATGGGGGGTGCACTGACAGTGCTGGCTGTGTGGTGAGAGCACTGACAGTGCTGGCTGTGTGGGGGGAGCACTGACAGTGCTGGCTGTGTGGGGTAGCACTGACAGTGCTGGATGTGTGGTGGGAGCTCTGACAGTGCTTGCTGCGTGGGTGGAGAACTGGCAGTGCTGGCTGTTGGGGAGCACTGACAGTGCTGGCTGTGAGGGGTGGGGGCACTGACAGTGCTGGCTGTGTGTTGGGATTACTGACAGTGCCGGTTGTGTGGTGGGGGCACTGACAGTGCTGGCTGTAGGGTGGGAGTACTGACAGTGCTGGCTGTGTGGGGAGCACTGACAGTGCTGGCTGTGTGGGGGAGCACTGACAGTGCTGGCTGTGTGGGGAGCACTGACAGTGCTGGTTCTGTGGGGGGAGCACTGACAGTGCTGGCTGTGTGGGGGAGCACTGACAGTGATGGCTGTGTGGGGGAGGATGACTGTGCTGACTGTGTGGTGGGAGCACTGGCAGTGCTGGCTGTGTGGGGGAGCATTGACAGTGCCGGCTGTATGGGGGGAGCACTGACAGTGCTGGCTGTGGGGGGTGCACTGACAGTGCTGGCTCTGTGGGGGAGCACTGTCAGTGCTGGCTGTGTGGGGGGAGCACTGGCAGTGCTGGCTGTGTGGGTGAAGCAAGGACAGGGCTGGCTGTGTGGGGAGCACTGACAATGCTGGCTGTGTGGTGGGAGCACTGACAGTGCTGGCTGTGTGGTGGGAGCACTGACAGTGCTGGCGGTGTGGTGGGAGCACTGACAATGCTGGCTGTATGGGAGCACTGACAGTGCTGGCTGTGTGGTGGGAGCACTGACAGTTCTGGCTGTGTGGTGGGAGCACTGACAGTGCTGGCTTTGTGGTGGGAGCACTGACAGTGCTGGCTGTGTGGGGAGCACTGACAGTGCTGGCTGTATCGTGGGAGCACTGACAGTTCTGGCTGTGTGGGGAGCACTGACAGTGCTGGCTGTGTGGGGGAGCACTGGCAGTGCTGGCTGTGTGGTGGGAGCACTGACAGTGCTGGCTGTGTGGTGAGAGCACTGACTGTGCTGGCTGTGTGGGGGAGCACTGACAGTGCTGGCTGTGTGGTGGGAGCACTGGCAGTGCCGACTGTGTGGGGGGAGCACTGACAGTGCTGGCTGTGTGGGGGAGCACTAACAGTGCTGGCTGTGTGGGGAGCACGGACAGTGCTGGCTGTGTGGGGGAAGCACAGACAGTGCTGGCTACGTGGTGGGAGCACTGACAGTGCTGGCTCTGTGGGGGAGCACTGACAGTGCTGGCTGTGTGGTGGGAGAACTGACAGTGCTGGCTGTGTGGGGGGAGCCCTGACAGTGCTGGCTGTGTGGTGGGAGCACTGCCAGTGCTGGCTGTGTGGTGGGAGCACTGACAGTGCTGGCTGTGTGGGGAGCACTGACAATGCTGGCTGTGTGGTGGGAGCACTGACAGTGCTGGCTGTGTGGTGGGAGCACTGACAGTGCTGGCGGTGTGGTGGGAGCACTGAAAATGCTGGCTGTATGGGAGCACTGACAGTGCTGGCTGAGTGGTGGGAGCACTGACAGTGCTGGCTGTGTGGTGGGAGCACTGACAGTGCTGGCTGTGTGGTGGGAGCACTGGCAGTGCTGGCTGTGTGGGGGAGCATTGACAGTGCTGGCTGTATGGGGGAGCACTGACTGTGCTGGCTGTGTGGGGGAGCACTGGCAGTGCTGGCTGTGTGGTGGGAGCACTGACAGTTCTGGCTGTGTGGTGGGAGCACTGACAGTGCTGGCTTTGTGGTGGGAGCACTGACAGTGCTGGCTGTGTGGGGAGCACTGACAGTGCTGGCTGTATCGTGGGAGCACTGACAGTTCTGGCTGTGTGGGGAGCACTGACAGTGCTGGCTGTGTGGGGGAGCACTGGCAGTGCTGGCTGTGTGGTGGGAGCACTGACAGTGCTGGCTGTGTGGTGAGAGCACTGACTGTGCTGGCTGTGTGGGGGAGCACTGACAGTGCTGGCTGTGTGGTGGGAGCACTGGCGGTGCCGACTGTGTGGGGGGAGCACTGACAGTGCTGGCTGTGTGGGGGAGCACTAACAGTGCTGGCTGTGTGGGGAGCACGGACAGTGCTGGCTGTGTGGGGGAAGCACAGACAGTGCTGGGTACGTGGTGGGAGCACTGACAGTGCTGGCTCTGTGGGGGAGCACTGACAGTGCTGGCTGTGTGGTGGGAGAACTGACAGTGCTGGCTGTGTGGGGGGAGCCCTGACAGTGCTGGCTGTGTGGTGGGAGCACTGCCAGTGCTGGCTGTGTGGTGGGAGCACTGACAGTGCTGGCTGTGTGTTGGGAGCACGGACAGTGCTGGCTGTGTGGGGGAGCACTGACAGCGCTGGCTGTGTGGTCGGAGCACTGACAGTGCTGGCTGTGTGGGGAGCACTGACAGTGCTGGCTGTATGGTGGGAGCACTGACAGTTCTGGCTGTGTGGGGAGCACTGACAGTGCTGGCTGTGTGGTGGGAGCACTGACAGTGCTGGCTGTGTGGGGGTGCACTGACACTGCTGGCTGTGTGGGGGGAGCACTGACAGTGCTGGCAATGCAGTGGGAGCACTGGCAGTGCTGGCTGTGTGTTGGGAGCACTGACAGTGCTGGATCTGTGGGGAGCACTGACTGTGCTGGCTGAGTGGGGGTAGCACTGACAGTGCTGGCTGTGTGGGGGAGCACTGACAGTGCTGGCTGTGTGGGGGGAGCACTGACAGTGCTGGCTGTATGGGGGAGCACTGACAGTGCTGGCTGTGTGGGGGAAGCACTGACACTGCTGGCTGTGTGGGGGGGAGCACTGGCAGTGCTGGCTATGTGGGGGAGCACAGACAGTGCTGGTTGTGTGGTGGGAGCACTGACAGTGCTGGCTCTGTGGGGGAGCACTGACAGTGCTGGCTGTGTGGTGGGAGCACTGACAGTGTTGGCTCTGTGGGGGAGCACTGACAGTGCTGGCTGTGTGATGGGAGCTCTGACAGTGCTGGCTGTGTGGTGGGAGCACTGGCAGTGCTGGCTGTGTGGTGGGAGCACTGGCAGTGCTGGCTGTGTGGTGGGAGCACTGACAGTGCTGGCTGTGTGTGGGGAGCACTGACAGTGCTGGCTGTGTGGTGGGAGCACTGACAGTGCTGGCTGTGTGGTGGGAGCACTGACAGTGCTGGCTGTGTGGGGGAGCACTGACAGTGCTGGCTTTGTGGGGGAGAACTGACAGTGCTGGCTGTATGGGGGGAGCACTGACAGTGCTGGCTGTGTGGTGGGCGGAGCACTGACAGTGCTGGTTGTGTGGTGGGAGAGAACTGACAGTGCTGGCTGTGTGTGGGGAGCACTGACAGTGCTGGCTGTGTGGTGGGAGCACTGACAGTGCTGGCTGTGTGGTGGGAGCACTGACAGTGCTGGCTGTGTGGGGGAGCACTGACAGTGCTGGCTTTGTGGGGGAGAACTGACAGTGCTGGCTGTATGGGGGGAGCACTGACAGTGCTGGCTGTGTGGTGGGCGGAGCACTGACAGTGCTGGTTGTGTGGTGGGAGCACTGACAGTGCTGGCTGTGTGGGGGAAGCACTGACAGTGCTGGCTTTGTGGGGGAGAACTGACAGTGCTGACTGTGTGGGCGGAGCACTGACAGTGCCGGCTGTGTGGTGGGAGCACTGACAGTGCTGGCTTTGTGGGGGAGAACTGACAGTTCTGACTGTGTGGGGGGTGCACTGACAGTGCTGGCTGTGTGGGGGAGTAGTGACAGTGCTGGCTGTGTGGGGGGAGCACTGACAGTGCTGGCTGTGTGGTGGGTGCGCTGACAGTGCTGGCTGTGTGGGGGGAGCACTGACAGTGCTGGCTTTGTGGGGGGAGCACTGACAGTGCTGGCTGTGTGGTGGGAGAACTGACAGTGCTGGCTGTGTGGGGGAGCACTGACATTGCTGGCTGTGTGGTGGGAGCACTGACAGTGCTGGCTGTGTGGGGGAGCACTGACAGTGCTGGCTGTGTGGTGGGAGAACTGACATTGCTGGCTGTGTGGTGGGAGCACTGACAGTGCTGGCTGTGTGGGGAGCACTGACAGTGCTGGCTGTGTGGGGAGCACTGACAGTGCTGGCTGTGTGGGGGAGCACTGACATTGCTGGCTGTGTGGTGGGAGCACTGACAGTGCTGGCTGTGTGGGGGAGCACTGACAGTGCTGGCTGTGTGGTGGGAGAACAGACAGTGCTGGCTGTGTGGTGGGAGAACTGACAGTGCTGGCTGTGTGGGGGGAGCACTGACATTGCTGGCTGTGTGGGGGGAGCACTGACAGTGCTGGCTGACAGACAGAAACACAGACAGAGAGAGAATTGGACAGATACAGGCAGAGACACAGGCAGAGATTTACCATTCTGCATTACCAGGAGAGACTGTCGGTGGGTGTGTGTGACTCCCCCATGGCCGATCAGCTGGATCAGTGTGACACCCCCATGGCCGATCAACTGGCTCTGTGTGACTCTCCCATGGCCGATCAGCTGGTTCAGTGTGACTCCCCCATGGCCGATGAGCTGGGTCTGTGTGACTCCCCCATGGCCGATCAGCTGGGTCATTGTGACTTCCCCATGGCCGATCAACTGGGTCTGTGTGACTCTCCCATGGCCGATCAGCTGGTTCAGTGTGACTCCCCATGGCCCGTCAGCTGTGTGTGTGCTTCCCCCCAGTGCCGATCAGCTGGGTGTGTGCTTCCCCACATTGCCGATCAACTGGGTGTGTGTGACTCCCCCAATGCCGATCAGCTGGATGTGTGCCTCTCCCCATTGCCGATCAGCTGGATGTGTGCCTCTCCCCATTGCCGATCAGCTGGGTGTGTGCCTCTCTCCATTTCCGATCAGCTGGGTGTGTGCCTCCACCATGGCCAGTCAGCTGGGTGTGTGTGACTCCCCCAATGCCGATCAGCTGGGTGGGTGCCTCACACCTAAACCCAGTCTGTGCAGCAGATAGAGACAGAGACTGAGACACTGACAGACACGGAGATACAGACAGAGATAGAGAGTGAGACACAGAGACCGACAGTCACAGAGACACAGACAGAGACAGAGACAGAGACTGAGACACAGACAGACACAAAGACACAGAGAGAGATAGACAGACACAGAGACACAGACAGAGATACAGACAGAGACACAGACATAGACAGAGACACAGACAGACTAAGATACAGACAAACACAGAGACACAGACAGAGACACAGAGAGAGACAGGGACACAGACAGAGACAGGGACACAGACAGAGACACAGACAGAGACGCAGACAGAGACAGGGACACAGACAGAGACAGGGACAGAGACAGGGACAGAGACAGAGATACAGACAGAGACACAGAGAGAGACAGAGACACAGGCAGAGAGAGAGACAGGGACAGAGAGAGAGACAGATAGAGAGACACAGACAGACACAGCTACACAGACAGAGACACAGACAGAGTTTGGAGGGAGCATTTCCAGTGCTGTCTGTGTGGGGAGCACTGACAGTGCTGGCTGTGTGGTGGGAGCACTGACAGTGCTGGCTGTGAGGGGTAGCACTGGAAGTGCTGGCTGTGTGGGGGGAGCACTGACAGTGCTGGCTGTGTGGGGGGAGCACTGACAGTGCTGGCTGTGTAGTGGGAGCACTGACAGTGCTGGCTGTGCGGGGAGCACTGACAGTGCTGGCTGTGTGGTGGGAGCACTGACAGTGCTGGCTGTGTGGGGGGAGCACTGACAGTGCTGGCTGTGTGGTGGGAGCACTGACAGTGCTGGCTGTGTGGGGGGAGCACTGACAGTGCTGGCTGTGTGGGGGGAGCACTGAGAGTGCTGGCTGTGTGGTGGGAGCACTGACAGTGTTGGCTGTGAGGGGGAGCACTGACAGTGCTGGCTGAGTGGTGGGAGCACTGACAGTGCTGGCTGTGTGGGGGAGCACTGACAGTGCTGTCTGTATGGGGGGGAGCACTGACAGTGCTGGCTGTGTGGGGGAGCACTGACAGTGCTGGCTGTGTGGGGAGCACTGACAGAGCTGGTTGTGTGGTGGGAGCACTGACAGTGCTGGCTGTGTGGTGGGAGCACTGACAGTGCTGGCTCTGTGGGAGAGCACTGGCAGTGCTGGCTGTGTGGGGCGCACTCTCAGTGCTGACTGTGGGTGGAGAACTGGCAGTGCTGGCTGTGTGGTGGGAGCACTGACAATGCTGGATGTGGGGAGCACTGACAGTGCTGGCTGTGTGGGGTGGGGTCACTGACAGTGCTGGCTGTGGGGAAGCACTGACAATGCTGGCTGTGTGGTGGGAGCACTGACAGTGCGGGCTCTGTGGGGGAGCACTGACAGTGCTGGCTGTGTGGTGGGAGCACTGACAGTGCTGGCTGTGAGGGTGGAGCACTGACAGTGCTGGTTGTGTGGGGGGAGCACTGACAGTGCTGGCTGTGTGGGGGAGCACGGGCAGTGCTGGCTGTGTGGGGAGCACTGAAAGTGCTGGCTGTGTGGTGGGTGCACTGACAGTGCTGGCTGTATGGGGAGCACTGACAGTGCTGGCTGTGTGGTGGGAGCACTGACAGTGCTGGCTGTGTGGGGGGACCACTGACAGTGCTGGCTGTGTGGTGGGAGCACTGGCAGTGCTGGCTGTGTGGTGGGAGCACTGACAGTGGTGGCTGTGTGGTGGGAGCACTGACAGTGCTGGCTGTGTGGTGAGAGCACTGACAGTGCTGGCTGTGTGGGAGGAGCACAGTTAGTGCTGGCTGTGTGGGGGGCACTGACAGTGAAGTCTGTGTGGGGGAAGCACTGACAGTGCTGGCTGTCTGGTGAGAGCACTGACAGTGCTGGCTGTGTGGGGTAGCACTGACAGTGCTGGCTGTGTGGGGGAGCACTGACAGTGCTGGCTGCATGGGGGGATCACTGACAGTGCTGGCTGTGTGGTGAGAGCACTGACAGTGCTGACTGTGTGGGGGAGCACTGACAGTGCTGGCTGTGTGGGGTAGCACTGACAGTGCTGGCTGTGTGGTGGGAGCTCTGACAGTGCTTGCTACGTGGGTGGAGAACTGGCAGTGCTGGCTGTTGGGGAGCATTGATAGTGCTGGCTGTGTGGGGTGGGGGCACTGACAATGCTGGCTGTGTGGTGGGAGTACTGACAGTGCTGGTTGTGTGGTGGGGGCACTGACAGTGCTGGCTGTGTGGTGGGAGTACTGACAGTGCTGGCTATGTGGGGGAGCACTGACAGTGCTGGCTGTGTGGGGAGCACTGACAGTGCTGGCTCTGTGGGGGGAGCACTGACAGTGCTGGCTGTGTGGGGAGCACTGACAGTGCTGGCTGTGTGGGGGGAGCACTGACAGTGCTGGCTGTGTGGTAGGAGCACTGACAGTGCCGTCAGTACGGTGGGAGCACTGACAGTGCTGGCTGTGTGATGGGAGCACTGACAGTGCAGGCTGTATGGTGGGAGCACTGACAGTGCTGGCTGTGTGTTGGGAGCACTGAAAGTGCTGGCTGTGTGGTGGGAGCACTGACAGTGCTGTCTGTGAGGGTGGAGCACTGACAGTGCTGGCTGTGTGGGGGAGCACTGACAGTGCTGGTTGTGTGGTGGGAGTAGTGACAGTGCTGGCTGTGTGGGGGAGCACTGACAGTTCTGGCTCTGTGGGGGAGCACTGACAGTGCTGGCTGTGTGGGGAGCACTGATAGTGCTGGCTGTGTGGGGGGTCACTGACAGTGCTGGCTGTGTGGGGAGCACTGACAGTGCTAGCTGTGTGGGGGTCACTGACAGTGCTGGCTGTGTGGGGGGTCACTGACAGTGCTAGCTGTGTGGGGGGAGCACTGACAGTGCTGGCTGTGTGGGGAGCACTGACAGTGCTGGCTGTGTGGTGGGAGCACTGACAGTGCTGGCTGTGTGGGGGAGCACTGACAATGCTGGCTGTGTGGTGTGGTCAATGACAGTGCTGGCTGTGTGGGGAGCACTGACAGTGCTAGCTGTGTGGGGGGAGCACTGACAGTGCTGGCTGTGTGGGGAGCACTGACAGCGCTGGCTGTGTGGGGGAGCACTGACAGTGATGGCTGTGTGGGGGAGGATGACAGTGCTTGCTGTGTGTTGGGAGCACTGGCAGTGCTGGCTGTGTGGGGGAGCATTGACAGTGCTGGCTGTATGGGGGAGCACTGACAGTGCTGGCTGTGTGGGGTGCACCGACAGTGCTGGCTCTGTGGGGGAGCACTGTCAGTGCTGGCTGTGTGGGGGGAGCACTGGCAGTGCTGGCTGTTTGGGTGAAGCACGGACAGGGCTGGCTGTGTGGGGAGCACTGACAATGCTGGCTGTGTGGTGGGAGCACTGACAGTGCTGGCTGTGTGGTGGGAGCACTGACAGTGCTGGCTGTGTGGTGGGAGAACTGACAGTGCTGGCTGTATGGGAGCACTGACAGTGCTGGCTGTGTGGTGGGAGCACTGACAGTGCTGGCTGTGTGGTGGGAGCACTGACAGTGCTGGCTGTGTGGTGGGAGCACTGGCAGTGCTGGCTGTGTGGGGGAGCATTGACCGTGCTGGCTGTATGGGGGAGCACTGACTGTGCTGGCTGTGTGGGGGAGCACTGGCAGTGCTGGCTGTGTGGTGGGAGCACTGACAGTGCTGGCTGTGTGGTGGGAGCACTGACAGTGCTGGCTGTGTGGTGGGAGCACTGACAGTGATGTCTGTGTGGTGGGAGCACTGACTGTGCTGGCTGTGTGGGGGAGCACAGGCAGTGCTGGCAGTGTGATGGGAGCACTGACAGTGCTGGCTGTGTGGTGGGAGCACTGACTGTGCTGGCTGTGTGGGGGAGCACTGGCAGTGCTGGCTGTGTGGTGGGAGCACTGACAATGCTGGCTGTGCGGGAGCACTGATAGTGCTGGCTGTGTGGGGTGGGGGCACTGACAGTGCTGGCTGTGTGGTGGGAGCACTGACAGTGCTGGCTGTGTGGTGGGAGCACTGGCTGTGCCGACTGTGTGGGGGGAGCACTGACAGTGCTGGCTGTGTGGGGTGGGAGCACTGACAGTGCTGTCTGTGTGGGGGAGGACTGACAGTGCTGGCTGTGTGGGGAGCACGGACATTGCTGGCTGTGTGAGGGAAGCACAGGCAGTGCTGGCTGTATGGGGGAGCACTGACAGTACTGGCTGTGTGGGGGAGCACTGACAGTGCTGGCTGTGTGGTGGGAGCACTGACAGTGCTGGCTCTGTGGGGAAGCACTGACAGTGCTGGCTGTGTGGGGGGAGCCCTGACAGTGCTGGCTGTGTCGTGGGAGCACTGCCAGTGCTGGCTGTGTAGTGGGAGCACGGACAGTGCTTGCTGTGTGGTGGGAGCACGGACAGTGCTGGCTTTGTGGAGGAGCACTGACAGCGCTGGCTGTGTGGGGGGAGCACTAACAGTGCTGGCTGTGTGGGGAGCACTGACAGTGCTGGCTGTATCGTGGGAGCACTGACAATTCTGGCTGTGTGGGGAGCACTGACAGTGCTGGCTGTGTGGTGGGAGCACTGACAGTGCTGGCTGTGTGGTGGGAGCACTGACAGTGCTGGCTGTGTGGGGGTGCACTAACACTGCTGGCTGTGTGGGGAGCACTGACAGTACTGGCTATGCAGTGGGAGCACTGGCAGTGCTGGCTGTGTGTTGGGAGCACTGACAGTGCTGGCTGTGTGGGGAGCACTGACAGTGCTGGCTCTGTGGGGAGCACTGACAGTGCTGGCTGTGTGGGGGGCACTGACAGTGCTGGCTCTGTGGGGGGAGCACTGACAGTGCTGGCTGTGTGGGGTAGCACTGACAGTGCTGGCTGTGTGGGGGGAGCACTGACAGTGCTGGCTGTATGGGGGGTGCACTGACAGTGCTGGCTGTGTGGTGAGAGCACTGACAGTGCTGGCTGTGTGGGGGAGCACTGACAGTGCTGGCTGTGTGGGGTAGCACTGACAGTGCTGGATGTGTGGTGGGAGCTCTGACAGTGCTTGCTGCGTGGGTGGAGAACTGGCAGTGCTGGCTGTTTGGGAGCACTGACAGTGCTGGCTGTGAGGGGTGGGGGCACTGACAGTGCTGGCTGTGTGTTGGGATTACTGACAGTGCCGGTTGTGTGGTGGGGGCACTGACAGTGCTGGCTGTGGGGTGGGAGTACTGACAGTGCTGGCTGTGTGGGGGAGCACTGACAGTGCTGGCTGTGTGGGGGAGCACTGACAGTGCTGGCTGTGTGGGGAGCACTGACAGTGCTGGTTCTGTGGGGGGAGCACTGACAGTGCTGGCTGTGTGGGGGAGCACTGACAGTGATGGCTGTGTGGGGGAGGATGACTGTGCTGGCTGTGTGGTGGGAGCACTGGCAGTGCTGGCTGTGTGGGGGAGCATTGACAGTGCCGGCTGTATGGGGGGAGCACTGACAGTGCTGGCTGTGTGGGGTGCACTGACAGTGCTGGCTCTGTGAGGGAGCACTGTCAGTGCTGGCTGTGTGGGGGGAGCACTGGCAGTGCTGGCTGTGTGGGTGAAGCACGGACAGGGCTGGCTGTGTGGGGAGCACTGACAATGCTGGCTCTGTGGGGGGAGCACTGACAGTGCTGGCTGTGTGGGGTAGCACTGACAGTGCTGGCTGTGTGGGGGGAGCACAGACAGTGCTGGCTGTATGGGGGGTGCACTGACAGTGCTGGCTGTGTGGTGAGAGCACTGACAGTGCTGGCTGTGTGGGGGGAGCACTGACAGTGCTGGCTGTGTGGGGTAGCACTGACAGTGCTGGATGTGTGGTGGGAGCTCTGACAGTGCTTGCTGCGTGGGTGGAGAACTGGCAGTGCTGGCTGTTGGGGAGCACTGACAGTGCTGGCTGTGAGGGGTGGGGGCACTGACAGTGCTGGCTGTGTGTTGGGATTACTGACAGTGCCGGTTGTGTGGTGGGGGCACTGACAGTGCTGGCTGTAGGGTGGGAGTACTGACAGTGCTGGCTGTGTGGGGAGCACTGACAGTGCTGGCTGTGTGGGGGAGCACTGACAGTGCTGGCTGTGTGGGGAGCACTGACAGTGCTGGTTCTGTGGGGGGAGCACTGACAGTGCTGGCTGTGTGGGGGAGCACTGACAGTGATGGCTGTGTGGGGGAGGATGACTGTGCTGACTGTGTGGTGGGAGCACTGGCAGTGCTGGCTGTGTGGGGGAGCATTGACAGTGCCGGCTGTATGGGGGGAGCACTGACAGTGCTGGCTGTGGGGGGTGCACTGACAGTGCTGGCTCTGTGGGGGAGCACTGTCAGTGCTGGCTGTGTGGGGGGAGCACTGGCAGTGCTGGCTGTGTGGGTGAAGCAAGGACAGGGCTGGCTGTGTGGGGAGCACTGACAATGCTGGCTGTGTGGTGGGAGCACTGACAGTGCTGGCTGTGTGGTGGGAGCACTGACAGTGCTGGCGGTGTGGTGGGAGCACTGACAATGCTGGCTGTATGGGAGCACTGACAGTGCTGGCTGAGTGGTGGGAGCACTGACAGTGCTGGCTGTGTGGTGGGAGCACTGACAGTGCTGGCTGTGTGGTGGGAGCACTGGCAGTGCTGGCTGTGTGGGGGAGCATTGACAGTGCTGGCTGTATGGGGGAGCACTGACTGTGCTGGCTGTGTGGGGGAGCACTGGCAGTGCTGGCTGTGTGGTGGGAGCACTGACAGTTCTGGCTGTGTGGTGGGAGCACTGACAGTGCTGGCTTTGTGGTGGGAGCACTGACAGTGCTGGCTGTGTGGGGAGCACTGACAGTGCTGGCTGTATCGTGGGAGCACTGACAGTTCTGGCTGTGTGGGGAGCACTGACAGTGCTGGCTGTGTGGGGGAGCACTGGCAGTGCTGGCTGTGTGGTGGGAGCACTGACAGTGCTGGCTGTGTGGTGAGAGCACTGACTGTGCTGGCTGTGTGGGGGAGCACTGACAGTGCTGGCTGTGTGGTGGGAGCACTGGCAGTGCCGACTGTGTGAGGGGAGCACTGACAGTGCTGGCTGTGTGGGGGAGCACTAACAGTGCTGGCTGTGTGGGGAGCACGGACAGTGCTGGCTGTGTGGGGGAAGCACAGACAGTGCTGGCTACGTGGTGGGAGCACTGACAGTGCTGGCTCTGTGGGGGAGCACTGACAGTGCTGGCTGTGTGGTGGGAGAACTGACAGTGCTGGCTGTGTGGGGGGAGCCCTGACAGTGCTGGCTGTGTGGTGGGAGCACTGCCAGTGCTGGCTGTGTGGTGGGAGCACTGACAGTGCTGGCTGTGTGGGGAGCACTGACAATGCTGGCTGTGTGGTGGGAGCACTGACAGTGCTGGCTGTGTGGTGGGAGCACTGACAGTGCTGGCGGTGTGGTGGGAGCACTGAAAATGCTGGCTGTATGGGAGCACTGACAGTGCTGGCTGAGTGGTGGGAGCACTGACAGTGCTGGCTGTGTGGTGGGAGCACTGACAGTGCTGGCTGTGTGGTGGGAGCACTGGCAGTGCTGGCTGTGTGGGGGAGCATTGACAGTGCTGGCTGTATGGGGGAGCACTGACTGTGCTGGCTGTGTGGGGGAGCACTGGCAGTGCTGGCTGTGTGGTGGGAGCACTGACAGTTCTGGCTGTGTGGTGGGAGCACTGACAGTGCTGGCTGTGTGGTGAGAGCACTGACTGTGCTGGCTGTGTGGGGGAGCACTGACAGTGCTGGCTGTGTGGTGGGAGCACTGGCGGTGCCGACTGTGTGGGGGAGCACTGACAGTGCTGGCTGTGTGGGGGAGCACTAACAGTGCTGGCTGTGTGGGGAGCACGGACAGTGCTGGCTGTGTGGGGGAAGCACAGACAGTGCTGGGTACGTGGTGGGAGCACTGACAGTGCTGGCTCTGTGGGGGAGCACTGACAGTGCTGGCTGTGTGGTGGGAGAACTGACAGTGCTGGCTGTGTGGGGGGAGCCCTGACAGTGCTGGCTGTGTGGTGGGAGCACTGCCAGTGCTGGCTGTGTGGTGGGAGCACTGACAGTGCTGGCTGTGTGTTGGGAGCACGGACAGTGCTGGCTGTGTGGGGGAGCACTGACAGCGCTGGCTGTGTGGTCGGAGCACTGACAGTGCTGGCTGTGTGGGGAGCACTGACAGTGCTGGCTGTATGGTGGGAGCACTGACAGTTCTGGCTGTGTGGGGAGCACTGACAGTGCTGGCTGTGTGGTGGGAGCACTGACAGTGCTGGCTGTGTGGGGGTGCACTGACACTGCTGGCTGTGTGGGGGGAGCACTGACAGTGCTGGCAATGCAGTGGGAGCACTGGCAGTGCTGGCTGTGTGTTGGGAGCACTGACAGTGCTGGATCTGTGGGGAGCACTGACTGTGCTGGCTGAGTGGGGGTAGCACTGACAGTGCTGGCTGTGTGGGGGAGCACTGACAGTGCTGGCTGTGTGGGGGGAGCACTGACAGTGCTGGCTGTATGGGGGAGCACTGACAGTGCTGGCTGTGTGGGGGAAGCACTGACACTGCTGGCTGTGTGGGGGGGAGCACTGGCAGTGCTGGCTATGTGGGGGAGCACAGACAGTGCTGGTTGTGTGGTGGGAGCACTGACAGTGCTGGCTCTGTGGGGGAGCACTGACAGTGCTGGCTGTGTGGTGGGAGCACTGACAGTGTTGGCTCTGTGGGGGAGCACTGACAGTGCTGGCTGTGTGATGGGAGCTCTGACAGTGCTGGCTGTGTGGTGGGAGCACTGGCAGTGCTGGCTGTGTGGTGGGAGCACTGACAGTGCTGGCTGTGTGGGGAGCACTGACAGAGCTGGCTGTGTGGTGGGAGCCCTGACATTGCTGGCTGTATGGGGGGAGCACAGACAGTGCTGGCTGTGTGGGGGGAGCACTGACAGTGCTGTCTGTGTGGGGGAGCACTGACAGTGCTGTCTGCGTGGGGGGAGCACTGACAGTGCTGCTGTGTGGTGAGAGAACTGACAGTGCTGGCTGTGTGGGGCGGAGCACTGACAGAGCTGGCTGTGTGGTGGGAGCCCTGACATTGCTGGCTGTGTGGGGGAGCACAGACAGTGCTGGCTGTGTGGAGGGAGCACTGAAAGTGCTCGCTGTTTGGGGGAGCACTGACAGTGCTGTCTGCGTGGGGGGAGCACTGACAGTGCTGGCTGTGTGGTGGGAGCACTGACAGTGCTGCCTGTGTGGGGGGAGCACTGACAGTGCTGGCTTTGTGGGGGAGCACTGACAGTGCTGGCTGTGTGGGGGAGGACTGACAGTGCTGGCTGTGTGGGGGAGCACTGACAGTGCTGGCTCTGTGGGGAGCACTGACAGTGCTGGCTGAGTGGGGGTAGCACTGACAGTGCTGTCTGTGTGGGGATCACTGACAGTGCTGTCTGTGTGGGGGGAGCACTGACAGTGCTGGCTGTGTGGGGAGCACTGACAGTGCTGGCTGTGTGGGGGAAGCACTGACACTGCTGGCTGTGTGGGGGGAGCACTGACAGTGCTGGCAGTGTGGTGGGAGCACTGACAGTGCTGGCTGTGTGGTGGGAGCACTGTCAGTGCTGGCTCTGTGGGGGAGCACTGACAGTGCTGGCTGTGTGGTGGGAGCACTGACAGTGTTGGCTCTGTGGGGGAGCACTGACAGTGCTGGCTGTGTGGTTGGAGCACTGGCAGTGCTGGCTGTGTGGTGGGATCCCTGGCAGTGCTGGCTGTGTGGGGGGAGCACAGACAGTGCTGGCTGTGTGGGGGAGCACTGACAGTGCTGTCTGTGTGGGGGAGCACTGACAGTGCTGTCTGCGTGGGGGGAGCACTGACAGTGCTGGCTGTGTGGTGAGAGAACTGACAGTGCTGGCTGTGTGGTGGGAGCACTGACAGTGCTGGCTGTGTGGTGGGAGCACTGACAGTGCTGGCTGTGTGGGAAGCACTGACAGTGCTGGCTGTGTGGGGGAGCACTGACAGTGCTGGCTGTGTGGTGGGAGCACTGACAGTGCTGGCTGTGAGGGTGGAGCACTGGCAGTGCTGGCTGTGTGGGGGGAGCACTGACAGTGCTGGCTGTGTGGGGGGAGCACTGACAGTGCTGGCTGTGTGTGGGAGCACTGACAGTGCTGGCTGTGGGATGGCTGAAAATTGCCAGAAATGGTTGCCGTGTACTGACATAAAAAGGCTGCCGTGAACTGACATAAAATGGCCACCGGGAACTGACATAAAATGGCCACCGTGAACTGACATATAATGGCCACCGTGAACTGACATAAAATGGCTGCTGTGAACTGACATAAAATGGCCCCTTCAACCGACATAAAATGACCACCGTGAACTGACATAAAATGGCTGCCGTGAACTGACATAAAATGGCCACCGTGAATGAACATAAAATGGCTGCCGTGAGCTAACATAAAATAGCCACCGAGACCTGACATAAAATGGCCGCCGTGAACTGACATACAATGGCCACCGTGAACTGACATAAAATGGCCATTGCGAGCTGAAATAAAATGGCCACCTTCAAACGACATAAAATGACCACCGTGAACTGACATAAAATGGCCACCGTGTACTGACATTAAATGGCCCCTTTGACTGAATAAAATGGTCCCTAGTGAACTGACATAAAATGGCCACCGTGAACTGAGATAAAATGGCCACCATGAACTGACATAAAATGGCCCCCGTGACCTGACATAAAATGGCCACCGTGATCTGACATAAAATGGCCCCCGTGAACCAACATGAACTGGCCACCGCAACTGAGATTAAATTGCCATTGCAAACTGACATAAAATGGCCATTGTGATCTGACATACAATGGCCACCGTGAACTGACATAAAATGGCCACCGTCAACTGAGATAAAATGGCCATTGCAACCTGACGTTAAATGGCCATTGTGAACTGACATAAAATGGCCATGGTGAACTGACATATAATGGCCACCATGAACTGACATACAATGGCCACCATGAACTGACATAAAATGGCCATTGTGAACAGACATAAAATGGCCATTGTGAACAGACATAAAATGACTATTGTGAACTGACATACAATGGCCACCGTGAACTTACATAAAATGGCCATTGTGAACTGTCATAAAATGGCCACCGTGAACTGACATTAAATGGACCCCGTGAACTGACATAAAATGGCCATTGTGAACTGACATACAATGGCCACAATGAACTGACATAAAATGGCCATTGTGAACTGACATACAATGGCCATTGTGAACTGACATACAATGGCCACCATGAACTGACATAAAATGGCCATTGTGAACTGATATACAATGGCTACCGTGAATTGACAAAAAATGGCCACTGTGAACTGATATACAATGGCTACCGTGAATTGACATAAAATGGCCACTGTGAACTGACATAAAATGGCCATTGAGAACTGACATACAATGGCCATTGTGAACTGACATACAATGGCCCCCGTGACCTGACATAAAATGGCCACCGTGAACTGACATAAAATGACAATTGTGTACTGACATACAATAGCCACCATGAACTGACATAAAATGGCCCCCGTGAACGGACATAAAATGGCCACCGTGAACTGACATAAAATGGCCATTGCGAGCTGACATAAAATGGATCCCGTCAACCGACATAAAATGACCACCGTGAACTGACATAAAATGGCCACCATGTACTGACATAAAATGCCCCCCATCGACTGAATAAAATGGCCCCCGTGAACTGACATATAATGGCCACCGTGAACTGACATAAAATGACAATTGTGTACTGACATACAATAGCCTCCATGAACTGACATAAAATGGCCCCCGTGAACGGACATAAAATGGCCACCGTGAACTTACATAACATGGCCCCCGTGAACCAACATGAACTGGCCACCGCAACTGAGATAAAATGGCCATTGCAAACTGACATAAAATGGCCATTGTGAACTGACATACAATGGCCACCGTGAACTGACACAAAATGGCCACCGTCAACTGAGAAAAAATGGCCATTACAAACTGACATAAAATGGCCATTGTGAACTGACATACAATGGCCACCGTGAACTGACACAAAATGGCCACCGTCAACTGAGAAAAAATGGCCATTACAAACTGACATAAAATGGCCATTGTGAACTGACATACAATGGCCATTGTGAACTGACATAACATGGCCCCCGTGAACCAAACATGAACTGGCCACCGCAACTGAGATAAAATGGCCATTGCAAACTGACATAAAATGGCCAGTGTGAACTGACATACAATGGCCACCGTGAACTGACACAAAATGGCCACCGTCAACTGAGAAAAAATGGCCATTGCAAACTGACATAAAATGGCCATTGTGAACTGACATACAATGGCCAATGTGAACTGACATACAATGGACTCCGTGAACTGACATAAAATGGCCATTGTGAACTGACATACAATGGCCCCCGTGAACTGACATAAAATGGCCAATGTGAACTGACATAAAATGGCCCCCGTGAACTGACATAAAATGACCATTGCGACCTGACATAAAATGGCTACCGTGAACTGACATAAAATGGCCATTGCGACCTGACATAAAAAGGCCCCCGTGAACTGACATAAACTGTCCATTGTGAACTGACATACAATGGCCTTTGCGACCTGACATAAAAAGGCCCCCATGAACTGACATAAACTGTCCATTCTGAACTGACATAAAATGGCCATTGCGACCTGACATAAAATGGCCCCCGTGAACTGACATAAACTGTCCATTGTGAACTGACATAAAATGGCCATTGCGACCTGACATAAAATGGCCCCGTGAACTGACATAACATGGCCATTGTGAACTGACATAAAATGGCCACCGTGAACTGACATAAAATGGCCATTGTGAACTGACATAAAATGGCCACTGTGAACTGACATAAAATGGCCACCGTGAGCTGACATAAAATGGCCACCGTGAATTGAGATAAAATGGCCCCCGTGAACCGACATAAACTGTCCATTGCAAATTGACATAAAATGGCCATTCTGAACTGACATACAATGGCCACCGTGAACTGACATAAAATGGCCATTGCAAATTGACATAAAATGGCTATTGTGAACTGACATAAAATGGCCATTGTGAACTGACATAAAATGGCCATTGTGAACTGACATAAAATGGCCATTGTGAACTGACATAAAATGGCCATTGTGAACTGGTATACAATGGCCACCGTGAACTGATATAAAATGGCCATTGCGACCTGACCTAAAAAGGCCCCCGTGAACTGACATGAACTGTCCATTGTTAACTGACATAAAATTGCTATTGTGAACTGACATAAAATGGCTCCCGTGAACCGACATAAAATGGCCACCGTGAACTGACATACAATGGCCATTGTGATCTGACATACTAATGGCTATCGTGAACTTTTGTAAAATGGCCACCGTGAACTGACATAAAATGGCCACCATGAACTGACATAAAATGGCCGACTGCTGATTGTGGATTTTGTTTTGGCAGAGTCCCAGAGAGAGACGGAGAGACGCAGAGACCGAGAGAGATGGAGAGGGGAGAAGACCCTCCCCCCCCCCCCCTTGCCGAGAGAGATGGAGAAGGGGAACCCCCCCACCGAGAGAGATGGAGAAGGGGGACCCCCCCCCCACAGAGAGAGATGGAGTGGGTGGAACCCCCCTCCCCCCACCGAGAGATGGAGAAGGAGACCCCCCACAACGCGTGATGGAGAAGGGGGAACCCCCCCCCCCCACCGAGAGAGAGATGGAGAGGGTGGAACCACCTCCCCCCCCCAACGGGAGAGATGGAGAGGGGGGAACTCCCCCTCCACCGAGAGAGATGGAGAGGGTGGACACCCTCCCCCCCCCCCGCCGAGAGAGATGGAGAGGGGGTCCCCCCCACCAAGAGAGATGGAGAGGGGTGAACCCTGCCCCCACCGAGAGAGATGGAGAGGGGAGAACTCCCCCTCCACCGAGAGAGATGGAGAGGGTGGAACCCCCCCCCCCCCGCCGAGAGAGATGGAGAGGGGGGACTCCCCCAGCGAGAGAGATGGAGAGGGGGGACCCCCCCACCGAGAGAGATAGAGAGGCGGGAACCCCCCACCCACCGAGAGAGATGGAGAGGGAGGAACTCCCCCTCCACCGAGAGAGATGGAGAGGGTGGACCCCCCCCCCCCGCCGAGAGAGATGGAGGGGGGTCCCCCCCTCCACCGAGAGAGATGGAGAGAGGGGACCCCCCACCGAGAGAGATGGAGAGGGGGGACTCCCCCAGCGAGAGAGATGGAGAGGGGGGACCCCACCACCGAGACAGATAGAGAGGCGGGAACCCCCCACCCTCCGAGAGAGATGGAGAGGGAGGAAACCCCCACCCACCGAGAGAGATGGAGAGGGAGGAACTCCCCCTCCACCGAGAGAGATGGAGAGGGTGGACCCCCCCCCCCTGCCGAGAGAGATGGAGGGGGGTCCCCCCTCCACCGAGAGAGATGGAGAGGGGTGAACCCTGCCCCCACCGAGAGAGATGGAGATGGGGGGGCCTCCCCCTCCAACGAGAGACATGTAGAGGGGGGACCCCCCACCGAGAGAGATGGAGAGGGGGGACTCCCACACCGAGAGAGATGGAGAGGGGGACCCCCCCCACCGAGGGAGATGGAGAGGCGGGAACCCCCCACCCACCGAGAGAGATGGAGAGGGGGGACCCTTCCCCCCACCCCCACCGAGACGGAGAGGAAAACTGCAGGGGATGGGCACAATGGAAATGTGGAGCTTGTTCAAGGAACAGCTACTGCGTGTCCTTGATAAGTATGTACCTGTCAGGCAGGGAGGAAGGAAGTGGTCGAGCAAGGGAACCGTGGTTTACTAAGGCAGTTGAAACACTTGTCGAGAGGAAGAAGGGAGGCTTATGTAAAAATGAGACATGAAGGTTCAGTAAGGGCGCTCGAGAGTTACAAGTTAGCTAGGAAGGAACTAAAGAGAGAGCTAAGAAGAGCCAGGAGGGGAAATGAGAAGTCTTTGGAAGGTAGGGTCAAGGATAACCCTAAAGCTTTCTATAGATATGTCAGGAATAAAAGAATGACTAGGGTAAGAGTAGGGCCAGTCAAGGACAGTAGTGGGAAGTTGTGCTTGGAGTCCGAGGAGATAGGCGAGGTGCTATATGAATATTTTTCATCACTATTCACACAGCAAAAAGACAATGTTGACGAGGAGAATACTGAGATTCAGGCTACTATACTAGAAGGGCTTGAGGTTCATAAGGAGGAGGTGTTAACTATTCTGGAAAGGGTGAAAATTGATAAGTCCCCTGGGCCGGATACGATTTATCCTAGGATTCTCTGGGAAGCTAGGGAGGAGATTACAGAGCCTTTGGCTTTGATCTTTAAGTCATCTTTGTCAACAGGAATAGTGCCAGAAGACTGGAGGATAGCAAATGTTGTCCCCTTGTTCAAGAAGGAGAGTAGAGACAACCCCGGTAAATATAGACCAGTGAGCCTAACTTCTGTTGTGGGCAAAACCTTGGAAAGGTTTATAAGAGATAGGGTGTATAATCATCTGGAAAGGAATAATTTGAATAGACATAGTCAACACGGTTTCGTGAAGGGTCGGTTGTGCCTCACAAACCATATAGAGTTCTTTGAGAAGGTGAGAAACAGGTGGATGATGGGAAAAGCAGTTGATGTGGTGTATATGGATTTCAGTAAAGCGTTTGACAAGGTTCCCCACGGTAGGCTACTGCAGAAAATACGGAAGCATGGGATTCAGGGAGATTTAGCAGTTTGGATCAGAAATTGGCTAGCTGGAAGAAGACAAAGGGTGGTGGTTGATGGGAAGTGTTCAGACTGGAGTCCAGTTACTAGTGGTGTACCACAAGGATCTGTTTTGGGTCCACTGCTGTTTGTCATTTTTATAAATGACCTGGAGAAGGGCGTAGAAGGATGGGTGAGTAAATTTGCAGATGACACAAAAGTCGGTGGAGTTGTGGACAGTGCGGAAGGATGTTACAAGTTACAGAGGGACATAGATAAGCTGCAGCGCTGGGCTGAGAGGTGGCAAATGGAGTTTAATGCAGAAAAGTGTGAGGTGATTCATTTAGGAAGGAATAACAGGAAGACAGAGTACTGGGCTAATGGTAAGATTCTTGGCAGTGTGGATGAGCAGAGAGATCTCGGTGTGCATATACATAGATCCCTGAAAGTTGCCACTCAGGTTGAGAGGGTTGTTAAGAAGGCGTACGGTGTGTTAGCTTTTATTGGTAGAGTGTCTGAGTTTCGGAGCCATGAGGTCATGTTGCAGCTGTACAAAACTCTGGTGCGGCCGCATTTGGAGAATTGCGTACAGTTCTGGTTGCCGCATTATAGGAAGGATGTGGCAGCATTCGAAAGGGTGCAGAGGAGATTTACCAGAATGTTGCCTGGTATGGAGGGAAGATCTTATGAGGAAAGGCTGAGGGACTTGAGGCTGTTTTCGTTAGAGAGAAGAAGGTTAAGAGGTGACTTAATTGAGGCACACACGATGATCAGAGGATTGGATAGGGTGGACAGTGAGAGCCTTTTTCCTCGGATGGTGATGTCTAGCACGAGGGGACACAGCTTTAAATTGAGGGGAGATAGATATAGGACAGATGTCAGAGGTACGTTCTTTACTCAGAGAGTAGTAAGGGCGTAGAATGCCCTGCTGCAACAGTAGTGGACTCGCCAACATTAAGGGCATTCAAATGGTCATTGGATAGACATATGGGCGATAAGGGAATAGTGTAGATGGGCTTTAGAGTGGTTTCACAGGTCGGCGCAACATCGAGGGCCGAAGGGCCTGTAATGCGCCGTAATGTTCTATGAGAGAGATGGAGAGGGGGTAACACTCCCCCCCCCCACCGAGAGTGATGGAGAGGGGGAATCCCACCACACCGAGAGAGACGGAGAGGGGGGACCCCCCCCACCGAGAGGGATAGAGAGGGGGGAACCCCCACCCCACCGAGAGATATGGAGAGGGGGGAACCCCCCCCCCACCGAGAGAGGTGGAGAGGGGGAATCCCCCCACACCGGGACATGGAGGGGGGAATCCCCCCCCCCACCGAGAGTTGTGGAGAGGGGGGAACCCCAACCCCCACTGAGAGGGATGGAGAGGGGGGACCCCCCTCCACCGAGAGAGATCAAGAGGGGAGACCCCCCCACCGAGAGGGATGGAGAGGGGGAAGCCCCCCCCCCACCGAGTGAGAAGGAGAGGGGGGAACCCCCCACCAGGAGGGATGGAGAGGGGGGAACCCCCACCCCCACCGAGAGAGATGGAGAGGGGGAACCACCACCCCCACCGAGAGGGATGGAGAGGGGGGAACCCCCACCCCCACCGAGAGAGATGGAGAGGGGGAGCCACCTCCCCACCGAGAGGGATGGAGAGGGGGGATCCCCCCTACCGAGAGGGATGGAGAGGGGGAACCCCCCCCCCCACTGAGAGGGATGGAGAGGGGGAGCCACCTCCCCACCGAGAGAGGTGGAGAGGGGGAATCCCCCCACACCGAGAGATGGAGGGGGGGAATCCCCCCCCCCCACCGAGAGTTGTGGAGAGGGGGGAACCCCAACCCCCACTGAGAGGGATGGAGAGGGGGGAACCCCCCCCCCACCGAGAGGGATGGAGAGGGGGTCCGCCCCCCCACCGAGAGAGATGGAGAGGGGTGAACCCCCGCCCCACCACCGAGAGAGATGGAGAGGGGTGAACCCCCGCCCCACCGAGAGAGATGAGAGGGGGAACCCCCCCCCACAGAGAGAGATGGAGAGGGTGAACACCCCCCCCCCACCGAGAGAGATGGAGAGGGGGGAACCCCCACCCCACCGAGGAAGATGGAGAGGGGGGAACATCCTCCCCCCCACCGAGAGAGATGGAGAGGGCGACCCCTCCCCCCACCGAGAAAGATGGAGAGGGGGGAACCCCCCCCACCGAGAGGGATGGAGAGGGGGACCCCTCCCCCCACTGAGAGAGATGGGGAGGGGGAAACCCCCCCCCCAATCCACTGAAAGAACACGGCTGAAACCGATGGAGGGAAAAAAGAAAGGGGGGGTAAGGGGGTAAACAAGGAGCAGGGGGTCACACACCAGGTCGACCCGGAAGGGCATCACGGAGGGTCTGCGGGGGAGAGAGGGGAAGGGTTAGGGAAAGGGGGGTTGGGGGGGGTGGGGGGCAGACACGCCGAACTGAACGGCAACAGTTTGTAACTATAGAAACGTAAGAGAAAGCCTTTTCACTCTCTGAGAAATGTAAACAAGCCGCAATGCACAGAATTGTGGAAACGGCAATAAAAAGATTTTTTCAATAAATTCAGAGCCCAGTTCAGTTTTTCCAATTCAGGGGCAAGTTAGCGCGGCCCATCCACCTGCCCTGCACATCTTTGGGTTGTGGGGGTGAAACCCAGGCTAACACGGGGAGAATGTGCAAACTCCACACGGACAGTGACCCAGAGCCGGGATTGAACAGTGGTTAGCACTGCTGCCTCACAGCTACAGGGTCCCAGGTTCGATTCCCGGCTAAGGTCACTGTCTGTGCGGAGTCTGGACGTTCTCCCCGTGTCTGCGTGGGCTTCCTCCGGGTGCTCCGGTTTCCTCCCACCGCCCAAAGACGTGCAGGTTAGGTGGGTTGGCCGTGATAAATCCAAATTGCCCACAGTATCTAAAGATGTTCAGGTTAGGTGGGGTGACAGCGACGGGATAGGGGAGTGGGCCCAGGTATGGCGCTCTCTTCAGGGTTCACACTGTCTCTGTCATTATTGTTTACACCTACAATGCTGCCAAAATTTCTATCAAACTTTCTATCTCATTATCTTCAATCAGTACTAAACAAAGTCAAACTGAGACACACAGATACACACACACACACACACAGAGACACACACACACACACAGGCACACACACACACACAGGCACACACACACACACACACACACACACACAGACACACACACACACACGCACACAAAGGCACACACACACACACACAGACACACACAGACACACAGTCACAGACTGCAATGAAGTTACTAAGAAAAGTCCCTAGTCTCCAAACTCTGGCGCCTGTTCGGGTACACTGAGGGTGAATACGTAATCTCCAATTCACCAAACAGCACGTCCTTCGGGACTTCAGGGGGGAAACCGGAGCACCCGGGAGAAACCCACGCGGACAAGGGGAGAACGTGCAGACTCCGCACAGGCTGCGACCCAAGCCGGGATTCGAACCTGGGGCTCTGGAGCTGTGAGGCCGCAGTGCTAACCACTGTACTACCGTGTAACTTCCAGTGCCGCGTAAAGAATGCCACACATAACCCCCCCCCCCCCCAACACACACACACGTGTACAGAAACACAGATACTCAAACTCAGACAGACTGGGTCAATACATCTTTCAAATGGAGCGAGATCCATTCTCCACCTTTAACTTGGAGAGGTGTATCTGGCCTGTGTGTGACCCAAGTCACACACTGACTCTGAACATCCTCACAGCAGCTTGGGGACAGATAATTCTGAAGCACTTTTCATAACCTTTGGGTATCACAAACTGTTTCACAGGCAATGGAGCCCTTTTGAAATCTAGTCAGGAGTAATTTAGGAAATGGACCAGCTAATTTCAGCGAGAGAGAGAGACACAGAAACAGGATGAGATTGTGCTGTACATGTTTCAGAGCTGTCACTGAGACACACACGAGATGTACAATATCAATTATTATTCTGAAGCATTTTGATTAAATCAGCCCTGAGACTGAATTCCAGTGTTTCAGAGTAAAGCTTCATCTACACTGCCCATCAAACACTCACAACCCAAATACTGTCTGGGGTTAAATACAGAGTCAAAATCCCTCTGTCCTGTCCAAGGCATTTTTCATTGCAGATAGTTATTTTTATTTTTTGGAAAAGCAGAACTTAAATTGCACTGAATCCCAGGGTGGACTCTTGTTTATTTCAGCCCTTCACATTTAAACGTGAAGTTTAAGCTCCGATTACAGGTGTCTGCTTGTCTCTGTCTGTGTATTCAATGTTCCTGTAGCTTATTCACTTGTCTGAAGTATTTGAATAATAGGCGTTGGTTAATCAATCCTTTCTCACAGCACATGGAAGTTGTGAATCTTCAAGGCTCTCAGTCTAATGTAGTTAAAAAACAACTGCTTCCTTTGATCCTCAATCCATTTCCCAACCCGAAATAGATCTCACACATTTCCATAATGCAGGAATATCTCCATCAAAACTTCTAATCAGTTCCCCATACACTTGTTAAACTTGCCTGTGTGAAGTAAATTCCACTGACAGATTCCGAAAGCTGCACAGAAAAATGACTGCTTATTTTAAACTTTGAAATGGAACTATTTGAACTTGTCCATCAATCCTATTAAACAGAAATGTTGTCCCTGTGGGATGACAGTCTCTCAGCAAGATTGAAACATTGAGGGACCCTGCGTCCTGCATTTGACAACATTTGTGGCACTTCCACAAACTACGATATATTGCTGTCTGTATTGTGTGAATCCAGCTGTGAAATATCTGTACAGTTTAAACTTCCACTGTCTCCGCCTTCCCATCATTGATAAAGATCACGGTTTGATCACCCCTCTGTCTGAGGTGGGAGTGGGAGAATCGAGGGCTGCAGGCCCGTCCTCCTGTCCTCCCACCCCTCTGCCTGAGGTGGGAGTGGGACCATCCAGGGCTGCAGGCCCGGCCTCCTGTCCCCCCACCCCTCTGCCTGAGGTGGGGCTGGGACCATGCAGGGCTGCAGGCCCAGCCTCCTGTCCTCCCACCCCTCTGCCTGAGGTGGGACTGGGACCATCCAGGCTGCAGGCCCGGCCTCCTGTCCTCCCACCCCTCTGCCTGAGGTGGGGCTGGGAACATCCAGAGCTGCAGGCCCGGCCTCCTGTCCTCCCACCCCTCTGCATGAGGTGGGAGCGGGACCATCCAGGGCTGCAGGCCCAGCCTCCTGTCCTCCCACCCTTCTGCTTGACGTGGGAGCGGGACCATTCGGGGCTGCAGGCCCGGCCTCCTGTCCTCCCACCCCTCTGCCTGAGGTGGCAGTGGGACCATCCAGGGCTGCAGGCCCGACCTCCTGCCCTCCCACCCCTCTGCCTGAGGTGGGAGTGGGACCATCCAGGACTGCAGGCCCAGCCTCCTGCCCTCCCACCCCTCTGCCTGAGGTGGGACTGGGACCAACCAGGGCTGCAGGCCCAGTCTCCTGTCCTCCCACCCCTCTGCCTGAGGTGGGACTGGGACCATCCAGAGCTGCAGGCCCGGCCTCCTGTCCTCCCACACCTCTGCCTGAGGTGGGAGCGGGACCATCCAGGGCTGCAGGCCCAGCCTCCTGTCCTCCCACCCCTCTGCTTGATGTGGGAGCGGGACCATTCGGGGCTGCAGGCCCGGCCTCCTGTCCTCCCACCCCTCTGCCTGAGGTGGGAGTGGGACCGCCTGGGGCTGCAGGCCCGGCCTCCTGTCCTCCCACCCCTCTGCCTAAGGTGGGACTGGGACCATCCAGGCTGCAGGCCCAGCCTCCTGTCCCACACCCCTCTGCCTGAGGTGGGAGTGGGACCATCCAGGGCTGCAGGCCCGGCCTCCTGTCCTCCCACTCCTCTGCCTGAGGTGGGACTGGGACCATCCAGGCTGCAGGCCCAGCCTCCTGTCCCCCACCCCTCTGCCTGAGGTGGGTGGGACCATCCAGGGCTGCAGGCCCGGCCTCCTGTCCTCCCACCCCTCTGCCTGAGGTGGGAGTGTGACCACCCAGGGCTGCAGGCCGAGCCTCCTGTCCTCCCACCCCTCTGCCTGAGATGGGAGTGGGACCGCCTGGGGCTGCAGGCCCAGCCTCCTGTCCTCCCACCCCTCTGCCTGAGGTGGGAGTGGGACCATCCAGGGCTGCAGGCCCAGCCTCCTGTCCTCCCACCTCTCTGCCTGAGGTGGGAGTGGGACCATCCAGGGCTGCAGGCCCAGTCTCCTGTCCTCCCACCCCTCTGCCTGAGGTGGGACTGGGACCATCCAGAGCTGCAGGCCCGGCCTCCTGTACTCCCACCCCTCTGCCTGAGGTGGGAGTGGGACCATCCAGGGCTGCAGGCCCGGCCTCCTGTCCTCCCACTCCTCTGCCTGAGGTGGGACTGGGACCATCCAGGCTGCAGGCCCAGCCTCCTGTCCCCCACCCCTCTGCCTGAGGTGGGTGGGACCATCCAGGGCTGCAGGCCCGGCCTCCTGTCCTCCCACCCCTCTGCCTGAGGTGGGAGTGTGACCACCCAGGGCTGCAGGCCGAGCCTCCTGTCCTCCCACCCCTCTGCCTGAGATGGGAGTGGGACCGCCTGGGGCTGCAGGCCCAGCCTCCTGTCCTCCCACCCCTCTGCCTGAGGTGGGAGTGGGACCATCCAGGGCTGCAGGCCCAGCCTCCTGTCCTCCCACCCCTCTGCCTGAGGTGGGAGTGGGACCATCCAGGGCTGCAGGCCCAGTCTCCTGTCCTCCCACCCCTCTGCCTGAGGTGGGACTGGGACCATCCAGAGCTGCAGGCCCGGCCTCCTGTACTCCCACCCCTCTGCATGAGGTGGGACTGGGACCACCCGGGGCTGCATGCCCAACCTCCTGTCCTCCCACCCCTCTGCCTGAGGTGGGAGTGGGACCATCCAGGGCTGCAGGCCCGGCCTCCTGTCCTCCCACCCCTCTGCCTGAGGTGGGACTGGGAACATCGAGGGCTGCAGGCCCAGCCTCCTGTCCTCCCACCCCTCTGCCTGAGGTGGGAGTGGGACCATCCAGGGCTGCAGGCCCGGCCTCCTGTCCTCCCACCCCTCTGCCTGAGGTGGGAGTGGGACCGCCTGTGGCTGCAGGCCCAGTCTCCTGTCCTCCCACCCCTCTGCCTGAGGTGGGAGTGGGACCATCCAGTGCTGCAGGCCCGGCCTCCTGTCCACCCCCCCTCTGCCTGAGGTGGGAGTGGGAGCATCCAGGGCTGCAGGCCCGGCCTCCTGTCCTCCCACCCCTCTGCCTGAGGTGGGACTGGGACCTTCCAGGGCTGCAGGCCCGGCCTCCTGTCCACCCCCCCACTGCCTGAGGTGGGAGTGGGACCATCCAGGGCGGCAGGCCCAGCCTCCTGCCCTCCCACCCCCTGGCCAGCACCTCGGGGGCATCCTCCACTGCCGGGGGCAGGGCGGACAAGACATTATGTGGGGGCGGCAGCCTCCCGTCGCTCCGCTGCCCCCGCGGCGCCCTCGCCCTCCCGCCTGCTCACGCGGCAGCTGGGGGTGAAGTGCTATGCCCACCCTACCATGACCATTGAGGCGGGCACCCGTGCGATGGGCGGGGCTGTCGGCCCCTCGGCCATCGTAGCCGCCTCGCGGATGTACGGCAAGGCCTGGTTCTTCCTGCGGGCCGAGCAGGCGGCCCACCGGGCCCTGGAAAGGGGGCTCACGGTGGGCGGGACACACGTGGCGGTGGAGACGCTGGAGGCCACCGCATAACGTGTTGTTCTATCAAACGTCCCGCCCTCCCTCCCCACCGAGCTCCTCCTGCCCCATCCCAACCTACTGGGGGAGGTCAGGTCCGGGGCGGCGCCGCTGACGCTCGGCCTGCGGGACCCCTCCCTCCGCCATGTCTACTCCTTCCGCCGCCAGGCTCCTGTCCGCCTGAGCCGGGAGGGAGGGGATGCTGCCGGGGCCTCTCCCGCCATGGAGGCCGTGCAGCAGGGCGATTCCGAGCCGCCCCCTCCCCGCAAGCGCCGCCTGCCCGGGCAAGGGGGGGTGGAGTTCGCTGCCCCCTCCCCGGGCGAGGAGGGGTGGGGGTCTCCCGTGTTGGTGCCCATCCCCCTGACGCCTGGCCCGGGGCACACAATGAAATGAAGCAAGGCCGTGGGGGGCCTCCGAGGCCCCCGAGCCCCTCGAGCTGCTGTCGCCCCCCTAGCAGGAGGACCCGGGGTCGAGCGGAGTCGAAGCCCCTGAGGGCCCTTCCCGCCCGGTGCAAGTTTCCTCCCCGGACGCCTCCTCTTCACCATCGCCGAGGGCCGGCAGCAGCAGCGACCGCTCATCGTGCCGCTGTGGGCCGTGGACGGGGGAGGACGGGGAAGGCTCCCCGCCCTCTACACCCGGGCGGGCGACGCCGGAGAGCCCTGTTTTCAAGCCGGACATGTTTCCGGGGGGGCTCTCCGAGGTCCCGGAGTCGCCGGCGTGGGTGGAGGCGCCGTCCACGGGCCCTGAGCCGCGGGAGGAGCCTGCGAGGGACCTGCCTGAGGACGACCCTGGGGGTGGGGTCGACTCGGGCCAAGGGTTAGCCGGTGGGCCCGTGCCGCCCGCCATACTCCATGTGGCGGGGGACTCGAGCTCGGGAGGTGACCGTTCGGAGGAGGAAGGCTGCTCGGTGGCGGGTGAGGAGGAGGATTTAGACGCGCTCTGCAGCGAGGCAGAGGGCACCCTCACACCCGGCACTGAGTCTCCCCTCGTCCCCCATGGGGAACTCCGGACATTTCTGGTTAAACATCACGGCCACCCGGACTGTGTGCGGCTGGCCCTGGACAGCTGGGGAAATCTGGGGCTGCTCCTTGGCTCCGCCCGGGCCTATGCCAGAGAGACCCGGGATTTCAATCAAGACCAGGAGGAGCAGCGCCAAGCTGCTCAGTTCCTTGTGGGACTCCTGAGGGAGTGGAGGGGGCGGTACCCCCACTCTGAGCACTGAAGGTGATGGATAACTATTGCTGCTGACATGGAGGTAACCATGGCCAGCCTCAACATCAACGGCAGCAGCCACGCGCACCACCGTCTCCAGTTCCTGTCTATCCTCCGGGACGGAAAGTACGGGGTGTGCTTCCTGCAGGAAACCCAGGCCATCCGGGTGACGAAGCTCAGGGGACCCTGGAGGGGCAAGGAGGAGTCTTCATGAGTCACCTGGCCCCACGTTCGGGCGGGGTGGCTATCTTGTTGGCTCCACATTTTCAGCCGGAGATCTTGGGGGGTCAAGGAGCCGGTGCCAGGCCGTCTGCTGCACCTAAAGGCCCGTTTCGGGGCAGCGGTGATTCACTTTGTAAATGTATCCGCTCCCGTGGCCGGACCGCAGCAGGCGAATTTCTTCCAAAAAAGTGTCCACTCTTCTTAGCACCATCCCGGCGGGCGAGTGCATCATCCCCGGAGGGGATTTCAATTGCACCCTCCGGGACAAGGACCGCATCGGAGTCCAGCGCGGCCTGGCTGCGGTGGTGAAGTTGAGGGACCTGGTTAGGTCCTTTGACTTGGTGGATGTCTGGCGGACTCTCCATCCTGAATTGCGGGTGCGCACCTCTGTGCGGCCCCCGTTCAGAGCGTCCAGCATCGACCGTCTTTACATTTCCAAGACGTACTTGCGCAGCGTTCCGACGGCCTCCATGGAGCAGGTGCCGAGCTCGGATCACCACCTGGTGTGGGCGGGTCTCGCCCCGTCCCGCGCTCAGACACGGTCCGCGTACTGGCACTTTAACAACCTGCTGCTGGAGGACGAGCGGTTCCTGGACTCGTTCTGCCGTTTGTGGGCCGGCTGGAGAAGGGAGCGGGGTGGCTTCCCCTCCTTGAGGCTACGGTGGGATGTGGGCAAGGCCCAGAACCGTGCCTTCTGTCAGGGGTACACGAAGGGGTCTTCGGCGGGGTGGAACTCCACGATCGCCAAATTGGCTGAGGAACTCCTCGATCTGGAGTCACGTCTCGCTCAGCCCGATGAGGCCCGGCCCTGGGGCTGGTGTACAGGGAGAAGAGGGGCGCACTGCGGGGCCTGCAACTCGCCGGGTCCCGCAGCGAGGACGTGAGGTCACGGATCCGTCTCCTAACGGACATGGACCGCGGCTCCCGCTTCTTCTGCTCGCTGGAAAGAAGACGCGGGGCCCGTCGGCAGATTTCTACGCTGTTGGCCGACGACCGGCCCCTCGTCTCGGATCCGGAGGGGGTCAGGACCCTGATCAGGGATTTTTACTCCGACCTCTTCTCTCCGGGTCCGTCCAGCGAGGACGCTTGCAGAGTTCTGTGGGAGGACCTGCCGCAGGTGGGCCCGGAGGGCGCCGGGAAGCTCGATAATGCCATCAACCTCCAAGAGCTGACCGGCGCCCTGGACAGCCTCTCACGGGGCAAATCCCCAGGGCTGGACGGGCTGACCGTGGAGTTCTTCAGGGCGTGCTGGGACGTCCTGGGGAGCGACTATGCGGGGGTCCTGGGGGACTGTACCGTGACCGGGGAGATGCCCCTTTCGGGGCGCAGGGCCATCATTGCCCTGTTGCCCAAGAAGGGGGATCTCCGCCGACTTAAGAACTGGCGACCGGTCTCCCTCCTCAGCACGGACTATAAAATCTTTGCCAAGGTGCTGTGTTTACGCCTTGGCCCCGAGCTGGACCACATGATCCACCCTGACCAGTCCTACACAGTCCCGGACCGCACAATCTATGACAATATCCACCTGGCCCGGGACATTATTCACTTTACCCAGAGGACTGGTATGTCGAGCGCCTCCCTGTCTCTTGACCAGGAGAAGGCGTTCGACAGGGTGGGGCCCGGGGATTTGCTCGGGACTCTGCGAGCTGTCGGGTTCGGGTGGTATTTTGTCGCCCGGATCCGGTTACTGTCCGCCGCCTCGGAGAGTCTGATTAAGGTTAACGGGTCCCTGACGGCGCCCCTTCGCTTTGGGAGAGGAGTGCGTCAGGGCTGCCCCCTGTCCGGCCAACATTATTCCCTCTGCGTGGAGCCTTTCCTGTGCCTCCTGCGGAGGGGGTTCACGGGGCTGGTTCTGCGCGAGCCGGACGGGGGGGTGGTCCTCTCGGCGGACGCTGATGCCGTGTTCCTCATGGTCACTGACCCCGGGGACCCCCGGAGGATGCGAGAGAGCCAAGCTGTCTACTCCGCCGCGTCCTCCGCACGGATCAATTGGGCCAAATGTTCCGGACTCCTGGTCGGTCCGTGGCAGGTGGACCCCCTCCCGGAGGAGCTCGGGCCCTTCAGCTGGAGTCGGACCAACAGCCTCGACCTGGGAGTCCATCTTTGCCCGGCAGAGGGAGCCTGGCCGGCGAACGGGCAGGAGCTGGAGACCAAGGTCACCGCTGGCCTGGGACGCTGGACAGGACGGCTCCGAGTGCTGTCCCCCAGGGGCCGAGTTCTCGTCATAAACCAGCTGATCGCCTCCATGCTGTGGTCCCGGCTGGTCACTGACTCCCCCCCCCCCCTGGCTTTGTCCCACCATCCAGAGAGCCCGGCTTCGGTTCCTCCGGGACAATCGACTGCACGGGGCCGCTGCGGAGGTCTGGAGTCTCCCGATGGCGGAGGGCGGTCAGGCGCTGGTGTGCCTCCGCACCCAGACTGCCACTTTCCACCCTCAGACTCTGCAGCGTTACCTGTACGCTGAGCCTCCTCCACGGTGGGGCCCTGGCGACGGATTTCTCCCCCCAGGGGCTCGGCCTGAACTACGACGTGCGGCTCCTGTCTGTGGACCAGCAGGGTCTTCGGAACTCTCTGTTGGCGCTGCCCGTCTTGTACCAGGACCTCCTCAAAGTCTGGAACACGGTCTCCAGGCGCCGCAGCTCTCCCCCGTCAGGAGTGGCGGCTGTCGTAAGGGAGGCGCTGCTCAGGAATCCGCACCTCCGCCAATCTCCATTCGGGTGGCTGGCGGAGCGGAGGGCGGTGGGTGCCGTGGGCAGGGCTGGGTGGCGGAGGGCTGTGGGTGCCGTGGGAAGGGCTGGGTGGCGGAGGGCTGTGGGTGCCGGGGGCAGGGCTGGGTGGCGGAGGGCTGTGGGTGACGTGGGAAGGGCTGGGTGGCGGAGGGCGGTGGGTGCCGTGGGAAGGGCTGGGTGGCGGAGGGCCGGGCTGTGGGTGCCGTGGGAAGGGCTGGGTGGCGGAGGGCTGTGGGTGCCGTGGGAAGGGCTGGGTGGCTGAGGGCCGGGCTGTGGGTGCCGTGGGAAGGGCTGGGTGGCGGAGGGCTGTGGGTGCCGTGGGAAGGGCTGGGTGGGGGAGGGCTGTGGGTGCCGTGGGAAGGGCTGGGTGGGGGAGGGCCGGGCTGTGGGTGCCGTGGGAAGGGCTGGGTGGGGGAGGGCCGGGCTGTGGGTGCCGTGGGAAGGGCTGGGTGGGGGAGGGCTGTGGGTGCCGTGGGAAGGGCTGGGTGGCGGAGGGCTGTGGGTGCCGTGGGAAGGGCTGGGTGGCGGAGGGCCGGGCTGTGGGTGCCGTGGGAAGGGCTGGGTGGGGGAGGGCTGTGGGTGCCGTGGGAAGGGCTGGGTGGCAGAGGGCTGTGGGTGCCGTGGGCAGGGCTGGGTGGCGGAGGGCCGGGCTGTGGGTGCCGTGGGAAGGGCTGGGTGGGGGAGGGCCGGGCTGTGGGTGCCGTGGGAAGGGCTGGGTGGGGGAGGGCTGTGGGTGCCGTGGGAAGGGCTGGGTGGCGGAGGGCTGTGGGTGCCGTGGGCAGGGCTGGGTGGCGGAGGGCCGGGCTGTGGGTGCCGTGGGAAGGGCTGGGTGGCGGAGGGCCGGGCTGTGGGTGCCGTGGGAAGGGCTGGGTGGGGCCGGGCTGTGGGTGCCTGGGAAGGGCTGGGTGGCGGAGGGCCGGGCTGTGGGTGCCGTGGGAAGGGCTGGGTGGCGGAGGGCCGGGCTGTGGGTGCCGTGGGAAGGGCTGGGTGGCGGAGGGCCGGGCTGTGGGTGCCGTGGGAAGGGCTGGGTGGGGGAGCGGAGGGCTGTGGGTGCTGTGGGCAGGGCTGGGTGGCGGAGGGCTGTGGGTGCCGTGGGAAGGGCTGGGTGGCGGAGGGCTGTGAGTGCCGTGGGCAGGGCTGGGTGGGGGAGGGCTGTGGGTGCTGTGGGAAGGGCTGGGTGGGGGAGGGCTGTGTGTGCCGTGGGAAGGGCTGGATGGGGGAGGGCTGTGGGTGCCGTGGGAAGGGCTGGGTGGCGGAGGGCTGTGGGTGCCGTGGGAAGGGCTGGGTGGCGGAGGGCCGGGCTGTGGGTGCCGTGGGAAGGGCTGGGTGGGGGAGGGCTGTGGGTGCCGTGGGAAGGTCTGGGTGGGGGAGGGCTGTGGGTGCCGTGGGAAGGGCTGGGTGGGGGAGCGGAGGGCTGTGGGTGCCGTGGGCAGGGCTGGGTGGCGGAGGGCTGTGGGTGCCGGGGTGACCAGGATCGGGGACGTGCTGGGTGGCGGAGGGCCGGGCTGGCAGGGCGCGGGGCGGTGTCTGTCCGGCGCGCGGCCAATGCCATCCAAGGCCTCAAAACGGCCGTGCTCGGAGCCGCGGGCACCTTAGAGCTAGAAACGGCGTGGCTGTGCGGTGGCCTCCCGTCTGGGCGGAACCCTGCTCGGACCGAATTCCACATCGGTCCCAGGCCCCGGTTCACCCGCCGGGCGCCGGCGCCCCACAGCCCGAGCCGCCTCACGGAAATACCCTCCGTGCCCTTTCGCACCGCGCGGAGGGGTTTCCTGTCCGGCCTGATGCTGCGCACCTTCCACCTCCTTTACCTCGCCCGCCGCCCGCACACGCCTTGGCGGGCCTTGTTCCCGTCCGGCGGCGGAGGCCCCTGGTGGAGGTCCCTCTACGGAGGCGTCCTCCCCATAAAACTGGGGGAGCTGGGGTGGAGGGTGTTGCCCATGGCGGTGCCGTGCAACCAGAGGATACACTGCTTCACGGCTGTGCCGGAGACCTGCCTCTCCCGCGGCCTGGGGGACACCGTGGAGCTTGTCCATGTTGTCTGTCCTCGGCTGCTCTCCCGCTTTGATTTCTCGACCACGTTGTTGTTGAGGTTTAATTTGCACTTCAGCCCCGCGCTCCTCATCTACGGACATCCGGTGCGGAGGAGGGCGGGGAGGGCGGAGGATATCCTCGTAAACCTGCTCCTGGGCCGGGCCAAACTTGCCGTTTATAGGTCCAGGCAGCGGGCGACCGAGGGGGTCATCGGGCCCGGCTGTCTGCCCCTCTCCCGCGGCCTTGTTCGCGGCCGGGTGTCCCTGGAGCGGGAGCATGCGGTGACCACGGGCACACTTGAGTTGTTCCGTGCGCGGTGGGCACCGCAGGGGGTGGGCTGCCTTATTGGTCCCGATCTTCGCACTTTGATTTGACGGGAATTTGATAAGGTTTTGATGCCTTTTCTGTTCTGTTTGGGCCGCGCTCTACCCGCTGTTTTGGGGCACTCCCCACATTTGTTTCTTATCCCTTAGTTATTTCTGATCTTTTTGCTGAGTTTGACGACATGGTACCAGCGCCACGCCGATTAGTGGCGGGCGCTACTTTAACCCTGCACGCACCAAAAAAGTACGTGCAGGCCACACACAAACCCCCCCCACAAAGTACATTGAATAAAAAGGAAAAAAAAGTAACATCAAACAGTTCAACCTTATAAAAGGTGGGGAGTGTATCATTATTGACAGCGGTTTCTGAGCAGTATATCATTATGTACAGTGGTCCCTGGTACGAAAGTCATTATTTACAGTGATCACTGGGTAGTATATCATCCTTTACAGTTGTCCTTGTATAGTATATCATTATTTTCAGTGATCCCTGGGTAGTATATATTTATTTACAGATGTCACTGGATAATATATAATTATTTACAGTGGTCGAAGGGTAGTATATCATTATTTACAGTGGTCCCTGTGCAGAATATCATTATTATCAATGTTCCCTGGGTAAAACATCATTATTTACATTGGTCCCTGGATAGTAGATTAATAATTACAGTAGTCCCAGTGTGGAATATCATTATTTACTGTGCTCCCTGGGTAGAATATCATTATTTACAGTTGTCCCTTGGTTATGTATAATTATTTGCAGTGGTCTCTGGACGGTATATCATTATTTATAGTTGTCCCAGGGTGGAATATTATTATTTACAATGGTCCTTGGGTAGTATTTCATTATTTACAGTAGTCCCTGGGCAGTACGTCATCATTTATAGTGTGCACTCTGTAGTAGGGTGAAGAAGGGTGTGTAGATAGCCAGGGTCACATTGAGATCCAAAAAGACGAGGTGTTGGGTGTCTTAAAAAATATTAAGGTAGATAAGTCCCCAGGGCCTGATGGGATCTACCCCAGAATACTGAAGGAGGCTGGAGAGGAAATTGCTGAGGCCTTGACAGAAATATTTGGATCCTCGCTGTCTTCAGGGGATGTCCCGGAGGACTGGAGAATAGCCAATGTTGTTCCTCTGTTTAAGAAGGGTAGCAAGGATAATCCCGGGAACTACAGGCCGGTGAGCCTTACTTCAGTGGTAGGGAAATTACTGGAGAGAATTCTTCGAGACAGGATCTACTCCCATTTGGAAGCAAATGGACGTATTAGTGAGAGGCAGCACGGTTTTGTGAAGGAAAGTTCGTGTCTCACTAACTTGATAGAGTTTTTCGTGGAGGTCACTAAGATGATTGATGCAGGTAGGGCAGTGGATGTTGTCTATATCGGCTTCAGTAAGGCCTTTGACAAGGTCCCTCATGGTAGACTAGTACAAAAGGTGAAGTCACACGGGATTAGGGGTGAGCTGGCAAGGTGTATACAGAACTGGCTAGGCCATAGAAGGCAGAGGGTAGCAATGGAGGGATGCTTTTCTAATTGGAGGGCTGTGACCAGTGGTGTTCCACAGGGATCAGTGCTGGGACCTTTGCTCTTTGTAGTATATATAAATGATTTGGAGGAAAATGTAACTGGTCTGATTAGTAAGTTTGCAGACGACACAAAGGTTGGTGGAATTGCGGATAGCGATGAGGACTGTCAGAGGATACAGCAGGATTTAGATTGTTTGGAGACTTGGGCGGAGAGATGGCAGATGGAGTTTAATCCGGACAAATGTGAGGTAATGCATTTTGGAAGGTCTAATGCAGGTAGGGAAGAGACAGTGAATGGTAGAACCCTCAAGAGTATTGAAAGTCAAAGAGATCTAGGAGTACAGGTCCACAGGTCATTGAAAGGGGCAACACAGGTGGAGAAGGAAGTCAAGAAGGCATACGGCATACTTGCCTTCATTGGCCGGGGCAGTGAGTAAAAGAATTGGCAAGTCATGTTGCAGCTGTATAGAACCTTAGTTAGGCCACACTTGGAGTATAGTGTTCAATTCTGGTCGCCACACTACCAGAAGGATGTGGAGGCTTTAGAGAGGGTGCAGAAGAGATTTACCAGAATGTTGCCTGGTATGGAGGGCATTAGTTATAAGGAGCAGTTGAATGACCTCGGTTTGTTCTCACTGGAACGAAGGAGGTTGAGGGGAGACCTGATAGAGGTCTACAAAATTATGAGAGGCATAGACAGAGTGGATCGTCAGAGGCTTTTCCCCAGGGTAGAGGTGTCAATTACTAGGGGGCATAGGTTTAAGGTGAGGGGGGGCAAGGTTTAGAGTAGATGTACGAGGCAAGTTTTTTACGCAGAGGGTAGTGGGTGCCTGGAACTCGCTACCGGAGGAGGTGGTGGAAGCAGGGACGATAGTGACATTTAAGGTGCATCTTGAAAAATACATGAATAGGATGGCAATAGAGTGATACGGACCCAGGAAGTGTAGAAGATTGTAGTTTAGTCGGACAGCATGGTTGGCACGGGCATGGAGGGCCGAAGGGCCTGTTCCTGTGCTGTACATTTCTTTGTTCTTTGTAATATCATCATTTACAGTGGTCCCTGCATTGTGCAGCACTATTTTAAGTGGTCACTGGGCAATTTATCAATATTCACAGTGGTCTCTGAGTAGAATATCATTATTTACAGTGGTCCCTGGGTAGTGTATCATTATTTACTGTGTTCCCTGGGTAGTATATCTCTATTTACAGTGGTCCCTGGGTAGTGTATCATTATTTACAGTGGTCCCTGAGTAGAATATCATTATCTACAGTGGTCCGTGGGTAGTACATCATTATTTACAGAGGCCCCTGGGTTGCATATCATTATTTACAGAGGCCCCTGGGTTGCATATCATTCTTTACAGTGGTCCCTGGGTAGAATATCATTATTTACAGTGGTCCCTGGGTAGGAGAGTATTATTTACAGTGGTCCCTGTGTAGTGCATCATTACTTACAGAGGTCCCTGGGTAGAATATCATTGTTTACAGTGGTCCTTGGGTAGTACATCATTATTTACTGTGGTCCCTGGGTAGTATATCATTATTTACAGTGGTCCCTGGGTAGAACATTATTATTTACAGTGGTCCCTGGGAAGAATATTATTATTTACAGTGGTCCCTGGGTAGTGCAGCATTATTTACAGTGGTCCGTGGGTAGAATATCATTGTTTACAGTGGCCCTTGGGTAGTACATCATTATTTACAGTGGTCCCTGGGTAGTATATCATTATTTACAGTGGTCCCTGGGTAGAATATTATTATTTACAGTGGTCCCTGGGAAGAATATTATTATTTACAGTGGTCCATGGGTAGTACATCATTATTTACAGTGGTCGCTGGGTAGAATATCATTATTTACAGTGGTCCCTGGGTAGTATATCATTAGTTACAGTGGTCCATGCTTTGAATATCATTATTTACAGTGGTCCCTGGGCAGTGTATCAGGATCTATAGTGTTCACTGGGTAGAATATCATTATTTACAGTGGTCCCTGGGCAGTATATCATTATTTACAGTGGTCCCTAGGTAGTATATCATTATATACAGTGATCCCTGAGCAGTAGATTATTATTTACAGTGGTCCCTGGGGAGAATATCATTATTTACAGTGGTCCCTTGGTAGTGTATCATTATTTACAGGGGTCCCTGGGCAGTATATCATTATTTACAGTGGACCCTGTGCAGTGTATCAGGATCATCAATGGTCCCTGGGCATTATCTCATTATTTACTGTGGTCCGTGGGTAGTATATCATTATCTACAGTGGTCCCTGAGCAGTATATCATTATTTGCAGTGGTCCCTGGGTAGAATTTTATTATTTACAGTGGTCCCTGGGAAGAGTATTATTATTTACAGTGGTCCCTGGGTAGTAAATCATTATTTTCAGTGGTCGCTGGGTAGAATATCATTATTTACAGTGGTCCCTGTGTTGTATATCATTAGTTACAGTGGTCCATGCGTTGAATATCATTATTTACAGTGGTCCCTGGGCAGTATATCATTATTTACAGTGGTCCCTGGGTAGTACATCATTATTTCTAGTGGTCCCTTGGTAGTACATCATTATTTACTGTGGTCCCTGGGTAGTGTATCATTATTTTCAGTGGTCCCTGGGTAGTGTACCATTATTTTCAGTGGTCCCTGGGTAGTATATCATTATTTACACTGGTCCGTGGGTATTATATCATTATTTACAGTGGCGCCTGCGTAGAACATCATTATTTCTAGTGGTACCTTGGTAGTATATCATTATTTACTGTGGTCCCTGTGTAGTGCATCATTATTTTCAGTGGTCCCTGGGTAGTGTATCATTATTTTCAGTAGCCCCTGGGTAGTATATCATTATTTACAGTGGTCCGTGGGTAGAACAGCATTATTTTCAGTGGTCCCTGGGTCGAATATCATTATTTACAGTGGTCCCTGGGCAGTATATCGTTATTTACAGTGGTCCCTGGGTAGTACATCATTATTTACAATGGTCCCTGAGAGGTATATCAGTATCTACAATGGTCCCTGTGTATTATCTCATTATTTACAGTGGTCCCTGAGTAGTGTATCATTATTTACAATGGTCCCTGGGCAGTATATCATTATTTACAGTGGACCCTGTGTAGTGTATCAGGATTATCAATGGTCCCTGTGTATTATCTCATTATTTACTGTGGTCCCTAGGTAGAATATCATAATTTACAGTGGACCCAGGTCAGCGTATCATTAATTACAGTGGACCATGTGTAGAATATCATTATTTACAGTATCCCCTGGGTTTTATATCATTATTTACAGTGGTCCCTGCGCAGAACATCATTATTTCTAGTGGTCCCTTGGTAGTATATCATTATTTCTAGTGGTCCCTTGGTAGTATATCATTATTTACTGTGGTCCCTGGGCAGCAAATCATTATTTACTGTGGCCCCTGGGTAGTATATCATTATTTGCAGTGGTCCCTGGGTAGAAAAGCATTATTTACAGTGGTCCCTGGATAGATTATCATTATGTACAGAGGTCCCTGGGTAGAATATCATTATTTACAGTTGTCCCTGGGTAGTGTATCATTATTTACAGTAGTCCCTGGTTAGTATATCATTATTTACAGTGGTCCCTGAGCAGTATATCATTATTTACAGTGGTCCCAGTGTATTGTCTCATTATTTACAGTGATCCCTGGGTAGTATATCACTATTTACAGTGGTCCCTGGGTAGTGTACCAGGATCTACAACGGCCAATGGGTATTACCTCATTATTTACTGTGGTCCCTGGGTAGTATATCATTATTTTCAGTGGTCCCTGTGTAGTACATCATTATTTTCAGTGGTCCCTGGGTAGTATATCATTATTTACTGTGGTCCCTGGGTAGTACAGCATTATTTTCAGTGGTCCCTGGGTCGAATTTCATTATTTACATTGGTCCCTGGGCAGTATATCATTATTTACAGTGGTCCCTGTGTAGTATATCATTATTTCTAGTGGTCCCTTGGTAGTATATCATTATTTACTGTGGTCCCTGGGCAGCAAATCATTATTTACTGTGGCCCCTGGGTAGTATATCATTATTTGCAGTGGTCCCTGGGTAGAAAAGCATTATTTACAGTGGTCCCTGGATAGATTATCATTATGTACAGAGGTCCCTGGGTAGAATATCATTATTTACAGTTGTCCCTGGGTAGTGTATCATTATTTACAGTAGTCCCTGGTTAGTATATCATTATTTACAGTGGTCCCTGAGCAGTATATCATTATTTACAGTGGTCCCAGTGTATTGTCTCATTATTTACAGTGATCCCTGGGTAGTATATCACTATTTACAGTGGTCCCTGGGTAGTGTACCAGGATCTACAACGGCCAATGGGTATTACCTCATTATTTACTGTGGTCCCTGGGTAGTATATCATTATTTTCAGTGGTCCCTGTGTAGTACATCATTATTTTCAGTGGTCCCTGGGTAGTATATCATTATTTACTGTGGTCCCTGGGTAGTACAGCATTATTTTCAGTGGTCCCTGGGTCGAATTTCATTATTTACATTGGTCCCTGGGCAGTATATCATTATTTACAGTGCTCCCTGTGTTTTATCTCATTATTTAATGTGGTCCCTGGGTAGTATATCATTATTTACAGCGGTCTATTGGTAGAATATCATTATTTACAGTGGTCCCTGGGTCGCATATCATTATTTACAGTAGTCCCTGGGAAGTATATCATTATTTACAGTGGTCCCTGGGTAATATCACTATATTTACAATTGTCTCTGGGTAGTATATCCGTATCTACAATGGTCCCTGTGTATTATATCATTATTTACAGTGGTCTCTGGGTAGAATAATATTATTTACAGTGGTCCCTGGGTAGTGTATCATTATATTCAGTGGTCCCTGGGTAGTGTATCATTATTTCCAGTGGTCCCTGGGTAGTATATCATTATTTACAGTGGTCCCTGTGTAGTACAGTATTATTTTCAGTGGTCACTGGGTAGAATATCATTATTTACAGTGGTCCCTGGGCAGTATATCATTCTTTACAGTGCTCCCTGGGTAGTATATCATTATATACAGTGGTCCCTGAGCAGGAGATCATTATTTACAGTGGTCCCTGGGTACTATATCATTAGTTACAATGGTCCCTGAGTGGTATATCAGTATCGACAATGGTCCCTGTGTATTATCTCATTATTTACAGTGGTCCCTGTGTAGTGTATCATTATTTACAGAGGTCCCTGGCTAGAATATCATTATTTACAGTTGTCCCTGGGTACTATATCATTAGTTACAGTGGTCTATGGGTTGAATATCATTATTTACAGTGGTCCCTGGGTATCATATCATTATTTACAGTGGTCCCTGGATCGTATATCATTAATTTCAGTGTTCCGTGTGTCGTATGAGTTGTCCCTGAGTAGAATATCATTATTTACAGTGGTCACTGGGTTGAATCTCATTACTTACAGTGGTCCCCGTGTAGTATATCATGATATACAGTGGACCCTGGGTAGTATATCATTATTTACAGTGGTCCCTGGGTAGTATATCATTATTTACAGTGGTCCCTGGGTAGTATATCATTATTTACAATTGTCTCCGGGTTGTATATCCGTATCTACAATGGTCCCTGGGTATTATTACATTATTTACAGTGGTACCTGGGTATCATATCATTATTTACAGTGGCCCCTGGATCGTATATCATTATGTTCAGTGTTCCGTGGGTCTATGACATTATTTACAGTTGTCCCTGAGTAGAATATCATTATTTACAGTGGTCCCTGTGTATAATATCATCATTTATAGTGTGCTCTGTGTAGTATATCATTATTGACAGTGCTCAATCGATAGTATATCATTATTTACAGTGGACCCTGGGTAGAATACCATTATTTACAGTGGTCCAAGGGGAGAATATCATTATTTACTGTGGTCTCCGGTTAGTATTTCATTATTTACGGTGTTCTCTGGATAGTATCTCATCATTTACATTGGTCCCTTGGTAGAATATCAGTATGTACAATGGTCCCTGGGTATTATCTCATTATTTACTGTTGTCCCTGGGGAGAATATCATTATGTACAGTGGTATCTGAGTAGTATATCCGTATCTACAATATTCCCTTGGTATTATCTCATTATTTACTGTGGCCCCTGGGGGGAATATCATTATTTACCGTGGTCTCTGGGTAGAATATCGCTATTTACTGTGGTCCCTGGGTAGAATATTATTATTTACAGTGGTCCCTCGGGAGAATATCATTATTTACGGTGGTCTCTGGGGAGTACATCCGTATGTACAATGGTCCCTGGGTGTTTTCTCATTATTTACTGTGGTCGCTGGGTAGTATCTCGTTAGTTACTGTGGTCCATGGGTAGTATATCATTATTTACAGTGGTTCCTGGGCAGAATATCATTATTTACAGTGGTCCCTGGGTAGTGTATCATTATTTACAGTGGTCCCTGTGTAGTGTATCATCATTTACATTGGTCCCTGGGTAGTATATCATCATTTACAGTGGTCCCTGGGTAGTGTACCAGGACCTACAATGCTCCCTGGGTATTATCTCATTATTTACAGTGGTCCCTGGGTAGTATATCATTATTTAGAGTTATCCCTGGGTATGATATCATTATTTACAGTTGTCCCTCGGTAGATTATAATTATTTACAGTGGTCCCTTGGTAGAATATCATTATTTACAGTGGTCCCTGGGTAGTGAATCCTTATTTACAGTGTTCACTTGGTAGTCTATCATTATTTACAGTGGTCCCTGGGTAGTATATCACTATTTACAGTGGTCCCTGGGTAGAATACCATTGTTTACAGTGGTCCCTGGGTAGTATATCATTATATACAGTGGACCCTGGGTAGTATATCACAATTTACAGTGGTCGCTGGGTAGTATCTCATTATTTGTAGTGTTCCCTGGGTAGAATATCATTCTTTACAGTGGTCCCTGTGTCGCATATCATTATTTACAGTGGTCCCTGAGTAGAATATCATTACTTACAGTGGTCCCTGGGTATTATATCATCATTTAAGGTGGTCGCTGGGTAGAATATCATTATTTACAGTGGTCCCTGTCCGGCATAACACTATTTACAGTGGTTCCAGTGTAGAATATCATTATTTACAGTGGTCACTGGGCAGCATATCATTATTTACATTGGTCCCTGGGTAGAATATAATTACTTACAGTGGTCCCTGGGTATTATATCATCATTTAAGGTGGTCGCTGGGTAGAATATCATTATTTACAGTGGTCCCTGTCCGGCATAACACTATTTACAGTGGTTCCAGTGTAGAATATCATTATTTACAGTGGTCACTGGGCAGCATATCATTATTTACATTGGTCCCTGGGTAGAATATCATTATTTACAGTGATCCCTGGGTATTATATCATTATTTACAGTGTCCCTCGATGGAATGTCATTATTTTCAGTGGTCCGTGGGTAGTATGTCATTATTTACAGTGGTCCCTGAGTAGATTCTCATGATTTACAGTGATCCCAGGTTATTATACCATTATTTACAGTGGTCCCTGGGAAGTATATAATTATTTACAGTGGTCCCTTGGTATTATCTCATTATTTACTGCGGTCCCTGGGTAGTATATCATTATTTGCAGTGGTCCCTGGGTAGTATATCATTATTTACAGTTATCCCTGGGTATGATATCATTGTTTACAGAGGTCCCTGGGTAGATTATCATTATTTACAGTTGTCCCTGGGTAGTATATCATAATTTACAGTGGTCGCTGGGTAGTATATCATAATTTACAGTGGTCCCTGGGTAGTATCTCATTATTTACAGTGGTCCCTGGGTAGAATATCATTATTTACAGTTGTGCCTGGGTAGTATATCATTATTTACAGTGGTCCCTGGGTAGAATACCATTGTTTACAGTGGTCCCAGGGTAGTATATCATTATATACAGTGGTCCCTGGGTAGTATATCACAATTTACAGTGGTCGCTGGGTAGTATATCATAATTTACAGTGGTCCCTGGGTAGTATCTCATTATTTACAGTGGTCCCTGGGTAGAATATCATTATTTACAGTTGTCCCTGGGTAGTATATCATTATTTACAGTGGTCCCTGGGTAGAATACCATTGTTTACAGTGGTCCCAGGGTAGTATATCATTATATACAGTGGTCCCTGGGTAGTATATCACAATTTACAGTGGTCGCTGGGTAGTATATCATAATTTACAGTGGTCCCTGGGTAGTATCTCATTATTTACAGTGGTCCCTGGGTAGAATATCATTATTTACATTGGTCCCTGTGTCGCATATCATTATTTACAGTAGTCCCTAGATAGTATATCATTATTTACAATGGTCCCTGGGTAGTATTTCATTATTTACAGTGGTTCCAGTGTAGAATATCATTATTTACAGTGGTCACTGGGCAGTATATCATTATTTACAGTGGTCCCTGTTGATTTTTTCATTATTTACTCAGAGGTCCCTGTGTTGAATATCAATATTTGCATGTGTCCCTGGGTATAATATCATTATTTACAGTGGTCCCTGTGGAGTATCTCATTATTTACAGTGGTCCCTGGGCAGTATCTCATTATTTACAGTTGTCTCTGGGTAGTATATCCGTGTTTACAATGGTCCCTGAGTATTATATCATTATTTTTACGCTGGTCTCTGGGTAGAATATCATTATTTACAGTGGTACCTGTGTAGAATATCATTAGATACAGTGTTCCCAGGGTAGAACATCATGATTTACAGTTGTCCCTGGACAGTATGTCATCAATTATAGTGTGCCCTGTGTAATACATCTTTATTTACAGTGGATTCTGCATAGTATTTCATTATTTACAGTGTCCCTGGGGAATATATCAGGATTCACAGTGGTCCCTGGGTAGTATATCATTATTTACAGTGGTCCATAGTGCAGTATATCATTATTTGCAGTGGTCCCTGGGAAATATATCCTTAATCACTGTAGTCCCTGGGCAGTTTTTCATTATTTACAGTTGTCCCTGGGTTGTATATCATTATGTACAGTGGTCCCTGTTAGTCTAGGTAGAATATCGTAATTAACAGTGGTTCCAGGGTGGCATATCATTATTTACAGTGGACCTTGGGCAGTATATCATTACTTACAGTGGTCTCTGGGCAGTATATTGTTATTTACAGTGGTCCCTGTGGAGTATCTCATTATTTACAGTGGTCCCTGGGCAGTATATCATTATTTACAGTGGTCCCTGGGTAGTATATCGTCATTTACAGAGGTCCCTGGACAGTATGTCATCAATTACAGTGTGCCCTGTGTAATTCATCTTTATTTACAGTGGGTTGTGGATAGTATTTCATTATTTACAGTGACCCTGGGCAATATATCAGGATTCACAGTGGTCCCTGGGTAGTATATCAGTATTTACAGTGGTCAATGGGAAATATATCATTAATCACAGTGGTCCCTGGGTAGTATATCATTATTTACAGTGGTCCATAGTGTAGTATATCATTATTTGCAGTGGTCCCTGGGAAATATATCCTTAATCACTGTAGTCCCTGGGTAGTTTTTCATTATTTATAGTTATCCCTGGGTAGTTTATCATTATTTACAGTGGTCCCTCGATGGAATGTCATTATTTTCAGTGGTCCGTGGGTAGTATGTCATTATTTACAGTGGTCCCTGAGTAGAAGATCATTATTTACCGTGGTCCCTGGGTAGAATATCATTATTTTCAGTGGTCCGTGGGTAGTATGTCATTATTTACTGTGGTCCCTGAGTAGAATATCATTATTTACAGAGGTCACTGTGTTGAATGTCAATATTTGCATTTGTCTCTGGGCAGAAGATCATTCTTTACAGTGGTCCCTGGGTTGAACATCATTATTTGCACTTGTCCATGGGTAGAATGTCATAATTTACAGTGGTCCCAGGGTAGTATCTCATTATTTGCAGTTGTCCCAGTGTAGTATATCATTATTTACTGTGGTTCCTGGGTCGCATATCATTATTTTCTGTAGTCCCTGGGTAGTATATCGTTATTTGCAGTGGTCCCTGGGTGGTATCTCATTATTTACAGTTGTCTCTGGGTAGTATATCCGTGTTTACAATGGTCCCTGAGTATTATATCATTATTTTTACGCTGGTCTCTGGGTAGAATATCATTATTTACAGTGGTACCTGTGTAGAATATCATTAGATACAGTGTTCCCAGGGTAGAACATCATGATTTACAGTTGTCCCTGGACAGTATGTCATCAATTATAGTGTGCCCTGTGTAATACATCTTTATTTACAGTGGATTCTGCATAGTATTTCATTATTTACAGTGTCCCTGGGGAATATATCAGGATTCACAGTGGTCCCTGGGTAGTATATCATTATTTACAGTGGTCCATAGTGCAGTATATCATTATTTGCAGTGGTCCCTGGGAAATATATCCTTAATCACTGTAGTCCCTGGGCAGTTTTTCATTATTTACAGTTGTCCCTGGGTTGTATATCATTATGTACAGTGGTCCCTGTTAGTCTAGGTAGAATATCGTAATTAACAGTGGTTCCAGTGTGGCATATCATTATTTACAGTGGACCTTGGGCAGTATATCATTACTTACAGTGGTCTCTGGGCAGTATATTGTTATTTACAGTGGTCCCTGTGGAGTATCTCATTATTTACAGTGGTCCCTGGGCAGTATATCATTATTTACAGTGGTCCCTGGGTAGTATATCGTCATTTACAGAGGTCCCTCGACAGTATGTCATCAATTACAGTGTGCCCTGTGTAATTCATCTTTATTTACAGTGGGTTGTGGATAGTATTTCATTATTTACAGTGACCCTGGGCAATATATCAGGATTCACAGTGGTCCCTGGGTAGTATATCAGTATTTACAGTGGTCAATGGGAAATATATCATTAATCACAGTGGTCCCTGGGTAGTATATCATTATTTACAGTGGTCCATAGTGTAGTATATCATTATTTGCAGTGGTCCCTGGGAAATATATCCTTAATCACTGTAGTCCCTGGGTAGTTTTTCATTATTTATAGTTATCCCTGGGTAGTTTATCATTATTTACAGTATTCACTGGGTAGTATATCATTATGTACAGTGGTCCCTGGTTCGAATGTCATTATTTACAGTGACCACTGGGTAGTATATCATCCTTAACAGTGGTCCCCATTAGTCTAGGTAGAATATCGTAGTTAACAGTGGTTCCAGGGTGGCAAATCATTATTTACAGTGGACCTTGGGCAGTATATCATTACTTACAGTGGTCTCTGGGCAGTATATTGTTACTTATAGTGGTGCCTGTGGAGTATATCATTATTTACAGTGGTCCCTGTGGCGTATATCATTATTTACAGTGGTCCCTGGGCAGTATATCTTTATTTACTGTGGTTGCTGGGGAGTATATCATTATGCACAGTGTTTCCTGTGTAGTACATCTTTATTTACAGTGGTCCCTGGGGAGTATATTCATATTTACAGTGGTCCCTGGTAGTCATTCATTAGTCACAGTGCTCCCTGGTCAGTACATCGTTATTTTCTGTGGTCCCTGTGTAGTATATCACAATTTACAGTGTCCCCTGGATAGTATATCTTTATTTACTCTGGTCCCTGGGTAGCAAATCATTATTTGCAGTGGTCCCAGTGTCGTGTAGTTTTATTTACAGTGGTCCCAGAGTGAAACATCATGACGTCCCTGGTAGAATATCATTATTTACAGTGGTCCCTGGTCACTATATCATTATTTGCACTGGTCCATGGGGAGTACACCATTATTTACATTGGCCTTGGGTAGGTATCATCCTTTACAGTGGTCACTGGATAGTATTTCATTAGTTACAGTGGTCCCTGGATAGTGGATGATTGTTTACAGTGGTCCCCATGTAGTATAGCATTATTTTCAGTGCACTCTGGTAAGAATATCATTATTTACAGTGGTCCCTGTGTATTATATTATTATTTACAATGGTCCCTGGGTAGTATCTCATTATTTGTAGTGGTCCCTGGATAGAATACCATTATTTACAGTGGTCCCTGTGTCGCATATCATTATTTACAGTAGTCGCTAGGTAGTATATCATTATTTACAGTGGTCCCTGGGTAGTATATCATTATTTACAGTGGTCCCTGTGTCGCATATCATTATTTACAGTAGTCGCTAGGTAGTATATCATTATTTACAGTGGTCCCTGGGTAGTATCTCATTATTTGTAGTGGTCCCTGGGTAGTATCTCATTATTTACAGTGGTCCTTGGATTCTGTATCATTATTTACAGTGGTCCCTGGGTAGTATATCATTATTTACAGTGGTTCCAGTGTAGAATATCATTATTTACAGTGGTTCCAGTGTAGAATATCATTATTTACAGTGGTCCCTGGGCATTATATCTTTATTTCCAATGGCCCCTCGTTAGTATGTCCTTATTTCCCGTCGACATTGTGTAGTAAATTATTTTTTACAGTGGTCCCAGGGCGGTACATCATTATTTACAGTCGTCACTGTGCAGAATATCATTGGCACTTCACCATTATTAATTGTAGTCCATGAGTAGTATATCATTTTCTGCAATGGTTCCTGGGTAGTAAATCATTATTTACTGTGGTGTTTGGTAGTATATCAGCATTTACAGTGGTCCGTGGGTAGTATATCAGCATTTACAGTGGTCCGTGGGTAGTATATCATTACTTACAGTGTTTCCAGGGTAGTAAATCATTATTTACAGTCGTCACTGTGCAGAATATCATTCTTTACAGTGGTCCCTGGGTAAAATGTTATTATTTACAGTGGTCCCTGTGTAGAATATCCTTATTTACTGTCGTCTCTGAGTAGTATGTCATTATTTAAGTGGACCCTGCGCAGTATGTCATTATTTGCAGTGGTTACTGGGAAGTGTGTCATTATTTACAGCGGTCTCTATGCAGTATATCATTATTTACAGTGGTCCCTGGGCAGTATATCTTGATTTACAGTGGTCGCTGGGTAGTATAACATTCTTTACATTAGTCCCTGATGAGTATATCATTATTTACAGTGGTCCCTGGGCAGTATATCTTTATTTAAAGTGGTGTAGCCACCTAAAATGGCTGAGTCCCTTTTAATTTGGCCAAAACCTGATTTAAAATGGTTTACCGAAAAGGCTGATGGGAAAAACAGCCAACAGGACACAAACGGACAGCTGCAGACAGAATAGCATATTCGGCTCTGGGGAAGTCGGCCCAGAGCTATACTCAAGAACATTAGCAGCACATCAACCCAGACATCTACAGTTTAATCGGTTATCCCCGGGAACATTTGCAACATATTAGCAATTGAATGCCGGGCCAGACCTGACGGCGCCTGCAGTGGCCGAAACAAAGACAGGTGAATGACTACCCCCCCCCACCCCCCCCCCCCCCCGATCAAGGAATCGCCCCGTTATTGGACGTATCGAACCCAGTGATTGGGACTCAGGGTCATGGGCCGCCCCAAGAGACGTGAAGCCCTTGGGCCCTATAAAGTACGGGGCCAAGTTCAGATCTCTCTCTCTCTCATCTTCGCCTGCTTGCGACCTTCGCAAGAACATCGAACAGAAAGCGTGAGTTTGACTCCAGCGATCGCTACCCGATAGAGACTCCTAGCCATCGACCTGTATCAGCCTTTTGAATCCCGCGGGCCAGATACGATTGGATAAGCCTTTCGTTTCCCTGAGCTGGTGGGCCCTTCCTAAACCTAAGTATTGGCCAGTAGTGATAGGTTTCTATATAGAGAATAGCATTTTTGTGTAAGCATTACTTGTTGTATATCATAAATAACCGTTGATTTCAATCTTACTAAGCGGTGTGCTGACTTATTAATCATAACTTGAAATTGAACCACGTGGCGGTATCAAAAAGATACCTGGCGCCTCATGAGCAAAGGTGACGTAATTAAGGCTAATAAGAGCAACATAATTGGCGACTCCGCCGGGACCCGACATAGAAGTGGGAAACCACTCCGGAAGAACCCCAACAATTTGAATTACAATCCAATCGGAAACAAAAACAAAAAAACCACAAGTGTTCAAGCGGTTCTGGTTAATTCACAATTTGGAAGTGTGTATATGCATGCGTAACTAACAGGGTTATAAGGTAAAACTGATAGATTTTGTTGCGTCAAAACTGTCGGAAGTCTGTATTTTCGGAAATTAGCGCAAGCCGTACCCGCATCTACGACACCACCTTAGCCCCATGTTCCAAATTTGAACGTAACGAGCAAATTTCTGCAGGGCAAAGGATGGCCCGTGTGGAGCGGTTTCTGTAATAACGACGACTCAGGTCCCGGAAGTATAGGGCATACTTGGTGGAAGTAAATGACTGAAATCCATAAGAAAAGCTTAGCGAAAGCACGCAAGCCAATGGCAATCGTGTCCTGCATGGCACAATTGCGAGGCACAGAGGAAGTCGTCAGGACGCTCCGAAAGGAAATAGAGGGCATACATCGTATGAGTAAAATCGATGTATGCGAAATGGAAAAGGAAAACCTAGAATTGAAAAGGCAGTTAGAAGCCAAGGACAAAGAGGTGGCTGACGCCAAACGGGGTCACCAGTCTTGTCTGGTGCATTTAAGCAGTTTTCAATCCCAGTATGAGAAGGCTTATCAGGACACGCAGCGTGCCATCCTGGTTAAGAAAGAGACGGAGAAGCAGGTGGACACACTACAGAAGCAATGTAGTGATCTCAAGGCAGCCTTGAGAGCGCTCCACGCTGCAACCACGGAACAAAGGCAGAGTACCTTAGACCATGCAAAGTGCCAAAAGCAAATTGCAGACCTGCAAGCACTGCTCTCTGTCCAAAAGGGATTCCAAGACACCTTTGGGGAAAGTTTAGACCAGGAAGACGGCCCTGATTGGGAAGAACTGCAAGAGACAGCGCAGAGATATGTTCAGGGAGCATGTGCACAGGGAAAACCCCAAAGGAGGAGAGCACCCCCCTCCCCACCCCCCCCCCCCCCACACACACACAGCAGGTAATGCAGGCTCCCATGAACCCTGTAACAACCCACTGCACCGCCACAGCAGCCGAGGCGGAAGTCTTATATTCCACCCCCCCCCTCACAGTGACCCAATTATGGGACGCATGTGCTAAAATTGCACCGTTCCTCCCCGCTTCAGACCTACACATTTCTTTGCCACCGTCAAAGAACAAGCGGCTCACAGTAAACCCGCAGCTAGAACCCCTGAGGAAAACCAAGCCGCCGCAGATGTGCAGGCAGTAAGAACCACTCTTCACAACCCCGCCTGGGTAAACGAGGGAAAGAGCAGCCCCCCAGCAAAACCGCAAGAATGCTACAATTGCGGACAGTTGGGACAATTTGCCAAAGAATGCAATGGCCCTAAAAAGCCACAGAGAGCCCAACAGACAGGCACTCTCATTAAGAAAAAGGCCGAGCCCAGACACAGCGTTAGCGCCTGTCCGACCAGACAGACTTGACTGGAACGGACTGACGGTGTACAAACTCCACCAGGTGGGTCTGCGATACCCTTTGGGATAGGTCAGGACGACCCGTAGTCGCAGCAAAGGTTAGGGGACAGCCGATCGAGCTGCTCTGGGACACAACCTTAAATTCCTCCACCCTTGGTAAAAGCACGTGGCCCACCACAGCCACTATCACCCTCAGCGGCTTCACAGGTCACTCACAACAGGGACATATCACAACCCCTGTACCCATCCAGATCGGCACCATTAATATAAAACACCCAGTAGTGTTAGTCGACCTGCCCCCAACAGCAGAGCACATTTTGGGGATAGACTTTATGAACTCTCATCTCCTCTCTTTCGATCCAGTCAACCAGTGTGTCTGGAAGATGGCGAAATCCGCTAGAGCCCCCGCAAAGCTCAATATAGGGGACTATATGAACCAAATTAGCACAGTAGGCGAGTTTTGGTTCAACCCCAGCACCCTCAGCACGGACCGACAGGTTAGGGCAGTCCTGCAAAGGAACAGGGCAGCGTTCGCCACCCACAAACACGACTGTGGGCGGATGACCGGTTCCGTACAAATAACCGGACCCAAGACCCCCAAAACCGTACGGATTTCCCCTGGAAGCAGAGGGAGAAATCCGGAAGGTCATAGAAAGCTTATTAGAGCTGGGCGTCATAGAATTTTTCACAGAATTTACAGTGCAGAAGGAGGCCATTCGGCCCATCGAGTCTGCACCGGCTCTTGGAAAGAGCACCCTACCCAAGGTCAACACCGCCACCCTAACCCCATAATCCAGTAACCCCACCCAACACTAAGGGCAATTTTGGACACTAAGGGCAATTTAGCATGGTCAATCCACCTAACCTGCACATCTTTGGACTGTGGGAGGAAACCGGAGCACCCGGAGGAAACCCAGGCACACACGGGGAGGATGTGCAGACTCAGCACAGACATTGACCCAAGCTGGAATCGAACCTGGGACCCTGGAGCTGTGAAGCAATTGTGCTATCCACAATGCTACCGTGCTGCCCACGGCGTCCTAAGATCGGTAGCCTCAACTAATAATGCTCCGATTTGGCCAGTAAGGAAACCCGACAGATCATGGCGCTTGACCATTGATTATCGGGAACTCAATAAAGTCACCCCCACAGCAGCCCCACCGTTGCAACAAGTCCCGAGACCATGCTCAAACAGGGACTCCATGCCCGACATTTCATGGTTTTGGACGTCAGTAATGGGTTCTGGTCCATTCCACTGGCAAAGGCGTGCCAGTATAAATTTGCCTTCACTTTTAGAGCGCAGCAGTACACGTGGACATGCCTGCCACAAGGCTTCCACAACTCCCCCTCCATTTTCCACCGACAGCTGGCAAATGGACTAGCAAAATTCTCTCGCCCCGAATGTCTGGTACAGTATGTAGACGATCTACTACTGCAGACAGACACCAAGGAAGAGCACATTGAGCTTCTGTCCGAACTCCTGGAATTACTACACTCCATTGGCTGTAAAGCAAACCTCAAAAAGGCCCAAATATTGGAAGAAAAGGTGATATTTTTGGGTACTATCATCACACACTGCAAGCGCGAGATCGAGCACAAAAGAATTGACTCGATCGCTAAATTGCCCCTTCCCCAACACGTGCCAGGCCTCCGGTCGTTTTGAGGACTGGTTGGCTACTGCTGAAACCACATTGACGGTTTCGCCAGCAAGGCAGCGCCCCTCTCAGACCTCCTAAAGAAAGGAACCCCCTGGGAGTGCCTTCCGCAGCATACGGAGGCTGTGGAATCACTAAAACAGGCACTCATAGCTGCCCCCGCACGACAAGTTCCAGACCCGCTTTCCCCTTACGCCATAGAGGTAGCGACCACAGACCGCACCCTTTCAGACGCGCTCCTGCAGGAACGGCACGACCAGCTAAGACCCGTAGCTTATGCCTCCCGAACTTTAGATGCTGTGGAGCAGGGATTTTCACCCTGTGAGAGGCAGCTGCTCGCAGTTTTTTGGGCAGTCCAGTACTTTTCATACATTACCGGACTGAACCCCATCACCATCTTGACCGAACACACCCCCACAAAACGTTTACTGGACGGACGACTTAAAGACGGTACCGTCAGCCAAATCCGCGCTGCTAGGTGGACCCTTCTCCTACAAGGACGGGACATCACAGTAAAACGGACAAAGACTCACACATACTTAGCGGACAATCTACAATACCCCGGAACCCCCCTTGAGTGTGAAATCATCTCGCCCCACCATAATACAGGCCCCTTTATAGCCAGAACACCCCCCAGAAAACTAGCCACTCCATCTCAGAACCCCCCTCACCCGGACACGTGTCACCCCATCAGGATTTATGTGGATGGATCTTCCTCAATCCTGGATGGGCAACGGACAGGTTGTGGGATTTATGTAGAGGACGCGCAGGGACACGCCCTTGAGGAAATCACATTAAAATTATCCGGGCACTTAGGCGCGCAACCTGCAGAGCTTGCGGCCATCGCCTACATTGTAGACCACCCAGAGCCCTTCCCCAGCCCAGCAGACAGATATTCAGGCAGTCTATACGTCTGCAACAGCCTCACTGAATTTCTGCCCCTCTGGGAAACAAGAGGATGTGTTTCTGCGGATGGAAAACACCTCCCCTCAGCACCATCACTCCGCCATATCCTACCAAAAGCTAAGAACAGGACTTTTGGCATTATAAAAGTCCGCAGCCACCATCGTTCCTCCCCCCCTGGAAATGTAAAAGCCCACGCACTGGCTAAGGCAGGATCCAGGCATGGGTACTTTTGGAAACGCCCCCGGGAGCGCCCCAGTGAGTGCGCCAGTGAGTGCAGTTCAGGTCGTGTAGACTAGGATCGAAGATCTAGTAGCGGCCCAGAAGCAGAATAGCGCTCTCACTGAAATCGTGAAAGGGAAGTTTCCAGCCTCATACGATAGGTACCAAAATACCATAACCACACATGATGGTGGTGCTAAAAGACAGCCTTTACGTGGTTCCTGCACAGGATAGGAATCAGATGATCTGTCTATTCCATGACAGTCATGGACACCAGGGAATAGAACCCACCGCAGCCCACCTCAAGCAGCTTTGTTGGTGGCCTAATCTTAAAGAGGATGTATCCCATTACATCGAAAATTGCCTCATCTGTGCTCTGAACAACCCAGATAGGTATGCCAAAAAGGCACATCTCAGCCACACCCGACCCGTTAACGGCCCCTGGACGAACCCCCAGATCGATTTTATAGATCCATTGCCCCCTTGCAGGAATGGCTATAAATATGTTCCGGTGGTCATTGACACTTTTACAAAGCGGGTGGAAGCATTTCCAGCCCGCACCAACACCGCGAAAACCACAGCAAAATCCTAACCCACCACATCTTTACAAGATGGGGACTCCCCCGTAGCATTGAATCGGACCAAGGTTCTCACTTTACGGGACGGGTCATGCAGAACGTCCTCACGATATATGGCATAACCCAAATATTTCACATTGCGTACCACCCTCAGTCGAGTGGTATAGTGGAGCGCATGGATCGGACCCTAAAAACCACCCTCAGAAAAATGGTCCAGCAAAACAACACCACTTGGGATTCGGTCCTCCACTTTGCGCTGATGTTTTTGCGTAACACTGTTTCCACCTCCACAGGTTTCACCCCACACACCCTCATGACCGGACGCCCCATGAAAGGGACAGGATACTTGTTGGGTTTAGACCTGACCAGCCCTAAGTCACAGCCCTCACCCACGAGAAGGCCGTTGAACAATTACTTACAAATATAGAAACGGCTCAGTTAGCAGCCGCTGTTAAACTGGGCACTAAAAGAAAACAGAGCAAGGCCTGTTTTGCTGAGGCAGTACATGCCACGGAGTACAACATCGGACAACAAGTAATGTTGTCTGTGTACAACCCCAGCACATTTCTGTCTCCAAAATACTCGGGTCCCTATTCAATTACGGACAAAATAAGCCCGTCGGTATTTAAAATTAAATACCAAAATGGTAAGACTGCATGGTTTCACATAAACCAGCTCAAGGTTTATGGAGCACAGTCAAACCACTCCCACCACGTCATGCTTGACGCAGCCGACCAAACCCCGCCCACATCCAACGTGACCACACCCACCCCTTCCACGTCCAGTCCAGACACTGACTCGCCAAACTTTACGCTCTGCCCCGGAACGCCCACAGACTGCAGCAGCAGAGACAGCGACTGTGACTCTGACGACAGCCACAGCACGCCTCCCTGCTATCCTGGTCCCACACCCAGCAACTCCGACTTCGACTCCAGTGACCCCTTCCTCATCAAAAAACGCTCGGGAAGGGGGATACGGTATTGGTAGCCGTCCTACACGGGGACTCCACCCAAATCTTACCCGTCGTGGCCCACACGCACCTCATTTGAACTTTTCTTTCAAAAACAGTTTTATTTTATTTAGGCAACCTTTGGGTTGCTGCCAAATGCTATTTACATCCTAGAACATTTGGATGATAAACTTAGCACTTGTCCACCATTGGGAAGTGTGCCGTGTCCAATCATTTGTTTTGAAAAACAAAATGGGGGGGGGAGAGTCACATATTGTGACCAATTATAAGGGTTTAATTGGCCCCAAGAAGGACAGACACACTAACACACCAGCTATTAAACCCAAGTAGTTACAAACACTACGCTTTTCTTACAGAACTCCAGAAGCTCCAAGACCGGAGAAAACCAGCGAACACAGAAAAAGAAAAGAAAGAGGACAGCCAATAGGACTCCTTTCATCGTGCTCAACATTTTTGTTCTGAACATTTGGTTGCGCGGGAACGCGGACCTCTTTACTCCAACCCCCCTTGCCATTAACACTTCACTGCCCCGTAGTACCAAGGGCCCAGTCACCGACCACATTGCATTATCCTGGTGTGCCAAGTTCATAACTTGGTACTCCTTATCGTACGTCATTGAGGCACTGTTAGCATTGGCTATACTCGGTAGTGCAGTACAGACCATGCACCTCCGCAAGTGGAAAGTTAGAGCGTACCGCGCTCGAACCCCAGTCTATCGGATCCAATCCCCGATATTCGGCTATGACCAGACCTCAGGCCCCCGTGACCTATTAATGATGAAACATGCACTGACGTTTTCCTGTAAATAAAAAGAAAAATGTATGGAAATGTATGATCCAGAGCTTGACTGCCAAGCCAGGAAAGAGTATATTAAATGTTGTGACTGTTGTTGTATGTTTAGAGAGATAGGAAGATATAATGCTTGAAGAATTGTTTAAGTAAAATTAGAGGTTCCCAGTTTATTTTTTTTAGACACATGCCCCTGCCTGACATAGCGCCATCAAGAATTGTTTACGTAATTTTTTGTGCATAGCTAAGGTCAGAGTAGTGGCCATGTAGGAGGTCCCCCCCCCGTCAGGGAACGAAGAGGACAAAATGTATGTGATCCTTCACGCTTCGCGTTAGGATCACAAGGTGGGAATGTAGCCATGTAAAATGGCTGCGCCCCGATTAATCTGGCCAATACCCAGTTTGAAATGGCTCAGCAGAACGGCTGCTGGGAAAAGCAGGTAACAAGACACAAACAGGCAGCTGCAGACAGTATTGCATATCGGGCTCTGGGGAAGTTGGCCCTGATCGATACTCAGGGCTATCAACAGCCCACACCCCAGATATTTGCAGTTACATTCAGGACTTTTAGCAGCTCATCTCTCCAGACATCTGCAGTATAATCAGCTATCCCCGGGAACAATTGCAACATATTAGCAATTGAATACCGGGCCAGACCTGTCGGCGCCTGCAGTGGCCGAAACAAAGACAGGTGAACGACCACCCCCCGATCGAGAAATCGCCTCACCATTGGACACATCGACCCCAGGGATTGGGGCCAAATCCAATCACTTGGGACTCGGGGTCAAGGGCCGCCCCGGGAGGCGGGAAGCCCCTGGACCCTATAAAAGTGAGGGGCCAAGTTCAGATCTCTCTCCTCTTCGCCTGCTCGAGACCTTCGCAAGACCATCCACCAGCAAGTGTAAGTTTGAATCCAATGATCGCTATCCGATAGAGACTCCTAGCCACCGACCTGTATCAGCCTTTTGAATCCCGCGGGCCAGATCCGATTGGAAAAGCCATTCGTTTCTCTGACCTTGTGGGCTCTTCCTAAGTTAAGTATTGGCCAGTAGTGATAGGTTTATTATATAGATAGTAGTATTAGTATATGAATATTGCTTGTTGTATATAATAAATGCCCGTTGTTTTAATCCCTACTAAGCGGTGTGCTGACTTATTTTTTTTAAAAATATATTTTATTCAAGATTTTTCGGCCAAACATAACATTACATAATTTTTCTTTTAAACAACAATAAAGCAATATAAATAACAGTGGCCAGTTTTAAACAAATAAATAAATAATATATAAACAGAAACAACAAAAAAAAACAGAATGGCAACAGCCTTGTCAAATATAGTTACTCTCCAAAATAAAATAGAATAGAATTTACAGTGCAGAAGGAGGTCATTCGGCCCATCGAGTCTGCACCGGCTCTTGGAAAGAGCACCCTACCCAAGGTCAACACCGCCACCCTATCCCCATATCCCAGTAACCCCACAACGCTAAGGGCAATTTTGGACACTAAGGGCAATTTATCATGGCCAATCCACCTAACCTGCACATCTTTGGACTGTGGGAGGAAACCGGAGCACCCGGAGGAAACCCACGCACACACGGGGAGGATGTGCAGACTCCGTACAGAGAGTAACCCAAGCCGGAATCGAACCTGGGACCCTGGAGCTGTGAAGCAATTGTGCTATCCACAAGGCTACCGTGCTGCCCTAAAAATATCCAATATCCAAAAACAATCCAATATACATTACCTATAACAAGTGTCTATACATATACAATGACATCCCTGAGAGCCCGCCCGGTTCCTCCCCCCCCCCCTCCTCCCCCCCCCCCCCCCTGGGTTGCTGATGTTGTCTTCTTTCTTTTCCAATCACTCTATCTTTCTGTGAGGTAGTCGAAGAACGGCTGCCACCGCCTGGTGAACCCTTGAGCCGAACCCCTTAATACGAACTTGATCCGCTCGAATTTATCAACCCTGCCATGTCCTTTATCCAGGTCTCCACCCCCGGGGGTTTGGCTTCCTTCCACATTAGCAATATCCTGCGCCGGGCTACTAGGGACGCAAAGGCCAAAACATCAGCCTCTCTCGCCTCCTGCACTCCCGGCTCTTCTGCAACCCCGAATATAGTCAACCCCCAGCTTGGTTCGACCAGGACCCCCACCACCTTCGAAAGCACCTTTGCCACCCCCACCCAGAACCCCTGTAGTGACCAGAACATGTGGGTGTGATTCGCTGGGCTTCTCGAGCATCTCCCATACCTATCCTATACCCCGAAAAATTTACTGAGCCGTGCTCCAGTCATATGCTCCCTGTGCAAAACTTTAAATTGTATGAGGCTTCGTCTGGCACACGAGGACGACGAGTTTATCCTTCGTAGGGCATCAGCCCACAGCCCCTCCCCCAGCTCTTCTTCCCATTTCCCTTTCAGCTCATCTACCATGATCTCCCTCTCGTCCCTCATTTCCCTGTATATGTCCGACACCTTACCACCCCCCACCCATGTCTCTGAGATCACTCTACCCTGCATCTCCTGCGTCGGGAGCTTCGGGAATTCCCTCATCTGTTGCCTCGCAAAAGCCCTCAGTTGCATGTACCGAAATGCATTCCATTGGGGCAACCCATATTTTTCCGCCAGCGCTCCCAGACTCGCAAACGTCCCATCTACGAACAGATCTCGCAATTGTACTACCCCAGCTCTTTGCCATGCTCCAAATCCCCCATCCATTCTCCCCGGAACAAACCTATGGTTATTTCTTACCGGGGACTGCACCGAGGCTCCCGTCCTTCCTCTATGCCGTCTCCACTGCCTCCAAATTCTTAATGTTGCCACCACCACCGGGCTTGTGGTGTATTTCTTCGGTGAGAACGGCAACGGTGCCGTCACCATTGCTTGTAAGCTAGTCCCCCTGCAGGACACCCTCTCCAATCTCTTCCACGCCGCTCCTTCCCCTTCTCTCATCCACTTACACACCATTAAAATTTTGGCGGCCCAGTAATAATCGTTTAGGCTCGGTAGTGCCAGCCACCCCCACCCCCCCTGTCCCTACTACGCTGCAAGTATCCCCTCCTCACTCTCGGGGTCTTCCCTGCCCACACAAAACTCATATTACTTTTCTCGATTCTCTTAAAAAAAGCCTTTGTGACCATTACCGGGAGGCACTGAAACACAAAGAGGAATCTCGGGAGGACCACCATTTTGACCGCCTGCACCCTACCTGCCAGTGACAGGGACACCATGTCCCATCTCTTGAAGTCCTCCTCCATCTGTTCCACCAGCCGCGTTAAATGAAGCCTGTGTAATGTACCCCAATTCTTGCCTATCTGGATCCCCAAGTACCGGAATTCTCATAAGAACATAAGAACTAGGAGCAGGAGTAGGCTATCTGGCCCCTCGAACCTGCTCCGCCACTCAATGAGATCATGGCTGATCTTTTGTGGACTCAGCTCCACTTTCCGGCCCGAACACCATAACCCTTACTCCCTTTATTATTCAAAAAACTATCTATCTTTATCTTAAAAACATTTAATGAAGGAACCTCTACTGCTTCACTGGGCAAGGAATTCCATAGACTCACAACCCTTTGGGTGAAGAAGTTCCTCCTAAACTCAGTCCTAAATCTACTTCCCCTTATTTTGAGGCTATGCCCCCTAGTTCTGCTTTCACCCGCCAGTGGAAACAACCTGCCCGCATCTATCCTATCTATTCCCTTCATAATCTTATATGTTCCTATAAGATCCCCCCTCATCCTTCTAAATTCCAACGAGTACAGTCCCAGTCTACTCAACCTCTCCTCGTAATCCAACCCCTTCAGCTCTGGGATTAACCTAGTGAATCTCCTCTGCACACCCTCCAGTGCCAGTACGTCCTTTCTCAAGTAAGGAGACCAAAACTGTACACAATACTCCAGGTGTGGCCTCACTAACACCTTATACAATTGCAGCATAACCTCCCTAGTCTTAAACTCCATCCCTCTAGCAATGAAGGACAACATTCCATTTGCCTTCTTAATCACTTGTTGCACCTGTAAACCAACTTTCTGCGTCTCATGCACTAGCACACCCAGGTCTCTCTGCACAGCAGCATGTTTTAATATTTTATCATTTAAATAATAATCCGTTTTGCCGTTATTTTTACCAAAATGGATAACCTCACATTTGTCAACATTGTATTCCATCTGCCAGACCCTAGCCCATTCACTTAGCCTGTCCAAATCCCTCTGCAGACTTCCAGTATCCTCTGCACTTTTTGCTTTGCCACTTATCTTAGTATCGTCTGCAAACTTGGACACATTGCCCTTGATCCCCAACTCCAAATCATCAATGTAAATTGTGAACAGTTGTGGGCCCAACACTGATCCCTGAGGGACACCACTAGCTACTGATTGCCAACCAGAGAAACACCCATTAATCCCCACTCTGCTTTCTATTGATTAACCAATCCTCTATCCATGCTCCTACTTGCCCCTTAATGCCATGCATCTTTATCTCATGCAACAACCTTTTGTGTGGAACCTTGTCAAGGGCTTTCTGGAAATCCAGATATACCACATCCATTGGCTCCCCGTTATCTACCGCACTGTTAATGTCCTCAAAAAAATCCACTAAATTAGTTATGCACGACCTGCCCTTTATGAACCCATGCTGCCTCTGTCCAATGGGACAATTTCCATCCAGATGCCTCGCTATTTCTTCCTTGATGATAGATTCCAGCATCTTCCCTACTACTGAAGTTAAGCTCACTGGCCTATAATTACCCACTTTCTGCCTACCTCATTTTTTAAACAGTGGTGTCACGTTTGCTAATTTCCAATCCGCCGGGACCACCCCAGAGTCTAGTGAATTTTGGTAAATTATCACTAGTGCATTTGCAATTTCCCTAGCCATCTCTTTTAGCACTCTGGGATGCATTCCATCAGGGCCAGGAGACTTGTCTACCTTTAGCCCCATTAGCTTGCCCATCACTGCCTCCTTGGTGATATCAATCCTCTCAAGGTCCTCACCTGTCATAGCCTCATTTCCATCAGTCACTGGCATGTTATTTGTGTCTTCCACTGTGAAGACCGACCCAAAAAACCTGTTCAGTTCCTCAGCCATTTCCTCATCTCCCATTACTAAATCTCCCTTCTCATCCTCTAAAGGACCAATATTTACCTTAGCCACTATTTTTTGTTTTATGTGTTTGTAGAAACTTTTACTATCTGTTTTTATATTCTGAGCAAGTTTACTCTCATAATCTATCTTACTCTTCTTTATAGCTTTTTTTAGTAGCTTTCTGTTGCCCCCTAAAGATTTCCCAGTCTTCCAGTCTCCCACTGATCTTTGCTACTTTGTATGTTTTTTCCTTCACTTTGATACTCTCCCTTATTTCCTGAGATATCCTTAGCTGGGCACTGTGAAAAATCACTTGGAAGGTTCTCCACTGTTCCTCAACTGTTTCACCATAAAGTCTTTGCTCCCAGTCTACCTTAGCTAGTTCTTCTCTCATCCCATTGTAATCTCCTTTGTTTAAGCACAAAACACTAGTGCTTGATTTTACCTTCTCACCCTCCATCTGTATTTTAAATTCCACCATATTGTGATCGCTCCTTCCGAGAGGATCCCTAACTATGAGATCCTGAATCAATCCTGTCTCATTACAGAGGACCAGATCTAGGACCGCTTGTTCCCTCGTAGGTTCCATTACATACTGTTCGAGGAAACTATCTCGGATACATTCTATAAACTCCTCCTCAAGGCTGCCTTGACCGACCTGGTTAAACCAACCAACATGTAGATTAAAATCCCCCATGATAACTGCTGTTATCTTGTTACCTTCCTCAACGGTAAATCCTCTATTTCCCTGCTCTGCTCCCCGGATGCACCACAAACAACTCACTTTTCCCCATGTTCAATTTATACCCCGAAAAATCCCCAAACTCCCCAAGTATCCACATTATCTCTGGCATCCCCTCCACCGGGTCCGCCACATACAACAACAAGTCATCCACGTACAAAGGTACCCGGTGTTCTTCTCCTCCTCTAAGCACTCCCCGCCACTTCCTGGAACCCCTCAGTGCTATGGCCAGGGGCTCAATTGCCAGTGCAAACAATAACGGAGACAGAGGACACCCCTGCCTCGTCCCTCTATAAAGCCGAAAATAATCAGACCCCCGTCCGTTCGTGATCACGCTCGCCATCGGGGCCCTATACAGCAACTGTATCCATCCGATATACCCATCTCCAAAGCCAAATCTCCTCAGCACCTCCCACTGATAACCCCACTCCATTCTATCAAATGCTTTCTCGGCATCCATCGCCACCACTATCTCCGCCTCCCCCTCTGGTGGGGGCATCATCCTTACCCCTAGCAACATCCGTATGTTCGTGTTTAGCTGTCTCCCCTTCACAAACCCAGTTTCGTCCTCATGAACCACCCCCGGGACACAGTCCTCTATCCTCGTCGCCATTACCTTGGCCAGAATCTTAGCATCCACATTTAAATGGGAAATGGGCCTATAGGACCCGCATTGCAGCTGGTCTTTTTCCTTCTTTAGGAGGAGCGATATCGTTAGTCGGGGGCAGCTGCCCCCTTTCCCTGGCCTCATTAAAGGTTCTCGTCAGTAGCGGGGCCAACAAGTCCATATACTTCTTATAAAATTCCACGGGAATCCGTCTGGTCCCGGGGCCTTCCCCGCCTGCATGCCCCCAATCCCTTTCATTACCTCCTCCATCTCAATCTGTGCTCCCAGTCCCGTGTGCTGACTTATTAATCATAACTTGAACTTGAACCACGTGGCGGTATCAGACAGATATCTGGCGAGTAGTGAGCAAAGGTGACGTAATCAGAGCTAATAGAATAAGGCTAAAAAGAGCAACAACTGTTGCACTACGTTTAATTTTACCTTGTTGACTGTAGGGCACTGTTTAATTTGACCTCGTTTACTGGTGGACACGGTTAAATTCGATCTTCTTCACTGTAGGGCACTGTTTCATTTTACCATATTTATTGTTGCGCTCTGTTTAATTCTATCTCGTTTACCGGACGGCCCTTTTTAATTTTACCTTGTTTACCGTGGGTCACTGTTTAATTTTACCTTGTTTACTGTGGGTCACTGTTTAATTTTACCTTGTTTACTGTGGGTCACTGTTTAATTTGGCCTTGGTAAATGCAGATCACTGTTTAATTTGACATTGTTTACAGTAGCGCTCTGTTTAATTTGTCCTTGATCACACTAAGGCTCATTTTTTATTTGACCTTGAGTACTGTAGGGCTCTGATTACTTTTACCGTGGTCACAGTCCGGCACTGTATAATTTTACCTGGTTTACTGTTGCGCTCTGTTAAATGTTTCCTTGTTCACTGTAGGGCACTGTTTGATTGTACTGTTTTTAATGTCGGGCTCTGTTTAATTTTACCTTGTACACTGTAGGGCACTGTTTCATTGTACTGTATTTAATGTCGGGCTCTGTTAAATGTTCCCTTGTTCACTGTCGGGCACTGTTTCATTGCACTGCATTTAATGTCGGGCACTGTTTAATTTTACCTTGTTTACTGTAGGTTCCTGTTTAATTTTACCTTGTTTACTGCTGGCCACTGTTTAATTTGACCCCGTTTACTCTAGGGCACCGTTTCATTTTACCATATTTAATGGTGGGCTGTTTAATTCCACTTTGTTTAAGAATAGGTCTCTGTTTAATTCAACCATGTTTACTGTAAGCCACTGGTTAATTTGACCTCCTTTACTGCTGGACACGGTTAAATTCGACCTTGTTTACTGTAGGGCACTGTTTAATTTTACCACATTTATTGTAGGGCCCTGTTTAGTTCTACCTCGTTTGCTGTAGGGCACTGTTTAATTTTACAATATTAATTGTAGAGCCCTCTTTAATTTGACCTTGTTTACAGTAGGGCACTATTTAATTTGACCTTAGGCACAGTAGGGCTCATTTTTAATTTGACCTTGATTACTGTAGGGTTCTGCTGTATTTTACCTTGGTCACAATAGGGCTCTCTATAATTTTCACCTTGTTTTCTGTTGCGCTCCGTTTAATATTAGCTTGTTGACAATCGGGCACTGTTTCATTGTGCCGTCTTTCATGTCGGGCTCTGTTTAATTTTACCTTGTTCACTGGAGGAGTCTGTTTAATTTTACCTTGTTCACTGAAGGGCACTGTTTCGTTGCACCGTATTTAATGTCGGGCTCTGCGTAATTTTACCTTCTTTACTGCATTCCGCTGTTTAATTTGACCTCGTTTACTGGTGGACACTGTTAGATTCGACCTTTTCACTGTGGGGCACTAATATCGTTTCATTTTACCATATTAATTATAGCGCTCTGTTTAATTATATCTCGTTGACTGTAGGCCTCTGTTTAATTTAACCTTGTTTACTGTAGGTCACTGTTTAATTTAACCTTGTTTACTACAGGTCACTGTTTAATTTTACCTTGTTTACTGTAGTGCTTTGTTTAATTTGACCTTGTTTACTGTCGGGCTCTGTTTAATTTGTCCTTGTTCATAGTAGGGCTCATTTTTAATTTGACCTTGATTGCTATAGGGCTCTGTTTTATTTTACCTTGGTCACAATAGGGCACTCTATAATTTGACCTTGTTTACTGTTGCACTCCGTTTAATTTTACCTTGTTGACTGTAGGGCACTGTTTCACTGCACCGTATTTAATATCGGGCTCTGTTTAATTTTACTTTGTTCACTCTCGAGCACTGTTGCATTGTACTGTATGTAATGTCGGTCTCTGTTTAATTTTACCTTGTTTACTGCAGGGCTCTGTTTCATTTTAGCTTGGTTACTGCAGGCCACTGTTTAATTTAACTAAACGAGTTTAATTAAACAGAGACCGACAGTAAACATGGTAAAATTAAACAAATTCCTACAATGAACAAGGTACAATGAATCGGAGTCCGACAAAGAACAAGGTAAAAATAAACAATGCTATACAGTAAACGATGTCAAATTAAACAGTGACCCACAGTAAACAAGGTAAGATTAAACAGTGACCCACGGTAAAAAAGGTAAAATTAAACAGTGACCCACGGTAAACAAGGTAAAATTAAACAGGGCCATCCGGTAAACGAGATAGAATAAAACAGAGAGCAACAATAAATATGGTAAAATGAAACAGTGCGCTACAGTGAAGAAGGTCTAATTCAACCGTGGCCTGCAGTAAACAACGTAAAATTTTACAGCGCCCGACTTTAAATACGGTGCAACGAAATAGAGCCCGACAGTAAACATGGTAAAATTAAACATAGACCTGTATTTAAACGAGATAGAATAAAACAGAGCCCTACAAAAAATATGGTAAAAGTAAACAAGGTAAAATGATAGAGTGCCCTACTATGAACAAGGTAAAATAAAACCACGCCCTACAGTAATCAAGGTCGAATTAAAAATGACCCCGACTATGAACAAGGACAAATTAATCAGAGCCCTACTGTAAACACGGTCAAATTAAACAGTGACCTACAGTAAACAAGGTAACATTAAACAGAGGCCTACAGTCAACGAGACCGAATTAAACAGAGCGCTACAATTAATATGGTAAAATGAAACAGTGCCCCACAGTGAACAAGGTCGAATTTAACGGTGTCCACCAGTAAACGAGGTCAAATTAAACAGCGGCCTGCAGTAAAGAAGGTAAAATTATGCAGAGCCCGGCATTAAATATGGTGAAACGAGACAGTGCCCTTCAGTGAACAAGGTAAAATTAAACAGACTCCTACAGACAACAAGGGAACATTAAGCGGAGCGCAACAGAAAACAAGGTGTAAATTATAGAGTGTCCCATTGTGACCAAGGTAAAATGAAACCGAGCCCTACAGTAATCAAGTTCAAATTACAAATGAACCCTACAGTAAACAAGGTCAAATGAAACAGAGCCCTACAGTAAACAAGGTCAAATTAAACAGGGCCCTACAGGAAACGAGGTAGAATTAAACAGAGCCCGACATAAATAAGGTAAAATTAAACAGTGGCCTACAGTAAAGAATTTAAAATTAAAGAGTGCTCGACAGTGAAAAAGGTAAATGTAAACGGAGTGCAACAGTAAACAAGGTAAAATTATACAGTGCCCTATTGTGACAAGGATACAATAAAACCGACCCCTAAAGTAATCAAGGTAAAATTAAAAATGACCCCGACTGTAAAGCAGGTCAAATTAACAGTGACCACTACAAACATGGTCAAATTAAACAAGGCCCGACAGTGAACAAGGTAAAATTAAACAGAGCCCGACAGTAAACATGGTAAAATTAAACAGAGACCTATAGTTACACAAAGTAGAATTAAACAGAGCCCTAAATTAAATATGGTAAAAGGAAACGGTGCCCTCAAGTAAACGAGGTCAAAATAAACAGTGGCCTGCAGTAAACAAGGTAAAATTAAACAGAGCCCTGCAGTAAACAAGGTAAAATTAAACAGAGACCGACATTACAAACAGCACAATGCAACAGTGCCCTACAGTGAACAAGGTAAAATTAAACGGAGTGCAACAGTAAACAAGGTAAAATTATAGAGAGCCCTATTGTGAACAAGGTAAAATAAAACAGAGCCCTTCAGTAATCAAGGTCAAATTAAAAATGTGCCCTACTATGAACAAGGACAAATTAAACCGAGCCCTACTCTAAACACGGTCAAATTAAACAGTGACCTGCAGTTACCAAGGCCAAATTAACAGTGACCTACAGTAAATAAGGTAAAATGAAACAGAGCCCCTCAGTAAACAAGGTAAAATTAAACAGTGACCTACTGTAAACAAGGTAAAATTAAACAGGGCCCTACAGTAAACGAGATATAATTAAACAGAGCCCTGCAATAAATCTGGTAACATGAAACAGTGCCCCCCAGTGAACAAGGTCGAATTTAACCGTGTCCACCAGTAAACGAGGGCAAATTAAACAGCGGCCAGCAGAAAAAAAGGTAAAATTATGCAGAGCCCGACATTAAATACGGTGCAACGAAACAGTGCCCGACAGTGAACAATGTAAAATTAAACAGAGCCCGACATTAAATACGGTACAATGAAACTGTGCCCGATATTCAACAAGGTAAAATTATACGGAGCGCAACAGTCAGCAAGGTCAACTTATGGAGTGCCCTATTGTGACCAAGATAAAATAAAACAGAGCCCTACAGTAATCAAGGTCAAATTAAAAATGAGCCCTACTATGACCAAGGTCAAATTAAATAGTGCCCTACAGTAAACGAGGTCAAATTAAACAGGGCCCTACAGTAAATATGGTAAAATTAAACAGTGCCCTACAGTGAACAAGGATGAATTTAACCGTGTCCAGCAGTAAAGGAGGTCAAATTAACCAGTGGCTTACAGTAATCAAGGTAAAATTAAACAATGACCTACAGTAAACAATGGAAAATTAGAAAGAGCCCGACAGTAAACAAGGTCAAATTAAACAAAGCACGACAGTAAACAAGGTAAAAATAAACAGTGCCCCTCAGTAAAGAAGGTAAAATTAAACTGTGTGCTACAGTAAATAAGGTCAATTAAACAGTGCGCTACAGAAAACAAGGAAAAATATACAGTGCCCCAGGGAGGAGGGAGAATGTGTGGGACTGGGATTTACAGCTTTGGGGGAACAAGAGAGGGAAAAATGTTCCAGATAAAATAAAATTGTCTCTCCGGAATTTCTATCCTGGGCTGACAGTGATGACTTAAAAAAAAAGAGGGCAGCACGGTAGCATTGTGGATAGCACAATTGCTTCACAGCTCCATGGTCCCAGGTTCGATTCCTGCTTGGGTCACTGTCTGTGCGGAGTCTGCACATCCTTCCTGTGTCTGCGTGGGTTTCCGCCGGGTGCTCTGGTTTCCTCCCACAGTCCAAAGATGTGCAGGTTAGGTGGATTGGCCAAGATAAATTGCACTTAGTGTCCAAAATTGCCCTTAGTTTTGAGTGGGGTTACTGGGATATGGGGATAGGGTGGAGGTGTTGACCTTGTGTAGGATGCTATTTCCTAGAGCCGTGCAGACTCGTTGGGCAGAATGGCCTCCTTCTGTACTGTAAATTCTATGATAAGCTAAAATTAAAAAGTGCCCGACAGTGAACACAGTAAAATAATTACACAGAGTCCTATAGGAAATACTGTAAAATCCAGCAGAGACCTACCGGAAGCAAGGTCAAATTAAACAGTAGCCTACAGTAAACATGGTAAAATTAAACAGAGCTCTACAGTCAAGAAGGTAAAATTAAACAGAGCCCGACAGTAAACATGGTAAAATTAAGCAGAGACCTGTAATTAAAAAAGGTAGAATTAAACAGAGCCCTACATGAAATATGTTAAAATGCAACAGTGCCCTACAGTAAACAATAAAATATTTAACAGAGCGCAACAGTAAACAAGGTAAAATTAAACAGGGCCGTACGGTAAACGAGATAGAATTAAACAGAGCGCAACAATAAATATGGTAAAATGAAACAGTGCCCTGCAGTGAAGAAGGTCTAATTCAACCGTGTCCAACAGTAAACGAGGTCAAATTAAACAGTGACCTGCAGTAAACAACGTAAAATTACACAGAGCCCGACTTTCAATACGGTGCAACGAAACAGCGCCCGACAGTGAACAAGGTATAACTAAACAGAGTCCTACGGTGATCAAGGTAAAATTAAAGAGTGCCCTACCGTAAAAAAGGTAACATTAAAGAGTGTCCTACAGTGAACAAGGTAAAATTAAACAGAACCCTACAGTAAATATGGTAAAATAATTAAACAGAGTTCTAGAGGAAACACTGTAATATCGAACAGAGCCCTACCGGAAGCAAGGTCAAATTTAACAGTGCCCGACAGTAAACATGGTAAAATTAAACAGAGACTAACGAAAATCAACGTCAGATTAAACAGAGCCCTACAGTATACACGGTAAAATTAGACCGAGCCATACAATAAACGAGGTCAAATTGTACAGTGGCCGACAGTAAACATGGTAAAATTAAACATAGACCTGTATTTAAACAAGGTAGAATTACACAGAGCCCTACAATAAATATGGTAAAATGAAACGGTGCCCGCGAGTAAACGAGGTCAAATTAAACAGTGGCCTGCAGTAAACAAGCTAAAATTAAACAGAGCCCTGCAGTAAACAAGGTAAAATTAAACAGAGACCGACATTACATACAGTACAAGGCAACAGTGCTCGAGAGTGAACAAAGTAAAATTAAACAGAGCCCGATATTAAATACGGTGCAGTGAAACAGTGCCCTACAGTCAACAAGGTAAAATTAAACGGAGTGCAACAGTAAACAAGGACAAATTATAGAGTGCCCTATTGTGACCAAGGTAAAATAAAACAGAGCCCTATAGCAATCAAGGTCAAATTAAAAATGAGCCCTACTATGAACAAGGACAAATTAAACAGAGCCCGACAGTAAACAAGGTCAAATTAAACAGGTTCCTACAGTAAATAAGGTAACATTAAACAGAGCCCGACAGTAAACAAGGTAACATTAAACAGAGGCCTACAGTCAACGAGATATAATTAAACAGAGCCCTACAATAAATATGGTGAAATGAAACAGTGCCCCACAGTGAAGAAGGTAAAATTATAGAGAGCCCTAGTGTGACCAAGGTAAAATAAAACAGAGCCCTACAGTAATCAAGGTCAAATTAAATATGAGCCCTACAATGAACAAGGACAAATTAAACAGAGCCCTACTGTAAACACGGTCAAATTAAACAGTGACCTACAGTAAACAAGGTAAAATTAAACAGAGCCCTTCAGTAAACACGGTAATTTTAAACAGTGACCTTCAGTAACTAAGGCCAAATTAAAAAGTGACCTACAGTAAACAAGGTTAAATTAAACAGGGCCCTACAGTAAACGAGATATAATTAAACAGAGCCCTACAATAAATCTGGTAAAATGAAACAGTGCCCCACAGTGAACAAGGTCGAATTCAAACATGTCCACCAGTAAACGAGGGCAAATTAAACAGCGGCCTGCAGTAAATAAGGTAAAATTACGCAGAGCCCGACATTAAATACTGTGCAACGAAACAGTGCCCTTCAGTGAACAAGGTAAAATTAAATACGACGGTGAACAAGGTAAAATGAAACAGATCCCGACATTAAATACGGTACAATGAAGCAGTGCCCTACAGTGAACAAGGTAAAATTAAACAGATCCTGACATTAAATACGGTACAATGAAACAGTGCCCTACAGTGAACAAGGTAAAATTAAACGGAGCGCAACAGTCAGCAAGGTCAACTTATAGAGTGCCCTATTGTGACCAAGATAAAATAAAACAGAGCCCTACAGTAATCAAGGTCAAATTAAAAATGAGCCCTACTATGACCAAGGTCAAATTACTGTTTCATTGTACCGTATTTAATGTCGGGATCTGTTTAATTTTACCTTGTTCACTGTAGTGTTTAATTTTACCTTGTTCACAGTAGGGCACTGTTTCGTTGCACCGTATTTAATGTCGTGCTCTGCGTAATTTTACCTTCTTTACTGCAGGCCGCTGTTTAGTTTGACCTCGTTTCCTGGTGGACATGTTTAAATTTGACCTTTTTCACTGTGGGGCACTGTTCCATTTTACCAGATTTATTGTAGGGCTCTGTTTAATTTAACCTTGTTTACTGTAGGTCACTGTTTAATTTGGCCTTAGTTACTGCAGGTCACTGTTTAATATTACCGTGTTTACTGAAGAGCTCTGTTTAATTTTACCTTGTTTACTGTAGGTCACTGTTTAATTTGACCGTGTTTACAGTAGGGCTCGGTTTTATTTTACGTTGGTCACAATAGGGCTCTCGATAATTTTACCTTCTTCACTGTAGGGCACTGTTTCATTGTACTGTATCTAATGTCGTGCTCTGTTTAATGTTACCTTGTTCACTGTAGGGCACTGTTTCATTGTGCCGTATTTAATGTCGGTCTCCGATTAATTCTACCTTGTTTAACTATAGGTCTCTGTTCAATTTTACCATGTTTACTGTCGCCCTCTGTTTAATGTTACCTTGTTCACTGTTGGGCCTTGTTTAATTTGACCTTGTTTATAGTGGTCACTGTTAATTTGACCTGCTGTACACTCTGGGTCATTTTTAATTTCACCTTGATTTCTTTAGGGGTCGGTTTTATTTTATTCTTGTCACAATAGGACACTGTATAATTTTACCTTGTTTACTGTTGCACTGCGTTTACATTTACCTTTTTCACTGCAGAGCACTGTTTAATTTTACATTCTTTACTGTAGGCAACTGTTTAATTTTTCCTTGTTTATGTCGGTCTCTGTTTAATTTTACCTTGTTTACTGCAGGGCTCTGTTTAATTTTAGCTTGTTTACTGCAGGCCACTGTTTAATTTAATTAAACGAGTTTAATTAAACAGAGCCCGACAGTAAACATGGTAAAATTAAACAAATTCCTACAATGAACAAGGTACAATGAATCGGAGCCCGACAGTGAACAAGGTAAAAATATACAATGCTATACAGTAAACGATGTCAAATTAAACAGTGTCCTGCAGAAAACAAGGTAAAATTCACCAGTACTCCATAATAAAGAAGGTAAGATTAATCAGTGCCCTACAGAAAACAAGGTAAAATTCATCAGTACTCCATAATAAAGAAGGTAAGATTAATCAGTGCCCTACAGAAATCAAGGTAAAATTCATCAGTACTCCATAATAAAGAAGGTAAGATTAAACACTGCCCTGCAGAAAACAAGGTAAAATTCACCAGTACTCCATAATAAAGAAGGTAAGATTAATCAGTGCCCTACAGAAATCAAGGTTAAATTAAACAGAGCTCTACAGTAAAAAAGGTCAAATTAAATGGTCCGACAGTGAACAAGTTAAAATTGAACAGAGCCCGACAGTAAATATGGTAAAATGAAACAAATTCCTACAGTTAAAAAGGTAAAATTAAAGCGTGTTCTACAGTGAACAAGGTAAAATTGAACAGTGCCCTACAGTAAATAAGGTAAAACAATTAAACAGAGAAGTACAGGAAGCACTGTGAAATCGAACAGAGCCCTACCGGAATCAAGATCACATTTAACAGTGCCCGACAGTGAACAAGGTAGAATAAAACAGGGACTAACAGTAATCAATGTCACATTTAACAGTGCCCGACAGTGAACAAGGTCGAATAAAACAGGGACTAACAGTAATCAATGACAATTTTAACAGTGCCCTACAGTGAACGATGTAAAATTAAACAGAGACTAACAGTAATCAATGTCAAATTAAACAGAGCCCTACAGCAAACACGGTAAAATTAGACAGAGCCCTACTGTAAACGAGGGCAAATTGAACAGTAGCCTACAGTAAACATGGTAAAATTAAACAGAGCGCAACACTGAGCAAGGTAAAATTAAACAGAGACCTATTGTTAAACAAGGTATATTTAAATGTAGCGCTACATTAAATATCGTAAAATGAAACAGTGCCCTACAGTAAATGAGTTCAAATTAAACCGTGGCCTACAATAAACAAGTTAAAATTAAACAGTGACCTACAGTGAACAAGGTAAAATAAAACAGAGCCCTACAGTAAACAAGGTCAAATTAACAATGAGCCCTAAAGTGAACAAGGACAAATTAAACAGTGACCTACAGTGAACAAGGTAAAAATAAAACAGAGCCCTACAGTAAACAAGGTCAAATTAACAATGAGCCCTAAAGTGAACAAGGACAAATTAAACAGTGACCTGCAGTGAACAAGGTAAAATAAAACAGGGCCCGACTATAAACAAGGTCAAATTAAACAGTGACCTGCAGTGAACAAGATAAAATTAAACAGTGACCTACAGTGAACAAGGTCAAATTAAATAGTGACCTACAGTGAACAAGGTCAAATTAAACAGTGACCTGCAGTGAACAAGGTAAACTAAAACAGGGCCCGACTATGAACAAGGTCAAATTAAACAGTGACCTGCAGTGAACAGGGTAAAATAAAACAGGGCCCTACTATAAACAAGGTCAAATTAAACAGTGACCTGCAGTGAACAGGGTAAAATAAAACAGGGCCCTACTATAAACAAGGTCAAATTAACAATGAGCCCTAAAGTAAACGAGGTTAAATTAAACACTGACCTGCAGTGAACAAGGTAAAATAAAACAGGGCCCGACTATAAACAAAGTCAAATTAAAAATGAGCCCTACAGTCAACAAAGTCAAATGAAACAGAGCCCTACAGTAAACAAGGTGAAATTAAACAGGGCCCTACAGAAAACGAGGTAGAATTAAACAGAGCCCGACATAAATAAGGTAAATTTAAACCGCGGCCTACAGTAAAGAATGTAAAATTAAACAGTGCTCTACAGTGAAAAAGGTAAATGTAAACGGAGTGCAACAGTAAACAAGGTAAAATTATACAGTGCCCTATTGTGACAAGGATACAATAAAACCGACCCCTAAAGAAATCAAGGTGAAATTTAAAATGACCCCGACCGTAAAGCAGGTCAAATTAACAGTGACCACTACAAACATGGTCAAATTAAACAAGGCCCGACAGTGAACAAGGTCAAATTAAACAGAGCCCGACAGTAAACATGGTAAAATTAAACAGAGACCTATATTTAAACAAAGTATAATTAAACATAGTCCTAAATTAAATATGGTAAAATGAAACGGTGCCCCCAAGTAAACGAGGTCAAAATAAACAGTGGCCTGCAATAAACAAGGTAAAATTAAACAGTGACCGACATTACAAACAGCACAATGCAACAATGCCCTACAGTGAACAAGGTAAAATTGAACGGAGTGCAACAGTAAACAACGTAAAATTATAGAGAGCCCTACTGTAAACACGGTCAAATTAAACAGTGACCTGCAGTAGCAAAGGTAAAATTAAACAGAGCCCTTCAGTAAACAAGGTCAAATTTAACAGTGACCTGCAGTAACTAAGGCCAAATTAAACAGTGACCTACAGTAAACAAGGTTAAATTAAACAGTGACCTACTGTAAACGAGATAGAATTAAACAGAGCCCGACAATAAATCTGGTAAAATGAAACAGTGCCCCCCAGTGAACAAGGTCGAATTTAAACGTGTCCATCAGTAAATGAGGTCAAATTAAACAGCGGCCTGCAGTAAAGAAGGTAAAATTACGCAGAGCCCGACATGAAAAACGGTGCAGCGAAACAGTGCCCTTCAGTGAACATGGTAAAATTAAACAGAGCACTGAATTACATATGGTAAAATGAAACGGTGCCCTCAAGTAAACGAGGTCAAAATAAACAGTGGCCTGCAGTAAACTAGGTAAAATTAAACAGAGCCCTACAGTCAACAAGGTAAAATTAAACAGTGCTCTACATTAAATATGTTAAAATGAAACGGAGACCTACAGTAAACAAGGAAATATTTAACAGAGCGCAACAGTAAACCAGGTAAAAGTATACAGTGCCGTACGGTAAACGAGATAGAATTAAACAGAGCGCAACAATCAATATGGTAAAATGAAACAGTGCCCTGCAGTGAAGAAGGTCTAATTCAACCGTGTCCAACAGTAAACGAGGTCAAATTAAACAGTGACCTGCAGTAAACAACGTAAAATTACACAGCGCCCGACTTTAAATACGGTGCAACGAAACAGCGCCCGACAGTGAACAAGGTATAACTAAACAGAGTCCTACGGTGATCAAGGTAAAATTAAAGAGTGCCCTACCGTAAAAAAGGTAACATTAAAGAGTGTCCTACAGTGAACAAGGTAAAATTAAACAGAACCCTCCAGTAAATATGGTAAAATAATTAAACAGAGTTCTAGAGGAAACACTGTAATATCGAACAGAGCCCTACCGGAAGCAAGGTCAAATTTAACAGTGCCCGACAGTAAACATGGTAAAATTAAACAGAGACTAACGAAAATCAACGTCAAATTAAACAGAGCCCTACAGTATACACGGTAAAATTAGACCGAGCCATACAGTAAACGAGGTCAAATTGTACAGTGGCCGACAGTAAACATGGTAAAATTAAACATAGACCTGTATTTAAACAAGGTAGAATTAAACAGAGCCCTACAATAAATATGGTAAAATGAAACGGTGCCCTCGAGTAAACGAGGTCAAATTAAACAGAGGCCTGCAGTAAACAAGCTAAAATTAAACAGAGCCCTGCAGTAAACAAGCTAAAATTAAACAGAGACCGACATTACATACAGTACAATGAAACAGTTCTCGAGAGTGAACAAAGTAAAATTAAACAGAGCCCAATATTAAATACGGTGCAATGAAACAGTGCCCTACAGTCACCAAGGTAAAATTAAACAGACTCCTACAGTCAACAAGGTAACATTAAACGGAGCGCAACAGACAACAACGAGAGAATTATAGAGTGCCCTAGTGTTGCCAAGGTAAAATAAAACAGAGCCGTACAGTAATTAAGGACAAATTAAAAATGAGCCCTACTATGACCAAGGCCAAATTAAATAGTGCCCTACTGTAAACAAGGTCAAATTAAACAGGGCTCTACAATAAATATGGTAAAATTAAACAGTGCCCTACAGTGAACAAGGTCGAATTTAACCGTGTCCAGCAGTAAAGGAGGTCAAATTAACCAGTGGCTTACAGTAAACAAGGTAAAATTAAACAGAGCCCGACAGTAAACAAGGTAAAATTAAACAGAGCCCGACAGTAAACAAGGTAAAATTAAACAGAGCCCGACAGTAAACAGGTAAAATTAAACAGTGGCCTACAGTAAAGAATGTAAAATTAAACAGTGCTCTGCAGTGAAAAAGGTCAATGTAAACGGAGTGCAACAGTAAACAAGGTAAAATTATACAGTGTCCTATTGTGACAAGGATAAAATAAAACCGACCCCTAAAGTAATCAAGGTGAAATTAAAAATGACCCGAGTGTAAAGCAGGTCAAATCAACAGTGACCACTATAAACAAGTTCAAATTAAACATGGCCCAACAGTGAACAAGGTAACATTAAACAGAGGGCGACAGTAAACATGGTAAAATTGAACAGAGACCGATAGTTAAACAAGGTAGAATTAAACAGAGACCGACATTATATACGGCACAATGAAACAGTGCCCTAACAGTGAAGGAGGTACAATTATAGAGAGCCCTAGTGTGACCAAGGTAAAATAAAACAGAGCCCGACAGTAATCAACGTCAAATTAAATATGAGCCCTACAATGAACAAGCACAAATTAAACAGAGCACTACTGTAAATACGGTCAAATTAAACAGAGCCCTTCAGTAAACACGGTAATATTAAACAGTGACCTGCAGTAACTAAGGCCAAATTAAACAGTGACCTACAGTAAACAAGGTTAAATTAAACAGAGCCCCACAATAAATCTGGTAAAATGAAACAGTGCCCCCCAGTGAACAAGGTCGAATTTAAACATGTCAACCAGTAAACGAGGTCAAATTAAACAGCGGCCTGCAGTAAATAAGGTAAAATTACGCAGAGCCCGACATTAAATACGGTGCAACGAAACAGTGCCCTAGAGTGAACAAGGTAAAATTAAATACGACGGTGAACAAGGTAAAATTAAACAGATCCCGACATTAAATACGGTACAATGAAACAGTGCCTTACAGTCAACAATGTAAAATTAAACATAGCCCGACATTAAATACGGTACAATGAAACAGTGCCCTACACTGAACAAAGTAAAATTAAACATAGCCCGACATTAAATACGGTACAATGAAACAGTGCCCTACAGTCAACAAAGTAAAATTAAGCGGAGCGCAACAGTTAGCAAGGTCAACTTATAGAGTGCCCTATTGTGACCAAGATAAAATAAAACAGAGCCCTACAGTAATCAAGGTCAAATTAAAAATGAGCCCTACTATGACCAAGGTCAAATTAAATAGTGCCCTACAGTAAACGAGGTAGAATTAAACAGGGCCCTACAATATATATGGTAAAATTAAACAGTGCCCTACAGTAAACAAGGTCGAATTTAACCGTGTCCAGCAGTAAAGGAGGTCAAATTAACCAGTGTCTTACAGTAAACAAGGTAAAATTAAAGAGTGACCTGCAGTAAACAATGTTAAATTAAACAGTGACCTACAGTAAACAAGGTATCATTAAACAGAGGCCTACAGTCAACGAGATATAATTAACAGAGCGCTACAATTAATATGGTAAAATGAAACCATATTCGTGCCCCACAGTGAACAAGGTCGAATTTAACGGTGTCCACTAGTAAACGAGGTCAAATTAAACAGCGGAATGCAGTAAAGAAGGTAAAATTACGCAGAGCCCGACATTAAATACGGTGCAACGAAACAGTGCCCTTCAGTGAACAAGGTAAAATTAAACAGACTCCTCCAGTGAACAAGGTAAAATTAAACAGAGCCCGACATGAAAGACGGCACAATGAAACAGTGCCCGATTGTCAACAAGGTAATATTAAACGGAGCGCAACAGATAACAAGGTGAAAATTATAGAGAGCCCTATTGTGACCAAGGTAAAATACAACAGAACCCTACAGTAATCAAGGTCAAATTAAAAATGAGCCCTACTATGACCAAGGTCAAATTAAATAGTGCCCTACTGTAAACAAGGTCAAATTAAACAGGGCCCTACAATAAATATGGTAAAATTAAACAGTGCCCTACAGCAAACGAGGTAGAACTAAACAGGGCCATACAATAAATATGGTAAAATTAAACAGTGCCCTACAGTGAACAAGGTCGAATTTAACGGTGTCCACCAGTAAACGAGGTCAAATTAAACAGCGGAATGCAGTAAAGAAGGTAAAATTACGCAGGGCCCGACATTAAATACGGTGCAACGAAACAGTGCCCTTCAGTGAACAAGGTAAAATTAAACAGACTCCTCCAGTGAACAAGGTAAAATTAAACAGAGCCCGACATGAAAGACGGCACAATGCAACAGTGCTCGATAGTCAACAAGCTAATATTAAACGGAGCGCAACAGAAAACAAGGTGAAAATTATAGAGAGCCCTATTGTGACCAAGGTAAAATAAAACAGAACCCTACAGTAATCAAGGTCAAATTAAAAATGAGCCCTACTATGACCAAGGTCAAATTAAATAGTGCCCTACAGTAAACAAGGTCAAATTAAAAATGATCCCGACGATGAACAAGGACAAATTAAACAGAGCCCGACAGTAAACAAGGTCAAATTAAACAGGCCTCTACAATAAATATGGACAAATTAAACAGTGCCCTACATTGAACAAGGTCGAATTTAACCGTGTCCAGCAGTAAAGGAGGTCAAATTAACCAGTGGCTTACAGTAAACATGGTTAAATTAAACAGTGGCCTGCAGTAAACAAGGTAAAATTAAGCAGACACCTACAGTAAACAAGGTAAAATTAAACAGTGCCCGACATTAAATGCAGTGCAATGAAACAGTGCCCGACAGTGAACAAGGGAACATTAAACATTTATTTTACCCTGGTCACACTAGGGCTCTCTATAATTTTACCTTCTTCACTGTAGGGCACTGTTTCATTGCGCCGTATTTAATGTCGGTGTCTGTTTAATTCTACCTTGTTTAACTATAGGTCTCTGTTCAATTTTACCATGTTTACTGTCGCCCTCTCACAGTGACCCAAACAGGAATCGAACCTGGGACCATGGAGCTGTGAAGCAATTGTGCTATCCACAATGCTACCGTGCTGCCCTCTTTTTTTTTAAGTCATCACTGTCAGCCCAGGATAGAAATTCCGGAGAGACAATTTTATTTTATCTGGAACATTTTTCACTCTCTTGTTCCCCCAAAGCTGTAAATCCCAGTCCCACACATTCTCCCTCCTCCCTGGGGCACTGTATATTTTTCCTTGTTTTCTGTAGCGCACTGTTTAATTGACGTTATTTACTGTAGCACACAGTTTAATTTTACCTTCTTTACTGAAGGGCACTGTTTATTTTTACCTTGTTTACTGTCGTGCTTTGTTTAATTTGACCTTGTTTACTGTCGGGCTCTTTCTAATTTTCCATTGTTTACTGTAGGTCATTGTTTAATTTGACCTTGTTTACTGTAGGTCATTGTTTAATTTTACCTTGATTACTGTAAGCCACTGGTTAATTTGACCTCCTTTACTGCTGGACACGGTTAAATTCGACCTTGTTCACTGTAGGGCACTGTTTAGTTTTACCATATTTATTGTAGGGCCCTGTTTAATTCTACCTCTTTACTGTAGGGCCCTGTTTAATTTGACCTTGTAGGGCACTATTTAATTTGACCTTGGTCATAGTAGGGCTCATTTTTAATTTGACCTTTCTGACTGTTGCGCTCCGTTTAATTTGACCTTTCTGACTGTTGCGCTCCGTTTAATTTTACCTTGTTGAATATCGGGCACTGTTTCATTGTACCGTATTTAATGTCGGGCTCTGTTTAATTTTACCTTGTTCACTGTAGTAGTCTGTTTAATTTTACCTTGTTCACTGTCGGGCACTGTTTCGTTGCACCGTATTTAATGTCGGGCTCTGCGTAATTTTACCTTCTTTACTGCTGGCCGCTGTTTAATTTGACCTCGTTTACTGGTGGACACGGTTAAATTCGACCTTGTTCACTGTGGGGCACTGTTTCATTTTACCATATCAATTGTAGGGCTCTGTTTAATTATATCTCGTTTACTGTAGGGCCTTGTTTAATTTTACCTTGTTTACTGTAGGTCACTGTTTAATTTGGCCTTAGTCACTGCAGGTCACTGTTTAATTTAACCTTGTTTACTGTAGGTCACTGTTTAATTTAACCTTGTTTACTGTAGGTTACTGCTTAATTTGGCCTTGTTTACTGCAGGTCACTGTTTAATTTTACCTTGTTTACTGCAGGGCGCTGTTTAATTTTACCTTGTTTACTGCAGGCCACTGTTTATTTCGACCTCGTTTGCTTGAGTGCACCGTTTCATTTTACCATATGTAATTTAGGGTTCTGTTTAATTTTACCTTGTTCACTGTAGTCGTCTGTTTAATTTTACCTTCTTCACTGAAGGGCACTGTTTCGTTGCACCATTTTTCGTGCCGGGCTCTGCGTAATTTTAACTTATTTATTGCAGGCCGCTGTTTAATTTGACCTCGTTTACTGGTGGACATGTTTAAATTCGACCTTGTTCACTGGGGGGCACTGTTTCATTTTACCAGATTTATTGTAGGGCTCTTTTTAATTATTTCTCGTTTACTGTAGGGCCATGTTTCATTTAACCTTGTTTACAGTAGGTCACTGTTTAATTTGGACTTAGTTACTGCAGGTCACTGTTTAATTTGACCGTGTTTACAGTAGGGCTCTGTTTAATTTGTCCTTGTTCATAGTAGGTCTCATTTTTAATTTTACCTTGATTACTGAAGGGCTCTGTTTTATTTTACCTTGTTCACAATAGGGCTCTCTATAACTTTACCTTGTTTACTGTTGCACTCCGTTCAATTTTACCTTGTTCACTGTAGGGCACTGTTGCATTGTGCTGTATGTAATGTCGGTCTCTGTTTAATTTTACCTTGTTTACTGCAGGGCGCTGTTTAATTTTACCTTGTTTACTGCAGGCCACTGTTTATTTTGACCTCGTTTACTTAGGGGCACCGTTTCATTTTACCATATTTAATTTAGGGCTCTGTTTAATTCTACTTTGTTGAACGATAGGTCTCTGTTTAATTTTACCATGTTTACTGTCGGGCTCTGTTTAATTTTACCTTGTTCACTGTCGGGCCTTGTTTAATTTGACCATGTTTGTAGTGGTCACTGTGAATTTGACCAGCTTTACAGTCGGGGTCATTTTTAATTTCACCTTGAACTCTTTAGGGGTCGGTTTTATTGTATCCTTGTCACAATAGGGCACTGTATAATTTTACCTTGTTTACTGTTGCACTCCGTTTACATTTACCTTTTTCACTGTCGAGCACTCTTTAATTTTAAATTCTTTACTGTAGGCCACTGTTTAATTTTACCTTATTTATGTCGGGCTCTGTTTAATTCTACCTCGTTTTCTGTAGGGCCCTGTTTAATTTGACCTTGATTACTTTAGGGCTCGGTTTTATTTTACCTTGGTCACAATGGGGCACTCTATAATTTTCTCCTTGTTTTCTGTTGCGCTCCGCTTAATATTCCCTTGTTGTCTGTAGGAGTCTGTTTAATTTTACCTTGTTCACTGAAGGGCACTGTTTCGTTTCACCATATTTAATGCCGGGCTCTGCATAATTTTACCTTCTTTACTGCAGACCGCTGTTTAATTTGACCTCGTTCACTGGTGGACACCGTTAAATTCGACCTTGTTCACTGTGGGGCACTGTTTCATTTTACCATATCAATTGTAGGGCTCTGTTTAATTCTATCTCGTTGACTGCAGGGCACTATTTAATTCTATCTCGTTGACTGTAGGTCTCTGTTTAATGTTACCTTGTTTACTGTAGGCCAATGTTTAATTTGACCTCGTTTACTGGTGGACACGGTTGAATTAGACCTTCTTCACTCTAGGGCACTGTTTCATTTTACCATATTTATTGTTGCACTCTGTTTAATTCTATCTTGTTTACCATACGGCCCTGTTTAATTTTACCTTGTTTACTGTGGGTCACTGTTTAATTTGGCCTTGGTTACTCAGGTCACTGTTTAATTTGACATTGTTTACAGTAGGGCTCTGTTTAATTTGTCCTTGATCACACTAAGGCTCATTTTTAATTTGACCTTGAGTACTGTAGGGCTCTGATTACTTTTACCTTGGTCACAGTCCGGCACTGTATAATTTTACCTGGTTTACTGTTGCGCTCTGTTAAATTTTACCTTGTTTACTGTAAGGCATTGTTTCATTTTAACATATTTAATGTAGGACTCTATTTAATTCTACCTTGGTTAACTATAGGTCTCTGTTTAATTTTACCATATTTACTGTAGGGCTCTGTTTAATTCCACCTTGTTTACTGTACAGCACTGTTAAATTTGACCTTGCTTCTGCTAGGGATCTTTTCGGTTTTACAGTGTTACCTGTAGGATTATGTTTAATTATTTTACCTTATTTACTGCAGGGCACTGTTCAATTTTACCTTGTTCACTGTAAGCCGCAGCTTTATTTTACCGTATTTAATATAGGTCTCCGTTTAATTTTACCTTGTTTTCTGTCGGTCACTGTTCAATTTGACCTTGATTACTGCAGTTCACTGTTTAATTTGACCTTGTTTATAGTAGGGCCATGTTTTATTTTACCTTGTTCACTGCAGGTCTCTGTTTAATTTGTCCTTGTTCACTTTAGGGCTCATTGTTAATTTGACCTTGTTTACTGTAGGGCTCTGTTTTATTTTACCTTGTTCACTGTAGGTCTCTGTTTAATTTTAACTTGTTTATTGTAGGCCACGGTTTAATTTGACCTCGTTTACTGTAGGGCACTGTTTCATTTTACGATATTTAATGTAGCGCTACATTTAAATCTACCTTGTTTAACAATAGGTCTCTGTTTAATTTTACCTTGCTTAGTGTTGCGCTCTGTTTAATTTTACCATGTTTACTGTAGGCCACTGTTCAATTTGCCCTCGTTTACAGTAGGGCTCTGGCTAAATTTACCGTGTTTGCTGTAGGGCACTGTTTAATTTGACATTGATTACTGTTAGTCTCTGTTTAATTTTACATCGTTCAATGTAGGGCACTGTTAAAATTGACATTGATTACTGTTAGTCCCTGTTTTATTCTACCTTGTTCACTGTCGGGCACTGTTAAATTTGACATTGATTGCTGTTAGTCCCTGTTTTATTTTACCTTGTTCACTGTCGGGCACTGTTAAATTTCACCTTGATTCCGGTAGGGCTCTGTTCGATTTCACAGTGCTTCCTGTACTTCTCTGTTTAATTATTTTACCTTATTTACTGTAGGGCTCTGTTCAATTTTACGTTGCTCACTGTAGAACACGCTTTAATTTTACCTTTTTTACTGTAGGAATTTGTTTCATTTTACCATATTTACTGTCGGACTCTGTTCAATTTTAACTTGTTCACTGTCGGACCATTTAATTTGACCTTTTTTACTGTAGAGCTCTGTTTAATTTAACCTTGTTTTCTGTAGGGCACTGATTAATCTTACCTTCTTTATTATGGAGTGCTGGTGAATTTTACCTTGTTTTCTGCAGGGCACTGATTAATCTTACCTTCTTTATTATGGAGTGCTGGTGAATTTTACCTTGTTTTCTGTAGGGCACTGATTAATCTTACCTTCTTTATTATGGAGTACTGGTGAATTTTACCTTGTTTTCTGTAGGGCACTGATTAATCATACCTTCTTTATTATGGAGTACTGGTGAAATTTACCGTGTTTTCTGCAGGGCACTGTTTAATTTTACATCGTTTACTGTATAACATTGTATATTTTTACCTTGTTCACGGTCGGACTCCGATTCATTGTACCTTGTTCATTGTAGGAATTTGTTTAATTTTACCATGTTTACTGTCGGGCTCTGTTTAATTTTACCTTGGTAACAAAAGGGCACTGTATTGCTGTACTGTATTTACTGTCTGGCTCTGTTTAATTTTACCTTGTTTCCTGTAGGATACTGTTAATTTCACCTGGTTTACTGTAGAGCTCATTTTTAATTTGACCTTGTTTACTGTAGGGCTCTGTTTAATTTTACATTGGTCACAATACGGCACCATTTAATTTTGCGTTGTTTACTATTGCCGTCCGTTTAATTTTACATTGTTGACCGTAGGCCACTGTTTAATTTTACCTTGTTTATTGCAGGCCACTGTTTAATTTCCTACCTCCAAATCTCACACCTGTCCTGGTTCATTACCCAGTACCAAATCCAAAACGGCCTTGCCTCTCGTTGGCCTATCTACATACTATGTCAGGAAACCCTCCTGCATACATTGGACAAAAGCGGACCCATTTAAAGTACTCGAACTATAGCGTTTCCAGTCAATATTTGGAAAGTTAAAGTCCCCCATAGCAACTACCCTGCTGCTTTCGCTCCTATCCAGAATCATCTTTGCAATCCTTTCCTCTACATCTCTGGAACTTTTCGGAGGCCTATAGAAAACCCCAAACAGGGTAACCTCTCGTTTCTTGTTTCTAACCTCAGCCCAGACTACCTCAATCGAGGAGTCCACAGCAAACGTCCTTTCTCCCACCGTAATACTGTCCTTGTCTAACAATGCCACCCCTCCCCCTCTTTTACCACCTTCCCGGAGCTTAGTGAAATATCTATACCCCGGCAACTGCAACAACCATTCTATAGGGCACTCTATAATTTTACCGTGTTTACTGTTGCACTCCGTTTAATTTTACCTTGTTCACTGTGGGGCACAGTTTCATTGTATCCTGTTTACTCTGTTACTTTTACCTTTTTCACCGTAGGGCTCTGTTTAATTTTGCCTTGTTCACTGTAGGGCTCTGTGTCGTTGCACCGTATGTAATGTCGGGCTCCGTTTAATTTTACCTTGTTCACTGTGGGGCACAGTTTCATTGTACCGTGTTTACTCTGTTACTTTTACCTTTTTCACCGTAGGGCTCTGTTTAATTTTGCCTTGTTCACTGTAGGGCTCTGTGTCGTTGCACCGTATGTAATGTCGGGCTCCGTTTAATTTTACCTTGTTCACTGTGGGGCACAGTTTCATTGTACCGTGTTTACTCTGTTACTTTTACCTTTTTCACCGTAGGGCTCTGTTTAATTTTGCCTTGTTCACTGGCGCTGTTTAATGTTATCTTGTTTACTGCAGGCCACTGTTTCATTTGACCTCGTTTACTGTAGGGCACAATTTTATTTACCGTGTTTACTATAGGGCTCTGTTTTATTAGGCATTGATTACTGTTGATCTCTGTTTAATTTTACCCTGTTTACTAGAGGGCACTGTTAAATTTACCTAGCTTCCGGTGGGTTCTTTTCGATTTTACAGTATTTCCTGTAGGACTCTGTTTAATTATTTTACCTTATTTACTGTTGGGCACTGTTCACGTTTACCTTGTTCACTGAAGGACACACTTTAAAGTTAACTATTTTTCTGTCGGGCTCTGTATATTTTAACCTTGTTTAATGGAGGGCACTGTTTAATTTTACTTTGTGCACTGTAAATTCTATGATTCTATGATAATTGTTCCTGTAGGCACTGATTAATTTTACCATGTTTACTGTGGGGCACTGTTTAATCTTACCTTGTTTCCAGTAGGACACTGCGTAATTTGACCATGTTTACTGTCGGAATCTGTTTAATTTTACCTTGTTTCCTGTAGGACATTGTTTATTTGACCGTGTTTGTTGAAGCGCTCTGTTTCATTTTACCTTGTTTACTGTCGGGCTCTGTTTCATTTTACCTTGTTTACTGTCGGGCTCTGTTTCATTTTACCTTGTTTACTGTAGGCTGATAATTTGATCTTTTTTACAGTAGGGCTCTGTTTAATTTGTCCTTGTTCCCAGTCGGGCTCTGTTTACTTTTACCTTGTTTACTGTAGGGCGCTCGTTAATTTTACCATATTTACTGTATGCCACTGTTCCATTTGACCTCGTTTACTGTAGGGCTCGGTCTAATTTTACCCTGTTAACTATAGGGCTCTGTTTAATTTGACATTGATTACTGTTGGTCTCTGTTTAATTCCACCTTGTTCACTGCACAGTACTGTTAAATTTGACCTTGCTTCCAGTAGGGCTCTGTTCGATTTTACCGTGTTTCCCGTAGGACTCTGTTTCATTATATTACCTTATTAACTGTAGGGCTCTGTTCAGTGTTACGTTGTTCACTGTGGAACACTCTTTAATTTTACCTTTCTTACTGTGAGAATTTGTTTAATTTTAACATGTTTACTGTAATGTTGTGTTCAATTTTACCTTGTTCAGTGTAGGACACCCTTTAATTTTACCTTTTTTACTGATGGGCTCTGTTTAATTTTAACTTGTTTTCTGTAGGGCACTGTTTAATTTAAACTTGTTTACTATGGGCACTGTTTAATTTTACCATGCTTTCCATCGGGCACTGTTTAATTTTTCCTTGTTTACTGTGGGGCACAGTTTAATTTTACCATGTTTACTGTGGGGCACTGTTTAATTTTACCTTGTTTTCTGTAGCGCACTGCATAACGTGTCCTCGTTTACTGTATGGCATTGCTCATTTATCCCTTGTTCACTGTCGGGATCCGATTAATTTTACCTTGTTCACGATAGGAATTTGTTTAATTTTACCATGTTTACTGTCGGGCTCTGTTCAATTTTCCCTTGGTCACAATAGGGCACTGTTTCATTGTGCGTATTTAATGTTAGGCTCTGTTTAATTTTACCTTGTTCGCTGTTAATTTGACGTGGTTTTACTGTAGGGCTCATTTTTAATTTGACATTGTTTACTGTAGGGCTCTGTTTTATTTTACCTTGGTCACAATAGGGCAATCTATAATGTTATCTTGTTTACTGTTGCGCTCCGTTTAATTTTACCTTGTTTACCGTCGGTCACTGTTTCATTTGACCTCGTTTACTGGAGGGCACTGTTAAATTTGACCTTGTTCACCGTAGGGCACTGCTTCATTTGACCATATTTAATGTGCAGCACCGTTTTGTTCTACCTTGTTTAACTATAGGTCTCTGTTTAATTTTACCATGTTTAATGTAGGACTCTGTTTCATTATTTTACCTTATTTACTGTAGGGGTCTGATCAATTTTACCTTGTTCACTGTAAGACACTCTTTAATTTTACCTTGTTTATTGTAGAGCTGTTTCATTTTATCTTGTTTACTGTCACGCCTTGTTTCATCTTACCGGATTTACCGTAGTGCTTTGTTTAATTTGACCTTGTTTATTGTAGTGCTCTGTTTAATTTTGCCTTGTTTACTGCAGGTCACTGTTCAATTTGACCTTGGTTACTTCAGGTCACTGTTTAATTCGACCTTGTTCATTGTAGGGCTCATTTTTAATTTGACCTTGATTACTGTAGGACTGTGTTTAATTTTCCCTTGGTCACAGTAGGGCACATTATAATTTTACCTTGTTTACTGTTGCGCTCCGTTTAATTTTCCCTTATTTACTGTGGGGCGCTGTTTACTTTTACCTTGTTTGCTGCTGGCCACTGTTTAATTTGACCTTGTTTACTGTAGGGCACAGTTTCATTTTTTCAGATTTAATGGAGAGCTCTGTTCAATTTTTCCTTGTTGACCGATAGGTCTCTGTCTAATTTTACCATGTTTACAGGAGGCCACTGTTCAATTTGACCTTGTCTACTGTCGGCCTCTGTCTAATTTTACCGTGTTTACTGCTGGGCTCTGTTTAATTTGACATTGAGTGCTGTTGGCCTCTGTTTAATTCTACCTTGTTCACTATAGGGCACTGTTAAACTTGACCCTGTTTTCTGTAGGGCACTGTTTAATTTGACCTCGTTTACTGTATGGCATTGTTAAATTTGACTATGTTCACTGTAAGGCACTCTTTCATTTTACCATATTTATTGTAGGGCTCTGTTTAATTCTGCATTGTTTAACTTCAGGTCACTGTTTAATATGATCATTTAAGACTCTGTTAAAATTGACCTTGCTGCCGTTAAGGCTCCGTTCGATATTACAGTGTTTCCTGTAGGACTCTGATAATCATTTTACGTAATTTACTGTAAGTCTCTGTTTAATTTAACCTTGTATAGGACGTCTGATTCACAAGTTTGCAGATGATACTAAGATTGGTGGAGCTGCAATTAGCGAGGAGGACTGTCAGAGCATACAGCAAAATATAGATAGATTGGAGAGTTGGGCAGAGAAATGGCAGATGGTTTTCAATCCAGGCAAATGCGAGGTGATGCATTTTGGAAGATTTAATTCAAGAGCGGACTATACATTCAATTGAAGAGTCCTGGGGAAAATTGATGTACAGAGAGATCTGGAAGTTCAGGTTCATTGTACCCTGAAGGTGGCAACGCAGGTCGATAGAGTGGTCAAGAAGACATAGAGCATTCTTGCCTTCATCGGACGGGGTATTGAGGACAAGAGGCGGCAGGTCATGTCACAGTTGTATTGGACTTTGGTTAGGCCACATACTGCGTGCTGTTCTGGTCGCCACATTACCAGAAGGATGTGCATGCTTTAGAGAGTGGGCAGAGGAGGTTCACCAGGATGTTGCCTGGTATGGAGGGTGCTAGCTGTGAAGAAAGGTTGAGTAGATTAGGATTGTTTTCGTTGGAAAGATGGAGGTTGAGGGGGAATTGATTGAGGTCTACAAAATTATGAGAGGTATGGACATGGTGGATAGTAACAAGCCTTTTCCAAGAGTGGCGGTGTCAATTACAAGGGGTCACGATTTCAAGGTGAGAGGGGGAAAGTTTCAGGGAGATGTGCGTGGAAAGTTTTTTATGCAGAGGGTGGTGGGAGCCTGGAACGCTCTGCCAGCGGAGGTGGCAGCATCATTTAAGATGTATCTCGACAGGTATATGAACGGACGGGTAACAGAGGGAAGTAGAGCCTTGGAAAATAGCTGACAGTTTTAGATAAATGATCTAGATCGGCGCAGGCTGGAAGGGTCGAATGGCCTGTTCCTGTGCTGTAATTTTCTTTGTTCTTTGTTTGATAGAATTTACAGTGCAGAAGGAGGCCATTCGGCCCATCGAGTCTGCACCGGCTCTTGGAAAGAGCACCCTACCCAAGTTCAACACCTCCGTCCTATCCCCATAACCCAGTAACCCCACCCAACACTAAGGGCAATTTTGGACACTAAGGGCAATTTATCATGGCCAATCCACCTAACCTGCACATCTTTGGACTGTGGGAGGAAACCGGAGCACCCGGAGGAAACCCACGCACACACGGGGAGGATGTGCAGACTCCGCACAGCCAGTGACCCAAGCCGGAATCGAACCTGGGACCCTGGAGCTGTGAAGCAATTGTGCTATCCACAAGGATACCGTGCTGCCTTGTTCACTGTCGAGCTCCGATTCATTGTACCTTGTTCATTGTAGGAATTTGTTTAATTTTACCGTGTTTACTGTCGGGCTCTGTTTAATTTTACCTTGGTAACAAAGGGCACTGTATCATTGTACTGTATTTCATGTCTGGCTCTGTTTAATTTTACCTTGTTTACTGTAGGACACTGTAATTTCACCTGGTTTACTGTAGGGCTAAAATTTGTTCTTTGTATATTGTAGGGCACTGATTATTTTACCGTTTTTAGTGTATGGCTGTTGCTTTATCTCGTTTACTGCGGGGCACTGACTAATTTTACCTTGTTTTCTGTTGGGCTCTGTTTACTTTTACCTCGTTTACTCTATGGCAGTGTTTAGTTTTACCTTGTTCACTATCTGGATTCGATTAATTTTACCTTGTTCACTGTAGGACTTTGATTAATTTTACCATGTTTACTGTCGGGCTCTGTTGAATTTGACCTTGTTTCCTGTAGGACGCTGATTAATCTTATCATGTTTACTCTGGGGCACTGTTTAATTTTACCTTGTTTCTGTATCGCACTGTTTAATTTGACATCGTTTACTGTATAGCATTGTTTATTTTTACCTTGTTCACTGTCGGGTTCCGATTCATTGTACCTTGTTCATTGTAGGAATTTGTTTAATTTTACCGTGTTTACTGTCGGGCTCTGTTTAATTTTACCTTGGTAACAAAAGGGCACTGTATCATTGTACTGTATTTGATGTCTGGCTCTGTTTAATTTTACCTTGTTTACTGTAGGACACTGTTAATTTCACCTGGTTTACTGTAGGGCTCATTTTTAATTTGACCTTGTTTACTGTAGGGCTCTGTTTTATTTTACCTTGGTCACAATACGGCACCCTATAATTTTGCCTTGTTTACTTTTGCCGTCCGTTTAATTTTACATTGTTGACCGTAGGTCACTGTTTTATTTTACCTTGTTTATTTCAGGCCACTGTTTAATTTGACCGCATTTACTAAAGGGCACTGCTAAATTTGACCTTGTTCGCTGTTTCATTTTACCATATTTAATGCGGGGTTCTGTTTAAATCTATCTTGTTTAACTGTTGGTCTCTGTTTTATTTTACCACGTTCACTGTAGGGCACTGTTCAATTTAAACTTGCTTCCGATAGGGCTCTGATTTTACAGTGTTTCCTTTAGGACTCTGTTTAATTATTTTATCTTATTTACTGGAGGGCACTCTGTAATTTTACCTTGTTTACTGTTGCGCTCGGTTAAATTGTACCTTGTTCACCATAGCGCACTGTTTCATTGGACTGTATTCCATGTTACCTTTACCTTGTTAACTGTTGGTCACTGTTAATTTGATCTGTTTTAAGTCGGACTCATTTTTAATTTGACCATGATCACTGTAGACCTCAGTTTAATTTTACCGTGGTCACAATAGTGCACTCCTGTAATTTTACCTCGTTGTCTGTTGCGCTCTGTCTAATGTTACCTTGTTCACTGTAAGGCACTGTTTCATTGTACCGTATTTAATGTCGGGCTCTGCTTAATTTTACCTTGTTTACTGCAGGCCACTGCTCAAGTTGACCTTGTCTACGGTAAGGCTCTGTCTAATCTTACCATGCTTACTGTTGGGCTCTGTTTAATTTGACATTGATTACTGTTGGTCCCTGTTTAATTCTACCGTGTTCACTGTAGGGTACTGTTTAATTTTACCTTGTTTACTGTGTGGCACTGTTTAATTTTCCCCATTTTTCTGTAGGGCACTGTTTAATTTTACCTTCTTTACTGTGGGGCACAGTTTAATTTTCCGTTGCTTGCTATAGGACACTGTTTAATTTGACCTCGTTTACAGTTTGGCATTGTTAAATTTGACCATGTTCACTGTAGGTCACTCTTTCGTTTTACCGTATGTAATTCCAGGCTCTGATTTATTTTACCTTGTTTACTGTATGACACTGTTTAATTTTACCTTGTTTACTGTATGACACTGTTTCATTTTACCTTGTTCACTGTAAGGCACTGTTTAATTTGACCTCGTGTACAGTATGGGATTGTTAAATTTGACCATGTTCACTGTGGGGCACTGTTTCATTTTACGATATTTATTGAAGGGCTGTTTAATTCTACCGTGTTTAACTATCGGTCTCTTTTTAATTTTACCATGTTTACTGCAGGGCACTGTTACATTTGACCATGCTTCCGGTAGGGCTTTATTCGATTTTACAGTGTTTCCTCTAGGACTCTGTTTAATTATTTTACCTTATTTACTGTAGGGTTCTTTTTAATTTGACCTTGTTTATTGTAGGGCTCTGATTATTTTACCGTTTTCAGTGTAGGGCTATTTCTTTATCTGGTTTACTGTGGGGCACTGACTAATTTTACCGTGTTTACTGTAGGACACTTTTTAATTTTAGCTTGTTTATATAGGGCACTGTTTAATTTTACCTTGTTTTCTGTAGGGCACTGTTTCATTTGACCTTGTTTACTGGATGGCATTCTTTATTTTTATGTTGTTCACTGTCGGTATCCGATTAATTTTACCTTGTTCCCTGTCGGACTTTGTTTAATTTTATAATGATTACTGTCGGGCTCTGTTCAATTTTACCTTGTTTCCTGTACGACACTGTTTAATTTGACTTCGTTTACTCTATGGCAGTGTTTAGTTTTACCTTGTTCTCTATCGGGATTCGATTAATTTCACCTTGTTCCCTGTCGGACTTTGTTTAATTTTACCATGTTTACTGTCGGGCTCTGTTTACAAAGGGCTCTCTTCAACTTTACCTTTGTTTAATTATTTTAGCTTATTTACTGGAGGGCACTCTATAATGTTACCTTGTTTACTGTTGCGCTCGGTTAAATTGCACCTTGTTCACCGTAGCGCACTGTTTCATTGGACTGTATTTCATATTAACTTTACCTTGTTAACTGTTGGACACTGTTAATTTGACCTGCTTTACTGTCGGACTGATTTTTAATTTGATCATAATTACTGTAGACCTCAGTTTAATTTTACCTTGGTCACAATAGTGCACTCCTGTAATTTTACCGGGTTTACTGTTGCGCTCTGTCTAATGTTACCTTGTTCACTGTAAGGCACTGTTTCATTGTACCGTATTTAATGTCGGGCTCTGCTTAATTTTACCTTGTTTACTGCAGGCCACTGCTCAATTTGACCTTGTCTACTGTAGGGCTCTGTCTAATCTTATCGTGCTTACTGTTGGGCTCTGTTTAATTTGACCATGATCACTGTAGACCTCAGTTTAATTTTACCGTGGTCACAATAGTGCACTCCTGTAATTTTACCGGGTTTACTGTTTAATTTGACCTCGTTTACAGTTTGGCATTGTTAAATTTGACCATGTTCACTGTAGGTCACTCTTTCGTTTTACCGTATTTTGTTCCGGGCTCTGTTTAATTTTACCTTGTTCACTGTAAGGCACTGATAATTTGACCTCGTGTACAGTATGGGATTGTTAAATTTGACCATGTTCACTGTAGGGCACTGTTTCATTTTACCGTATTTATTGAAGGGCTCTGTTTAATTCTACCTTGTTTAACTATCGGTCTCTTTTTAATTTTACCATGTTTACTGTAGGGCACTTGAAAATTTGACCTTGTTTCAAGGAGGGCTCTATTCGATTTTAAGGTGTTTCCTGTAGGACTCTGTTTAATTATTTTACCTTATTTAGTGTAGGGTTCTGTTTAATTTGACCTTGTTGATTGTGGGGCACTGATTATTTTACCGTTTTCAGTATATGGCTGTTTCTTTATCTGGTTTACTGTGGGGCACTGACTAATTTTACCGTGTTTACTGTAGGACACTTTTTAATTTTAGCTTGTTTATGTAGGGCACTGTTTGATTTTACCTTGTTTACTGTGTGGCCCTGATTAATTTTACCTTGTTTTCTGTAGGGCACTGTTTCATTTGACCTCGTTTACTGGATGGCATGCTTTATTTTTATGTTGTTCACTGTCGGGCTCTGTTCAATTTTACCTTGTTTCCTGTAGGATACTGTTTAATTTGACCGTGTTTACTGTAGGGCTCTGGTTAATTTTACATTGGTCACAATAGGGCAATCTAGAATTTTACCATGCTGACTGTTGCGCTCGGTATAATTTTAGCTTCTTTACTCTAGGGCACCGTGTCATTGTATTGCATTTAATGTCGGGCTCTATTTAATTTTACCTTGTTTACTGTTGCACTCCGTTTAATTTGACCTTGTTCACTGTAGGGCACTGTTTCATGTTTTTACCTTATTTACTGTGCGGTTCTGTATTATTTGACCTTGTTGAAGTAGTGCACTGTTTAGTTTTACCTTATTCAGTGTAGAGCACTGTTTATTTTTTACCGTGTTTACTATCGAGTACTCTTTAATTTTACCTTGATTATTGTAGGGCACTCTTTAATTTTATGTTATTTACTGTAGGACTCTGTTAACTATTGCTTGCTAACTAGAGGGTACTGATTAAATTTACCTTGTTTATTGTAGGACACTGTTTAATTTTAATTGTTTACTGTAGGGCACGGTTTGTTTAACATTGTTTACTGTAGCGCTCTGTTCAATTTTACCTTGTTCACTGTAGGGCACTGTTTAATTTGACCTGGTTTATAGTAAGGCTCTGTTTAATATGCCCTTGTTTACTGTAGTGCTCTGTTTAATTTCACCTTGTTTACTAAATTGCTCCATTTAATTTTACCTTGTTTACTGCCGGGTTCTGTTTCATGTTTCCATCTTGACTGTAGAGGTCTCTTTAATAGGGCAGCACGGTAGGATAGCACAAATGCTTCACAGCTCCAGGGTCCCAGGTTCGATTCTGGCATGGGTCACTGTCTGTGCGGAGTCTGCACATCCTCCCCGTGTGTGCGTGGTTTTCCTCCGGGTGCTCTGGTTTCCTCCCACAGTCCAAAGATGTGCGGGTTAGGTGGAGTGGCCATGCTAAATTGCCCTTAGTGTCCAAAATTGCCCTTAGTGTTGGGTGGGGTTACTGGGTTATGGGGATAGGGTGGAGGTGTGGACCTTGGGCAGGGTGCTCTTTCCAAGAGCCGGTGCAGACTCGATGGGCCGAATGGCCTCCTTCTGCACTGTAAATTGCATGACAAATAATTTGACCTTGTTTATTGTAGGGTACTGATTATGTTACCGTGTTCACTGTGGTCTGATGATTTTATCTTGTTTACTGTCGGGCAATGTTTAATTGTATCTTGTTTACAGCAGGACATTGTTTAATTCTACCTTGTTTACTGTAGGACACTGCTTAATTTAACTTGTTTACTCGAGGGCTTTGTTCAATTTGACCTTATTTACTGTCGGGAGCTATTTTCTTTCATTCCTGTTTACTGTTAGGCACTGTCCAATGTTATGGTCTTTACTGTAGGGCACTGTTTACTTTTCCCTTCTTTCCTGTAGGTTGATAATGTGACCTTGTTTACTGTAGGGCTCTGTTTAATTTGACCTTCTCTGCTGTCGGGCCCTTTTTAATTTTACCTTGTTTACTGTCGGGCTCTGTTTCATTTGACCTCGTTTACTATAGGCTGACCATTTGATCTTTTTTATAGAAGTGCTCTGTTTTATTTGAATTGTTCACTGTAGAGTTCCGTTTAATTTGACCTTATTTACTGTAGTACACAGTATAATCTTACCTTCTTTACTGAAGTTCACAGTTTAATTTTACCTTCTTTATTGGAGGGCTGATTATTTTGACCTTGTTTTACTGCATGTCACTGGTTAATTTGACTTTGCATACTGCCGGTCACTGTTTAATATTACTTTGTTTACAGTAGGGCTCTGTTTAATTTGTTCTTGTTCACTGTGGGGCTCATTTTTAATTTGACCCAGATTACTGTAGGGCTCTGTTTAATTTTACCATGGTCACAATAGGGCACTCTATAATTTTACCTTGTTCACTGTAGGGCACTGTTTCATTGTACCGTATTTAATGTCGGGTTCCGTTTACTTTGACCTTGTTTACTGTGGGGCGCTGTTTAATTTTACCTTGTTGCCTGCAGGCGACTGGTTAATTTGACCTTGCTTGCTTTAGGGCACCATTTCACTTTACCATATTTAAGGGAGGCCTCTGTTTTATTCTACCTTGTTTATTGTAGGGCTGTTTAATTTTACCTTGTTTACTGTAAGTCACTGTTTAATTTGACGTTGGTTAGTGCAGTTCACTGTTTAATTTGGCCTTGGTTCCTGTCGGCCACCGTTCAATTTGACCTTGTTTAATTTTGCCGTGTTCACTGTTGGGCTCTGCTTAATTTTACAGTGTTTTCTGTAGACTGGTAATTTGACTTTTTTACACAAGGGCTCTGTGTAATTTCAGCTTGTTTACTGCAGCTTCTGTTTAATTTGACTTCGTTTATTGTCGGACTGTTTAATTTTACTTTGTTTACTGCAGTGTTCTTTTTAATTGTACCTTGTTTATTGTAGCACCATGTTTCATGTTACCGTATTTACTGTAGTGCTCTGTTTATTTTGACCTTGAATACTGTAGGGCTCTGTTTAAAATAACTTGTTTGCTGTTTGTCACTTTAATTTTACTTTGTTTACTGTAGGCCCCTGTTTAATTTGTCCTTGTTTACTGTCGGGCTCATTTTAAATTTGATCTTGATTATCTTAGGGCTCTGTTTAATTTGACCTTGGTCACTGTCGGGCACTGTTTCATTTTACCATATTTGTTGCATGGGTTTTGTTTAATTTTACCTTGTTCACTTTAGAGCACTCTTTCACATTTTTTTAGAATATATTTTATTGAAGCATTTGTAATTTTTACAATTTCACATATTGACATTTCCGAAACAACCGCGCGGGTGGACACAAAATAGCCCCTAAAATAACATCAAACATTAGACCACGTACCCGATATCTCCTGCCCTATCCCCAAGTACCCGTATACTAAATTCCCTGTCCTTATTTAACATGACCATGCCTCCTATTTTCCTCCCCCCCCCCTCCCCGCCCCCGCCTTTTTGCCTTTCCCCCTCTTACTGCTGACGTTAACTTTGTGAAAGACATCGGTGAACGGCCGCCAACTCCGGGCGAGTCCCTGTATTGATCCTCTAAGAGCCAACTTGATTTTTGCCAAACCGATAAGCACGATATCGCTGACCCACACTCCTGATTTCGAGGGCTCCGAGCCCCTCCATCACAGAAAGGTCCGTCTCCGGGCTACCATGGAGGAGAAAGCCAGGTTCTGGAATTGGGGTTACCCTACCTTCCAGGACCCGACATAACATCTGCAAATCCCTGCCAGTATTCTCTCGGTTTCGGACATGAACATGGTTGGCCGGGCTACCCCCACACCGCCAACATCTGTCCTCCACCTCCTCCAAGAAGCTACTCATCCGGCCTATCGTCATGTGGGTCCTTTGGACGACCTTGAACTGAATCAAGATAAGTCCGTCACAGGACGAGGTTGCATTTTCCCTTTACAAGACTTTTTCCTACAGTTCAGTTTCCAGCTCCCCTCCTAGCTCCTCTTCCTACTTCCTCTTCATCTCTCTGATAGTGGCCTCTTCCCACTCTAACAATTCCCTGAATATGTCCGAAACCTTCCCACCTCCAACCCCTGTTTTTGACAACACTTTATCCTGTAGCCCCTGAGGGGGAGGCGAGGAACGTTTGGGATCTGTCTCCCTACAAAGTCGCGCACTTGTAGGTACCGAAACCCGATCCCCCTGGCAAATCAAACTCCTCATCTAATGTCTCCAAGGTCGGGAAGCCCTCCTGGATGAATAGATCGCCAACCCTCTCCATCCCTGCCCGCTGCCATACATTAAAGCCCCCACCCAGCCAGAACACGACCACCGTCCCCTCCCCACGTAACAAACCGGTGAATGTCACAGATCGGTGACCACACTGACGCCCTCTTCAGTCTCATATAGTGCCATCGTTTCAACCACACACTCAGGGCTGCCACCACCACAGGACTTGTGGAGAACAGAGCCGGTGAGAACGGTAGGGTCACCGTCATGAAAGCTTCCAGGCTCGTAGATATGCAGGATGCTGCCTCCATCCGCTCCCGACTGACTCGTCCCCCACTGCCCACTTGCTGACCATCGATATGTTGGGACCGCAGTAATAGTTAATAAAGCACGGGAGAGACAATCCCTCTCACCCGCGGGGCCGTTCCCAGAGTGTCCTCTTTACTCGCGGGGTTTTACCCGTCCATATACACTTCGATATCGCCATATTCATACTTCTGAAAAAAGCCTTTGGGACAAAAATCGGGGCACTGAAAAAAGAAAAGCAGCCTCGGAAGAACAGTCGTCTTCACCGTCTGAACCCTCCCCACCACCGTCAGTGGGAGCATGTACCATCTACAAAAACCTATTCTCATTTGATCCACTGCTTTGCCCACATTTAACTTGTGAAGCAGCCCCCAATCCTTGGCCACTTGAATCCTCAGATACCTAAATCTGTTCCCAACCACTTTAAAAGGTAGCTCCTTCTGCCTCCTTTCCTGCCCCCGTGCCTGAATCACGAACATCTCGCTTTTTCCCATATTTAACTTATGGCCTGGAAATCGTCCAAATTCTCCTTAAACCTCCATGATTTTGGTCATCGCGCCTCACCGGGTCCGTGATAGAAAGCAAAAATCATCCGCATAGAGAGAGACACTGTGCTCCGCCACCCCGCCCTTTACTATGCCCCTCCAGGTATTCGCTGCTCTCTGGGCCATTGCTAATGTTTCTATGGCCATGGCAAACAATAATAGGCAGCGCGTGCATCCCTGCCTTGTCCCCCGACAAAGCCGAAAGTATTCTGGCCGAACTCGGTTAGTCCTTATATTTGCACTGTGGCCAGGTGAAGTAGATGGACCGACTCCACAATTCTCTGCCAGAGAATTTAATGTCCGTATTTAATGTCGGGTTCCGTTTACTTTGACCTTGTTTACTGTGGGGCGCTGTTTAATTTTACCTTGTTGCCTGCAGGCGACTGGTTAATTTGACCTTGCTTGCTTTAGGGCACCATTTCACTTTACCATATTTAAGGGAGGCCTCTGTTTTATTCTACCTTGTTTATTGTAGGGCTGTTTAATTTTACCTTGTTTACTGTAAGTCACTGTTTAATTTGACGTTGGTTAGTGCAGTTCACTGTTTAATTTGGCCTTGGTTCCTGTCGGCCACCGTTCAATTTGACCTTGTTTAATTTTGCCGTGTTCACTGTTGGGCTCTGCTTAATTTTACAGTGTTTTCTGTAGACTGAAAATTTGACTTTTTTACACAAGGGCTCTGTGTAATTTCAGCTTGTTTACTGCAGCTTCTGTTTAATTTGACTTCGTTTATTGTCGGACTGTTTAATTTTACTTTGTTTACTGCAGTGTTCTTTTTAATTGTACCTTGTTTATTGTAGCACCTTGTTTCATGTTACCGTATTTACTGTAGTGCTCTGTTTATTTTGACCTTGAATACTGTAGGGCTCTGTTTAAAATAACTTGTTCACTGTTTGTCACTTTAATTTTACTTTGTTTACTGTAGGCCCCTGTTTAATTTGTCCTTGTTTACTGTCGGGCTCATTTTAAATTTGATCTTGATTATCTTAGGGCTCTGTTTAATTTGACCTTGGTCACTGTCGGGCACTGTTTCATTTTACCATATTTGTTGCATGGGTTTTGTTTAATTTTACCTTGTTCACTTTAGAGCACTCTTTCACATTTTTTTAGAATATATTTTATTGAAGCATTTGTAATTTTTACAATTTCACATATTGACATTTCCGAAACAACGGCGCGGGTGGACACAAAATAGCCCCTAAAATAACATCAAACATTAGACCACGTACCCGATATCTCCTGCCCTATCCCCACGTACCCGTATACTAAATTCCCTGTCCTTATTTAACATGACCATGCCTCCTATTTTCCTCCCCCCCCTCCCCGCCCCCGCCTTTTTGCCTTTCCCCCTCTTACTGCTGACGTTAACTTTTTGTGAAAGACATCGATGAACGGCCGCCAACTCCGGGCGAGTCCCTGTATTGATCCTCTAAGAGCCAACTTGATTTTTGCCAAACCGATAAGCACGATATCGCTGACCCACACTCCTGATTTCGAGGGCTCCGAGCCCCTCCATCACAGAAAGGTCCGTCTCCGGGCTACCATGGAGGAGAAAGCCAGGTTCTGGAATTGGGGTTACCCTACCTTCCAGGACCCGACATAACATCTGCAAATCCCTGCCAGTATTCTCTCGGTTTCGGACATGAACATGGTTGGCCGGGCTACCCCCACACCGCCAACATCTGTCCTCCACCTCCTGCAAGAAGCTACTCATCCGGCCTACCGTCATGTGGGTCCTTTGGACGACCTTGAACTGAATCAAGATAAGTCCGTCACAGGACGAGGTTGCATTTTCCCTTTACAAGACTTTTTCCTACAGTTCAGTTTCCAGCTCCCCTCCTAGCTCCTCTTCCTACTTCCTCTTCATCTCTCTGATAGTGGCCTCTTCCCACTCTAACAATTCCCTGAATATGTCCGAAACCTTCCCACCTCCAACCCCTGTTTTTGACAACACTTTATCCTGTAGCCCCTGAGGGGGAGGCGAGGAACGTTTGGGACCTGTCTCCCTACAAAGTCGCGCACTTGTAGGTACCGAAACCCGATCCCCCCTGGCAAATCAAACTCCTCATCTAATGTCTCCAAGGTCGGGAAGCCCTCCTGGATGAATAGATCGCCAACCCTCTCCATCCCTGCCCGCTGCCATACATTACAGCCCCCACCCAGCCAGAACACGACCACCGTCCCCTCCCCACGTAACAAACCGGTGAATGTCACAGATCGGTGACCACACTGACGCCCTCTTCAGTCTCATATAGTGCCATCGTTTCAACCACACACTCAGGGCTGCCACCACCACAGGACTTGTGGAGAACAGAGCCGGTGAGAACGGTAGGGTCACCGTCATGAAAGCTTCCAGGCTCGTAGATATGCAGGATGCTGCCTCCATCCGCTCCCGACTGACTCCTCCCCCACTGCCCACTTGCTGACCATCGATATGTTGGGACCGCAGTAATAGTTAATAAAGCACGGGAGAGACAATCCCTCTCACCCGCGGGGCCGTTCCCAGAGTGTCCTCTTTACTCACGGGATTTTACCCGCCCATATACACTTCGATATCGCCATATTCATACTTCTGAAAAAAGCCTTTGGGACAAAAATCGGGGCACTGAAAAAAGAAAAGCAGCCTCGGAAGAACAGTCGTCTTCACCGTCTGAACCCTCCCCACCACCGTCAGTGGGAGCATGTACCATCTACAAAAACCTATTCTCATTTGATCCACTGCTTTGCCCACATTTAACTTGTGAAGCATCCCCCAATCCTTGGCCACTTGAATCCTCAGATACCTAAAACTGTTCCCAACCACTTTAAAAGGTAGCTCCTTCTGCCTCTTTCCTTGCCCCCGTGCCTGAATCACGAACATCTCGCTTTTTCCCATATTTAACTTATGGCCTGGAAATCGTCCAAATTCTCCTTAAACCTCCATGATTTTGGTCATCGCGCCTCACCGGGTCCGTGATAGAAAGCAAAAATCATCCGCATAGAGAGAGACACTGTGCTCCGCCACCCCGCCCTTTACTATGCCCCTCCAGGTATTCGCTGCTCTCTGGGCCATTGCTAATGTTTCTATGGCCATGGCAAACAATAATAGGCAGCGCGTGCATCCCTGCCTTGTCCCCCGACAAAGCCTAAAGTATTCTGGCCGAACTCGGTTAGTCCTTATATTTGCACTGTGGCCAGGTGAAGTAGATGGACCGACTCCACAATTCTCTGCCCAAACCTAAACCTGCCTGAAATATCTGAGAGATACTTCCACTCCACTCGGTCACAAGCCTTCTCCGCGTCCATGGCAAATATCACCGCAGCCTCCGAGCCCCTTCGCTGGCATCATAATTACATTAAGATGCCGTCCAATCTTGGTTGTCAGGTGCCTACACTTTACAAATCCCGTCTGATACTCCCCAATTATCTCTGGGACACAATCCTCGATTCGAGTGGCCAGGAACTTGGCCAATAGGTTGGCATCGACATTCAACAGGGAGATTAGCCGGTACGATACACAGCTCTCTGGATCCTTGTCACGCTTCATGCTGAGAGAAATTGATGCCTGTGACAACATTGGGGGGAGTACTCCCAGCTCCTTGGACTCGTTGAAAGCCTTAACCAGGAGCGGCCCCAGTAAGAGAGAATTTCTTATAAAATTCCACTGGGAACCCATCATGTTCCGGGGCTTTACCCGATTGCATTACCCCCTGCCTCTCTATCACCTCCCCAAGCCTAATCAGGCCCCCCAAGGCCTCCATCAGATCCTCATTTACCTTCGGGAACTCTAGCCTCCCCAGGAATTGATTCATGCGCTCCTCCCCAACCCGGGGTTCCGACTCGTACAGCTGGCTATAACATTTCCGGAACACTTCATTCACCGCCCCTGGGTCCGTCACCGTCTTCCCCCTCCAATCCTTTATTTTCCCTATTTCTCACTGCCTCCTGTTTCCTCAGCTGTTGTGCCAGCATCCTGCTAGCTTTCTCCCCATGTTCATATGTTGCCCCTATTGCCCTCCTCAGCTGACCCTCCGCCTTTACTGTGAAAAGGAGCCCGAACTCCATTTGAAGCCTCTGACGCTCCTTCAGGACCTCCTCATTTGGAGACTCCGAATATCTCCTGATTTCTCCTACCAACCTGTCCAGCTCCGACCGCTCTGTTTTATCCCTGTGGGCTCGAACGAAGTGAATTCCCCTCTGATGACCGCTCCCAGATCATCCCAGCTGCAGTCTCTTCCGTGTCATTGATCTTTATGTACCCCCGAATGGCCACTCTCACTCGCTCACAGATCTGCTGATCCGCTAACTGCCCTGGATCTCGTCTCCACTGTGGTTTAACTTTACCTTGGTGACTATCGGCCTCTGTTTTTTTTACAGAAATGCTCTGTTTAATTTGAAATTGTTCACTGTAGATCTCCGTTTAATTTCACCTCATTTACTGTAGTACACAGAGTAATTTTACCTTCTTTACTGACGGGCACAATTTAATTTTACCTTGTTTATTGCGGCGCCTTGTTTCACTTCACCGTATTTACTGCAGTGCTTTGTTTAATTTGACGTTGTTTTCTTTGGGTCTCTGTTAAGTTTTACCTTGTTTACTGTAGATTACTATTTATTTGACCTTGTTTGCAGTAGGGCTCTGTTTAATTTGTAGTTGTTCACTGTAGAGCTCATTTTTAATTTGACCTTGATTACTGCAGGGCTCTGTTTAATTTTACCATTTTCACAGAGGGGCACTCTATAATTTTACCTTGTTTACTGTAGGAGGTTGTTTAATTTGACCGTGGTTACAGAAGGTCTCTGTTTAATTTGACCTTTGTTACTGCAAGTCACTGTTTAATTTGAACTTCTTTACAGTAGGGCTCTGTTTAATTTGTCCTTGTTCACTGCAGTGCCCATTTATAATTTGACCTTGATTGCTGTAGGGCTCTGTTTTATTTTACCTTGGTCACATTAGGGCACTCTATAATTTTACTTTGTTTCCTTTTGCGCTCCGTTTAATGTTACCTTATTCACTATAGGGCACTGTTTCATTGTACCACATTGAATGTCGGGCTCTGTTTAATTTTACCTTGTTTACTGCAGGCTACTGTTTAATTTGGCCTGTTTTCCTGGAGGACACTGTGAAATATGACCTTGTTCACTGTCGGGCACTGTTCCATTTTACTATATAGAACATAGAACAATACAGCGCAGTACAGGCCCTTCGGCCCACGATGTTGCACCGAAACAAAAGCCATCTAACCTGCACTATGCCATTATCATCCATATGTTTATCCAATAAACTTTTAAATGCCCTCAATGTTGGCGAGTTCACTACTGGAACAGGTAGGGCATTCCACGGCCTCACAACTCTTTGCGTAAAGAACCTACCTCTGACCTCTGTCCTATATCTATTACCTCTCAGTTTAAAGTTATGTCCCCTCGTGCCAGCCATTTCCATCCGCGGGAGAAGGCTCTCACTGTCCACCCTATCCAACCCCCTGATCATTTTGCAGTCCTCAATATATATTGGAGGGCTCTATTTAATTCTGCCTTGTTTAACTTTATTACTCTGTTCTATTTGACAGTGATTCCTGTAGGACTCTGGTTAATCATTTTATCTCATTTACTGTAGAACTGTGTTTAATTTGACTTCATTTACTGTGGGGCACTGACTAATTTTGTCGTGCTTACTGTAGGGCCATTTTTAATTTTAGCTTGTTTATGAAGTGCACTGTTTAATTTTATCTTACTCTGTGTAGAGCACTGTTGGTTTTTTCCCGTGTTTACTATAGGGTACCCTTTAATATTATCTTGATTACTGTAGGGCACTCTTTATTTTAATGTCGTTCACTGGAGGATACGATTAAGTATTGCTTGTTAACTGTAGGGACGAGTTTAAATTTATCTTCTTTGTTGAAGGACACTGTTTACTTTTAAGTGTTTACTCTAGGGCACTGTTTATTTTACCTTGTTTACTGCAGGGCTCTGTTAATTTTTCTCTCTTTATTGTAGGGCTCTGTTTAATTTGACCTTGTTTATTGTAGAGCACTGATTATTTTACAATGTTCACTGTGGGCTGATTCTTTTCTCTTGTTTACTGTCGGCATTGTTTAAATATATCTTGCTTACAGCAGGACGATGTTTAATTCTACCTTGTTTACTGTACGGCAACGTTTCATTTTACCGTATTTAATTTACGGCTCTGTATAAGTTTACCTTGTTTACTGTAGGACACTGTTTAATTTAACTGGTTTACTCCAGGGCTTTGCTCAATATGACCTCATTTACTGGAGGGATCTGTTTTGTTTTATTCTTGTTTACTGTAAGGCACTGTCCAATTTTGCAGTCTTTACTGTCGGGAACTGTTTACTTTTCACTTGTTTACCGTAGGCTGATCATGTGACCTTGTTTACTGTAGGGCTCTGTTTAATTTGACCTTCTTTACTGTAATGTCATTATTAATGTTACCTTGTTTACTGTAGTGTACTGTTTAACTTTACCTGCTTACAGTAGGGCACTCTATAATTTTACTTTGCTTCCTGTTGCGTTCTGTTTAATGTTACCTTATTCACTATAGGGCACTGATTCATTGTACCGAATTCAATGTCGGGCTCTGTTTAATTTAACCTTGTTACTGTATTGTACTGTTTAACTTTACCTGTTTACAGTAGGGCACTGATAAATGTCACCTTGTTTACTGTTGGGCTCTGTTTAATTTCACCGTGTTAACTGGAGGCCACTGTTTAATTTCACCGTACTTACTGAAGGGCTCTGTTTAATTTGACCTTGTTTAATGTAGGCTGATAATTTGACCATTTTTATAGAAGTGCTCTGTTTAATTTGAACGTGTTCACTGTAGAGCTTCGTTTAATTTGACCTTATTTACTGTAGTACACAGAGTAATTTTATCATCTTTACTGAAGGGCACTGTTTAATTTTATCTTCTTTATTTTAAGCGCTCTTTAATTTTACCTTGTTTACTGTGGCGCCTTGTTTAATTTTATGGAATTTACTGCATTGCTTTGTTGAATTTGACCGTGTTTACTGTTGGGCGCGGTTTAATATTACCTTGTTTACTGCGGGTCACTGTTTAATTTGACCCAGCTTCCGGGAGGGCTCTGTTCGATTTTACAATGTTTCCTGTAGGATTCTGTTTAATTATTTTACCTTATTTACTGTAGGGCTCGGTTTAAGTTTTACCTTATTCATTGTAGAGCACTGTTTATTTTTTTACCGTGTTTACTATAGCGGACTCTTCAATGTTACCTTGTTTTCTGTCGGGCTCAGATTAATATGACATTTTTTCTGTAGAGCTCTGTTTAATTTGACCTTGTTTACTGTGGGGCACTGTTAAATTTTACCTTGTTTACTGTTGCGCGCCATTTAATTTTACCTTGTTCACTGTATGGCACGTTTTCATTGCACCGTATTTAATGTCAGGCTCTGTTTAATTTTACCTTGCTTACTGTACGGCACTCTATAATTTTACCTTGTTTACTGTTGCGCGCCATTTAATTTTACCTTGTTCACTGTAAGGCACGTTTTCATTGCACCGTATTTAATGTGAGGCTCTGTTTAATTTTGCCTTGTTCACTGTAGTTCACTGTTTAATTTGATCTTGTTTCCTCCAGGCCACTGTGTAATTTCACCTCGTTTACTGGAGGACACTGTTAAAATTGACCTTGTTCACTGTAGGTCACTGCTTCATTTTACCATATTTAATGTAGGGCGCTTTTTAATTCTACCATGTTTAACTATAGGTCTCTATTTGATTTTCCATGTTCACTGTTGGGCACTTTTAGATTTGACCTTGCGTCCGGTATGGCTCTGTTCGATTTTACAATGTTTCCTGTTGGACTCTGTTTAATTATTTTACCTTATTTACTGTAGGGCCCTGTTCAATTTGACCTTGTTTATTGTAGGGCACCGATTATTTTACCGTGTTCAGTGTAAGGCTGTTTCTTTACCTCGTTTACTGTGTGGCACTCACCAATTTTACCGTCTTTACTGTGCGACACTTTTTAATGTCGGCTTGTTGATGTAGTGCACTGCTTAGTTTTACCTTATTCAGTATAGAGCACTGTTGATTTTTTACCGTGTTTCCTACAGAGCACACTTTAATTTTATCTTGGTTACTATAGGGCACTCTTTAATTGTACGTCATTCACCGTAGGACGCTGTTAACCATTGCTTGTTAACTGTGGGGTACATTTGAAATTTAGCTTGTTTATTGTAGGACACTGTTTAATTTTAATTGTATACTGTAGAGCAAAGTTTATTTTAACCTTGTTTACTGTAGCGCTCTGTTCAATTTTACCTTGTTCACTGTAAGGCAGTGTTTAATTTGACCTTGTTTAGAGTACGGCTCTGTTTAATTTGCCCTTGTTTATTGTAGTTCTCTGTGTAATTTTACCTTGTTTACTGTATTGCTCCACATAATTTTACCTTGTTTACTGCCGGGCACTATTTAATTTTTCTATCCTTATTGTAGGGCTCTGTTTAATTTGACCTTGTTTACTGTCGGGAACTGATCATTTTACCGTGTTCACTGTGGGCTGGTTCTTTTATCTTATTGACTGGCGGGCAAACTTTAATTATATTTGCTTACAGCAGGACATTGTTTAATTCTACCTTGTTTACTGTATTGCTCCACATAATTTACCTTGTTTACTGCTGGGCACTATTTAATTTTTCTATCCTTATTGTAGGGCTCTGTTTAATTTGACCTTGTTTACTGTAGGGAACTGATCATTTTACCGTGTTCACTGTGGGCTGATTCTTTTATCTTGTTGACTGGCGGGCAAACTTTAATTATATTTGCTTACAGCAGGACATTGTTTAATTCTACCTTGTTTACTGTACAGCACTGTTTCATTTTACCGTATTTACTGCACGGCTCTGTATAAGTTTACCTTGTTTACTGTAGGACACTGTTTAATTTAACTTGTTTACTCCAGGGTTTTGCACAATGTGACCATATTTACTGCAGGGATCTGTTTTGTTTCATTCTTGTTTACTCTGAGGCACTGTCCAATTTTACGGTGTTTGCTGTAGGGCACTGTTTACTATTCCCCTGTTTACTGTAGGCTGATAATGTTACCTTGATTACTGTTGTGCTCTGTTTAATTTGACCTTCTTAACTGTAGGGTCCTTTTTCATTTTACCTTGTTTCTATAAGGTACTGTTTAACTTTACCTTGTTTACAGTAGGACACTGTTTAATTTCACCTTGTTTACTGTTGGGCTCTGTTGAATTTCACAGTGTTCACTGTAGGGTTCTGTTTCATTTTATCTTGTTTACTGTATTCTGATAATTTGACATTTTTTACAGAAATTTTTAATTTGAACTTGTTCACTGCAAAGCTCCGTTAAATTTGCCTTTATTTACTATAGTACACAGTGTAATTTTATCTTCTTTACTGAATGACACTTTTTAATTTTACCTTGTTTATTGTAGGGCTGTTTCATTTTACCTTGTTTACTGTGGCGTAATTTTTCATTTTACCGTATTTACTGTAGTGCTTTGACCTTGTTTACTCTAGGTCACTGTTTAATTGGTTACTGCAGATCACAGTTTGATTGGACTTTGTTTACAGTAGGGCTCTGTTTCATTTGTCCTGGTTCACTGTCTAGGCTCATTTTTAATTTGACCTTGATTACTTTAGTGCCGTGTTTATTTTTACCTTGGTCACAGTATGGAACTTTATAATTTTACCTTGTTTACTGTTGCGCACCGTTCAATTTTACCTTGTTCACTGTAGGGCACTGCTTCATTGTACCGTATTTAATGTCGGGCTCTGTTTAATTTTACCTTGTTGATTGTAGGGCACTGTTTCATTGTACCGTATTTAATTTCTGGCTCCGTTTAATTTTACATTGTTCACTGTAGAGCACTGTTTCATTGTACCGTATTTAATGTTGGGCTCCGTTTAATTTCCCCTTGTTTACTGTAGGGCTCTGTATAATTTTGCATTTTTCACAATAGCGCACTCTATAATTTTACCTTGTTTACACTTGCGCTCCATTTAATTTTACCTTGTTTACTGTTGGTCACTGCTAATTTGACCAGGTTTCCGGTAGGGCTCATTTTTAATTTCACCTTGATTCCTTTCGGGCACTGTTTTCTTTTATCTTGGTCACACTAGGGCACACTATAATTTTACCTTGCTTACTCTTGTGCTCTGTTTAATATTACCTTCTTCACTGTTGGGCACTGTTTAATTTACCTTGTTTACTGAAGGGCACTGGTTAATTTGACCTCGTTTACTGGTGGACACGGTGAAATTCGACCTTGTTCACTGTAGGGCACTGTTTAATTTTACCATATTTATTGTAGGGCTCTGTTTAATTCTACCTAGTTTACTGTAGGGCACTGTTTAATTTGACCTTTCTTCCGGTAGGGCACTGTTCGATTTTATCGTGTTTACTGCCGGGCGCTGTTTAATTTTTCGGTCTTTACTGTAGTGCTCTGTTTCCTTTGACCTTGTTTATTGTAAGGCACTGGTTATTTTACCGTGTTCACTGTGGACTGATTATTTTATCTTGTTGCTGTAGGGCAGTGTTTAATTATATCTTTCATACAGCAGGACATTGTTTAATTCTACCTTGTTTACTGTATGGCACTGTTTCATTTTACCGCATTTACAGTACGGCTCAGTATAAGTTTACCTTGTTTACTGTAGGGCACTGTTTAATTTAACTTGTTTACTCCAGGGCTTTGTTCAATAGACCTCATTTACTGCAGGGATCTGATTTGTTTCATTGTTGTTTACTGTAAGGCACTGTGCAATTTTACGGTCTTTGCTGAAGGGAACTGTTTACGTTTCCCTTGAGAACTGTAGGCTGAAAATCTGACGTTGTTTACTTTAGGGCTCTGTTAAATTTCACCTTCTTCACTGTAGTGTCCTTTTTAATTTTACCTTATTTACTGTAGAATACTACTTATTTTGACCTTGTTTACTGTAGGTCACTGTTAATTTGACCTGGTTTACTGTAGTGATCATTTTTACCATGATTACTGTTGGATTCTGTTCAATTTTACCTTGTTTCCTGTAGGACACTGTTTATTTCGACCGTGTTTATTGAAGGGCTCTGCTTAATTTGACCTTGTTTACTGTAGGGCCCTGTTTCATTTTACTTTGTTCACTGGAGGGCATTGTTTCATTGTCCCGTATTTAATGTCGGGCTCTGTTTAATTTTACATTGTTTACTGTCGGGGTCTGTTTAATTTTACCTTGTTTCCTGTAGGACACTGTTTAATTCGACCTTGTTTATTGAATCGCTCTGTATAATTTGGCCTTGTTTACTGTACGGCTCCGTTTAATTTGACTTTTTTTACAGGAGGCTGATAATTTGAACTTTTTTATAGAAGTGCTCTGTTTAATTTGAACTTGTTCACTGCAGAGCTCCGTTTAATTTGACCTTATTTACTGTAGTACTGTAGTACACAGTTTAATTTTACCTTCTTTACTGAAAGGGACTGTTTAATTTTACTGTGTTTATTGCAGGGCTGTTTAATTTAATTTTTTTTATTGTGGCACCTTGTTTAATTTCACCGTATTCACTGTAGTGCTTTGTTTAATTTGACCTTGTTTACTGTCGGGCTCTTTTAAATTTCACATTGTTTACTGGAGGTCACTATTTCATTTGATCTTGGTTACTGCAGGTCACTGTTTAAATTGACCTTGGTTACTGCAGGTCACTGTTTAAATTGACCTTGGTTACTGCAGGTCACTGTTAAAATTTGATGTTGTTTACAGTCGGGCTGTGTTTAATTTGTCTTTGTTCACTGGAAGGTGATTTTTAATTTCACCTTGATTCCTATAGGGCTCTGTTTAATTGTACCGAGGCCACAGTAGGGCACTCTATAATTTTACCTTGTTTAGTGTTGCGCTCCGTTTAATTTTACCTTGTTCACTGTAGGGCACAGTTTCATTTTACCATATTTATTGTAGGGCTCTGTTTAATTCTACCTTATTTAAATATAGGTCCCTGTTTTATTTTACCATGTTTACTATAGTGCACTGTTAGTTTTGACCTTGATTCCGGGAGGGCTCTGTTCGATTTTACACTGTTTCCTGGAGGACCCTGTTTAATTATTTTACTTTATTTGTTGTAGGGCTCTGTTTAATTTCACCTTGTTTACTCTACGACACTGATTATTTTACCGTTTTCAGTGTTGGGATGTTTCTTTATCTCTTTTACTGTCGGTCACTGACTAATTTTACCCTGTTTACTGTCGGGGAAATTTTAATTTTAGCTTGTTTAAGTAGTGCACTGTTTAATTTTACCTTATTTAGTGCAGAGCACTGTTTATTTTTTACCATGTTAACTGTAGAGCACTCTTTAATTTTATCTTGATTACAGTAGGGCACTGTTGAATTTGACCTTGTTTCGAGTAGGACTCTGTTTAATTTGCCCTTGTCTACTGTAGTGTTCTGTTTAATTTTACCTTCTTTACTGTATTGCTCCGTATAATTTTTCCTTGTTTACTGTCAGGCTCTGTTTCATTTTTATATCTTTACTGTAGGGCTCTGTTTAATTTGGCCTTGTTTATTCTATTGCACTGATTATTTTACCGTGTTCACCGTGGGCTGATTCTGTTATCTTCTTTACTGTAGAGCAATGTTTAATTATATCTTGCTTCAGCAGGACACCGTTTAATTCTACTTTGTTTACTGTACGTACTGTTTCATTTTACCGTATTTACAGGACGGCTCTGTATAAGTTTACCTTGTTTTCTGTAGGACACTTTTTAATTTAACTTATATACTCCAGGGCTCCGTTCAATATGACCTTACTTCCTGTAGGGTTCTGTTTTGTTCCATTCTTTTTCACAGTGAGGCACTGTCCAATTTTACGGCCTTTGCTGTAGGGCACTGTTTACTTTTCCCTTGTTTACTGCAGGCTGATAATGTGACCTTGATCACTGTAGGGCTCTGTTTAATTAGACCTTCTTTAATGTAGGGTCCTTTTTACTTTTACCTTGTTTACTAGAGGGTACTGTTTAACTTTCCCTTGGTCACAGTCGGGCACTGTTCAATTTCACCTTGATTACTGTTAGGCTCTGTTTAATTTTACAGTGTTTATTGTAGGGCTGTGATTCAAATTGCCTTGTTTACTGTAGGGCTCTGTTTAATTTGAACTTGTTCACTGTAGAGCTCCGTTTAATTTGACCCTTTTTACTGTAGTACACAGGATAATTTTCCCTTCTTTAATGAAGGGCACTCTTTAATTTTACCTAGTTTATTGTAGGGCTGTTTAATTTTACCTTGTTTACTATTGCACCTTGTTTTATTTCACCGTATTTACTGTATTGCTTTCTTTAATTTGACCTTGTTTACTGTAGGGCTCTGCTTAATTTGACCTTGTTTAAAATTTAAGTTGACCTCAGTTACTGCAGGTCAGTGTTTAATTTGTCCTTGTTTACAGTAGGCCTCTGTTTAATTTGGCCTTGTTCACTGTAGGGCTAATTTTTAATGTGACCTTGATTACTGTAGGGCTCTGTTTAATTTTCCCTTGGTCACAGAAGGGAACTTTATAATTTTATCTTATTTACTGTTGAGCACCATTGCATTATCCTTGTTGACTGGAGGGCACTCAGTCAACTCAGTTTCATTGTACCGTATTTAATGTCGGGCTCCGTTTAATTTTAACTTGTTTACTGTTGGTCGGTGTTGAATTTGACCTCGTTTTCTGCAGGGCACTGTTTCATTGTATCATATTTAATGTAGGGCTCCGTTTAATTCCACCTTGTTTAACTGTATGTCTCTGTTTAATTTTACCATGTTCACTGTGGGCCTCTGTTCAATTTGGCCTTGTTTACTGTAGGGCTCTGTCTAATTTTACCGTGTTTACTGGAGGGCTCTATTTAATTTGACATTGATTACTGTTGATCTCTGTTTAATTCTACCTTGTTCACGGTAGTGCACTGTCAAATTTGATCTAGCTTCCGGTAGGGCTCTTTTCGATTTTCCACTGTTTCCTGTAGTGTTTCCTCCGGGTGCTCCGGTTTCCTCCCACAGTCCAGAGATGTGGAGGTTGGGTGAATTGACTATGATGCATTGCCCTTAGTGTCCAGAATTCCGGGACGGCTGTTTTCGATTTTCCAGTGTTTCCTGTAGGACTCTGTTTAATTATTTTACCTTATTTACTGTTGGGCTCTGTTCATTTTTACCTGGTTCACTGTAGGACACTCTTTAATTTTACTTATTTTACTGTAGGGCTTTGTTTAATTTAACTTTGTTCAATGTTGGGCACTGTTTAATTTTAACTTGTTTACTGTAGGGACCTGTTTAATTTTACCTTGTTTACTGTGGGGAACTGTTTAATTTTACCTTGTTTTCTGTAGTGCACTGTTTAACTTCACCTCGTTTACTGTATGGCATTCTTTATTTTTACCTTGTTCACTGTCGGGCTCCGATTAATTTTACGTTGTTCACTGGAGGACTTTGTTTAATTTTACGTTGTTCACTGTAGGACTTTGTTTAATTTTTTTCTTGTTTACTGTAGGTCACTGTTAATTTGACCTGGTTTAAAGTAGGGCTCATTTTTAATTTGTCCTTGATTACTGTAGGGCTCTGTTTTATTTTCCCTTGGTCACAATCGGGCACTCTATAATTTTAACCTTGTTTACTGTTGCGCTCCGTTTAATTTTACCATGTTCACTGTTGGGCACTGTTTCATTGTACTGTGTGTGCTGTCGCGCTCTGGTAATTTTACATTGTTCACTGTTGGTCACTGTTTAACTTTACCATATATTGTAGGGCTCATTTTAATTCTATCTTGTTTTACTAGAGGTATCTGTTTAATTTTACCTTGTTTACTGTATGGAATTGCTTATTTGTATCTTGTTTACTGTCGGGCGCCGATGAATTTTACCTTGTTCACTGAAGGAGTTTGTTTAATTATACCATATTTACTGTGGGGCTCTGTTTAATTTTACATTGGTCACAATAGGGCCTCTATTATTTTACCGTGTTTATTGTTGCGCTCGGTTTACTTCTACCTTGTTTACTGTTGCGCTCGGTTTAATTTGATCTTGTTCACTCTGGGACACTGTTTCATTGGACCGTATTTCATGTCGGGCTCTGCTTAGTTTTACCTTGGTCACTGCAGGCTGATAATTTGACCTTTTTTACAGAAGTGCTGTATTTAATTTGAACTTGCTCACTGTAGAGCTCCGTTTAATTTGACATCATCTATTGTAGTACAGAGAATAATTTAAATTCTTTACTGAAGGGCACTGTTTAATTTTATCTTGTTTGTTGTAGGGCTGTTTAATTTTACCTTGTTTACTCTGGCACCTTGTGTCATTTTACAGTATTTACTGCAGTGCTTTGTTTAATTTGACCACGTTTACTGTAGGGCTCTGATTAATTTTACCTTGTTTACTGTAGGTCACTGTTTAACTTGACCTTGGTTACTGCAGGCCACTGTTTAATTTGACCTTTTTTACAATAGGGCTCTGTTTAAGTTGTCCGTGTTCACTGTCGGGCTCAATTTTAATTTGACCTTGATTACTGTAGGGTTCGACTGAATTGTATCAAGGGCACTCTATAATTTTACTTTGGTTATTGCTGCGATCTGTTTAATTTTACTTTGGTCACAATAGGGCACTGTTTCATTGTACCGTATTTAATATCGGGCTCTGTTTAATTTGACCTTGTTTACTGTTGGTCACTGTTTAATTTGACCTCGTTTACGAGACGACACTGTTAAATGTGACCTTCTTTTACTTTATTTACTGTAGACCTCTGTTTAATTTGACCTTGTTTCTGGTAGGGCATGGTTATTTTACCGTTTTCAGTGTAAGGTTGTATCATTATCTCGTTTGCTGTAGGACCTTTTTAATTTTAGCTTCTTTATGTACTGCACTGTTTAGTTTTACCGTATTCAGTGTAGAGCGCTGTTGATTTTTTTTACCATGTTTACTATCGGGCACTCTTTAATGTTCCTTTTTTTCTGTAGCGCACTGTTTAATTGACCTCGTTTACTGTTGTACACAGTATAATTTTACCTTCTTTACTGAAGGGCACTGTTTAATTTTACCTTGTTTATTGTAGGACTGTTTAATTTTACCTTGTTTACAGTGGCGCCTTATTTCATTTTACCGTATTCACTAGAGTGCTTTGTTTAATTTGACCTGGTTTACCGTAGGGCCCATTTTTTTATTTCACCTTGATTACTGTAGGGCTCTGTTTTATTTTATCCTGATCACAATAAGGCACTCGATAATTTTACCTTGTTTACTGTTGCACTTCGTTTAATTTTACCTTTTTCCCTGTAGGGGACAGTTTAATATTACCTAGTTTACTGTAGGTCAATGTTTAATTTTACCTTGTTTACTGTAGGTCACTATTTAATTTTACCTTGTTTACTGTAGGTCACTATTTAATTTTACCGTGTTTACTGTAGGCCACTGGTTAATTTGACCTTGTTTACTGGTGGACACGGTTTAATTCTACCTCGTTTACGGCAGGTCCCTGTTTAATTTGTCCTTGATTACTGTCGGTCTCTGTTTTATTTTACCTTCGTCACAATAGGGCTCTCTACTGTAGGGCACAGTAATTTTACCTCGTATACTGTGGGGCACTGATTAATTTTTTCTTGATTACTTAGGGCACTGTTTCAGTTTATCTTGTTTACTGATTGACTCTGTTCAGGTTTACCTTATTTACTGCAGGGCTCTGTTTAATTTTAACCTTATTTTCTGTAGGAACTGTTTAATTTTACATTGTTTACTCTAGGGCTCTGTTTAATTTTACCTTGGTCACAATAGGGCTCTCTACTGTAGAGCACAGTTTACTTTTACCTCGTATACTGTGGGGCACTGAGTAATTTTATCTTGATTACTTAGGGCACTCTTTCAGTTTATCTTGTTTACTGTTTGACTCTGTTCAGGTTTACCTTATTTACTGCAGGGCTCTGTTTAATTTTAACCTTATTTTCTGTAGGAACTGTTTAATTTTACCTTGTTTACTCTATGGCTCTGTTTAATTTTACCTTGTTTACTGCAGGGCTCTGTTTAATTGTAACCTTATTTTCTGTAAGGCACTGTTTAATTTTCCCCAGTGTACAGTTGGACTCAGTTTAATTTACCCTTGTTTATAGTAGGTCACTGTTTCATTTTACCCTGTTTTCTCTACGGCTCTGTTTACCTCTACCTTGTGTGCTGTAGTTCACTGTTTAATTTTACCTTGTTACTCTGTTTAATTTGTCTTGGTTCACTTTAAGGCTCTCTTTTATCTTACCTTATTTACTGTAAGGCACTGTTAAATTGTATCGAGTTTACTGCAAAGTGCTGTTGGTTTACCGTGACTACTGTAGAACATTGTTTAATTTTATCTTGTTTGCTCTAGGGCACTGCTTAATTTTACCCTGATCGCTGTCGCCTCTTTTTTAATTTAAACGTGTTTATTGCTGGGCAATGTTTAATTTTACCTTTTGTACGGTAGGGCACTTTAATTTTGACGTGTTAACTGTAGGGCTCTGTTTAAATTAATGGTGATTACTGTAGGGCACTGTTTATTTTTATATAAAATACTGAGGGACAGTGTTCAATTTTACCTTGTTTACTGTAGGGTTCTGTTTAATTTTAACCTTGTTTACTGTAGGGTTATGTTTACTTTTACTTCGTTTACTGGAGGGCTCTGTTTAATTTGACCTGGTATACTGTGGGGCACTGTTTAATTTCACTTGTTTACAGCAGGGTTATGCTTACTTTTACTTCAATTACTGTAGGGCTATGTTTAATATTACCTTGTTTACTGTCGGGCTCTGTTTAATATTACCTTGTTTACTGTCGGGCTCTGTTTAATATTACTTTGTTTACTGTCGGGCTCTGTTTAATATGACCGTGTTTACTGTTGGGCTGCATTTAATAATACCTTGTTTACTGTAGGGCTCTGTTTGATATTATCTTGTTTACTGTCGGGCTCTGTTTAATATTATCTTGTTTACTGTAGGGCTCTGTTTACTATTACCTTGTTTACTGTAGGGCTCTGTTTAATTTCACCGTTTTTACTGTAGGGCTCTGTTTAATATTATCTTGTTTACTGTAGGGCTCTGTTTAATATTATCTTGTTTACTGTCGGGCTCTGTTTAATATTACCTTGTTTACTGTAGGGCTCTGTTTAATATAACCTTGTATACTGTAGGGCTCTGGTTTAATGTAGGACTCTTTTTTAATTTATCCTTGATTACTGTAGGGCTGTTTTATTTTCCCTTGGTCACAATCGGGCACTCTATAATTTTAACCTTGTTTACTGTTGCGCTCCGTTTAATTTTACATTTTCACTGTTGGGCACTGTTTCATTGTACTGTGTGTGCTGTCGCGCTCTGGTAATTTTACATTGTTCACTGTTGGTCACTGTTTAATTTTACCATATATTGTAGTGCTCATTTTAATTCTATCTTGTTTTACTAGAGGTATCTGTTTAATTTTACCTTGTTTACTTTATGGAATTGCTTATTTGTATATTGTTTACTGTCGGGGTCCGATGAATCTTACCTTGTTCACTGAAGGAGTTTGTTTAATTTGACCATATATACTGTGGGGCTCTGTTTAATTTTACATTGGTCACAATAGGGCCTCTATTATTTTACCGTGTTTATTGTTGCGCTCGGTTTACTTCTACCTTGTTTACTGTTGCGCTCGGTTTAATTTGATCTTGTTCACTCTGGGACACTGTTTCATTGGACCGTATTTCATGTCGGGCTCTGCTTAGTTTTACCTTGCTCACTGCAGGCTGATAATTTGACCTTTTTTATAGAAGTGCTGTATTTAATTTGAACTTGCTCACTGTAGAGCTCCGTTTAATTTGACATCATTTATTGTAGTACAGAGAATAATTTAAATTCTTTACTGAAGGGCACTGTTTAATTTTATCTTTTTTGTTGTAGGGCTGTTTAATTTTACCTTGTTTACTCTGGCGCCTTGTGTCATTTTACAGTATTTACAGCAGTGCTTTGTTTAATTTGACCTCGTTTACTGTAGGGCCCTGCTTAATTTTACCTTGTTTACTGTAGGTCACTGTTTAACTTGACCTTGGTTACTGCAGGTCACTGTTTAATTTGGCCTTGTTTACAGTAGGGCTCTGATTAATTTTACCTTGTTTACTGTAGGTCACGGTTTAATTCTACCTCGTTTACTGCAGGCCACTGTTTAATTTGACCTTGTTTACAATAGGGCTCTCTTTAAGTTGTCCGTGTTCACTGTCGGGCTCTGTTCAATTTTACCTTGTTTACTGTAAGCCACTGGTTAATTTGACCTCCTTTACTGCTGGACACGGTAGGTCATAGTAGGGCTCATTTTTAATTTGACCTTGATTACTGTAGGGCTCTGTTTCATTTTACCTTGGTCACACTAGGGCACTCTATAATTCTCACCTTGTTGTCTGTTGCGCTCCGTTTAATGTTACCTTGTTGACTGTAGGAGTCCATTTAATTTTACCTTGTTCACTGTAGGACACTGTTTCGTTTCACCAGATTTAATGCCGGGCTCTGCGTAATTTTACCTTCTTTACTGCAGACCGTTTTAATTTGACCTCGTTTACTGGCGGACACCGTTAAATTCGACCTTGTTCACTGTGGGGCACTGTTTCATTTCACCATATTTATTGTAGGGCTCCGTTTAATTATATCTCGTTGACTGTAGGCCTCTGTTTAATGTTACCTTGTTTACTGTAGGGCCCTGTTTAATTAGACCTTGTTTACTGTCGGGATCTGTTTAATTTGTCCTTCTTCATAGTAGGGCTCATTTTTAATTTGATCTTGATTGCTATAGGGCTCTGTTTTATTTTACCTTGGTCACAATAGGGCACTCTATAATTTGACCTTGTTTACTGTTGCACTCCGTTTAATTTTACCTTGGTGACTGTAGGACACTGTTTCATTGCACCGTATTTAATGTCTGGCTCTGTTTAATTTTACTTTGTTCACTCTCGAGCACTGTTGCATTGTACTGTATGTAATGTCGGTCTCTGTTTAATTTTACCTTGTTTACTGCAGGGCTCTGTTTAATTTTAGCTTGTTTACTGCAGGCCACTGTTTAATTTGACCTCGTTTACTCGAGGGCACCGTTTCATTTTACCATATTTATTGTAGGGCTCTGTGTAATTCTACCTTGTTTCAATACAGGTCTATGTTAAATTTTACCATGTTTACTGTCGGCCACTGTACAATTTGACCTCGTTTACTGTATGGCTCGGTCTAATTTTACCGTGTTTACTGTAGGGCTCTGTTTAATTTGACGTTGATTTTCGTTAGTCTCTGTTTAATTTTACCATGTTTACTGTCGGGCACTGTTAAATTTGACCTTGCTTCCGGTAGGGCTCTGTTCGATATTACAGTGTTTCCTCTAGAACACTGTTTAATTATTTTACCATATTTACTGGAGGGTTCTGTTTAATTTTAGCTTGTTCACTGTAGGACATACTTTAATGTTACCTTTTTTACGGTAGGGCACTCTTTAATTTTACCTTGATCTCCGTCGGACTCAGCTCAGTTATACCTTGTTCACTGTGGGGCGCTGTTTCGTTGCACCGTATTTAAAGACGGGCTCTGTGTAATTTTACGTTGTTTACTGCAGGTCACTGTTTAATTTGACCTCGTTTACTGGTGGACACGGTTGAATTAGACCTTCTTCACTGCAGGGCACTGTTTCATTTTACCACATTTATTGTTGCGCTCTGTTTAATTCTATCTCATTTACCGTACGGCACTGTATAATTTTACCTGGTTTACTGTTGCGCTCTGTTAAATATTTCCTTGTTTACTGTAGGGCACTGTTGCATTTTAACATATTTAATGTAGGGCTCTGTTTAATTATACCTTTTTTAATTATAGGTCTCTGTTTAATTTTACCATGTTTACTGTCGGGCTCTGTTTAATTTTACCTTCTTGACTGTAGAGCTCTGTTTAATTTTACCATGTTTACTGTAGGCTACTGTTAAATTTGACCTTGCTTCCGGTAGGTCTCTGCTAGATTTTGCAGTATTTCCTATAGGACTCTGTTTAATTATTTTACTGTGTTCAATGTCGGGCACTTTTTAATTTTAGCTTGTCATAGAATTTACAGTACAGAAGGAGGCCATTCTGCCCAACGAGTCTGCACGGCTCTTGGAAATAGCATCCTACACAAAGTCAACACCTCCAACCTATCCCCATATCCCAGTAACCCACTCAAAACTAAGGGCAATTTTGGACACTAAGGGCAATTTATCATGGCCAATCCACCTAACCTGCACATCCTTGGACTATGGGAGGAAACCGGAGCACCCGGAGGAAACCCACGCACACACGGGGAGGATGTGAAGACTCCGCACAGACAGTGACCCAAGCAGGAATCGAACCTGGGACCATGGAGCTGTGAAGCAATTGTGCTATCCACAATGCTACCGTGCTGCCCTCTTTTTTTTAAAGTCATCACTGTCAGCCCAGGATAGAAATTACGGAGAGACAATTTTATTTTATCTGGAACATTTTTCCCTCTCTTGTTCCCCCAAAGCTGTAAATCCCAGTCCCACACATTCTCCCTCCTCCCTGGGGCACTGTATATTTTTCCTTGTTTTCTGTAGCGCACTGTTTAATTGACCTTATTTACTGTAGCACACAGTATAATTTTACCTTCTTTACTGAAGGGCACTGTTTATTTTTACCTTGTTTACTGTAGTGCTTTGTTTAATTTGACCTTGTTTACTGTCGGGCTCTTTCTAATTTTCCATTGTTTACTGTAGGTCATTGTTTAATTTGACCTTGTTTACTGTTGCGCTCCGTTTAATTTTACCTTGTTGAATATCGGGCACTGTTTCATTGTACCGTATTTAATGTCGGGCTCTGTTTAATTTTAATTTGTTCACTGTAGTAGTCTGTTTAATTTTACCTTGTTCACTGTTGGGCACTGTTTCGTTGCACCGTATTTAATGTCGGGTTCTGCGTTATTTTACCTTCTTTACTGCTGGCCGCTGTTTAATTTGCCCTCGTTTACTGGTGGACACGGTTAAATTCGACCTTGTTCACTGTGGGGCACTGTTTAATTTGGCCTTAGTTACTGCAGGTCACTGTTTAATTTTACCTTGTTTACTGAAGGGCTATGTTTAATTTTACCTTGTTTACTGTAGGTCACTGTTGATTTTAACCTTGTTTACTGTAGGTCACTGTTTAATTTAACCTTGTTTACTGTCGGTCACTGTTTAATTTGGCCTTCGTTACTGCAGGTCTCTGTTTAATTTTACCTTGTGTACTGTAGGTCACTGTTTAATTTAACCTTGTTTACTGTAGGTTACTGTTTAATTTGGCCTTAGTTACTGCAGGTCACTGTTTAATTTTACCTTGTTTACCGTATGGCCCTGTTTAATTCTACCTTGTTTAAATACATGTCTATGTTTAATTTTACCATGTTTACTGTCGGGCGCTGTTTCGTTGCGCCGTATTTAAAGTCGGGCGCTGTGTAATTTTCCGTTGTTTACTGCAGGCCACTGTTTAATTTGACCTTGTTTACTGGTGGACACGGTTGAATTAGACCTTCTTCACTGTTGGGCACTGTTTCATTTTACCATATTTATTGTTGCGCTCTGTTTAATTCTATCTTGTTTACCATACGGCCCTGTTTAATTTTTCCTTGTTTACTGTGGGTCACTGTTTAATTTGGCCTTGGTTACTCAGGTCACTGTTTAATTTGACATTGTTTACAGTAAGGCTCTGTTTAATTTGTCCTTGATCACACTAAGTCTCATTTTTAATTTGACCTTGAGTACTGTAGGGCTCTGATTACTTTTACCTTGGTCATAGTCCGGCACTATATAATTTTTCCTGGTTTACTGTTGCGCTCTGTTAAATTTTACCTTGTTTACTGTAAGGCATTGTTTCATTTTAACATATTTAATGTAGGACTCTATTTAATTCTACCTTGGTTAACTATAGGTCTGTTTAATTTTACCATATTTACTGTAGGGCTCTGTTTAATTCCACCTTGTTTACTGTACAGCACTGTTAAATTTGACCTTGCTTCTGCTCGGGATCTTTTCGGTTTTACAGTGTTACCTGTAGGATTATGTTTAATTATTTTACCTTATTTACTGCAGGGCACTGTTCAATTTTACCTTGTTCACCTTAAGCCGCAGCTTCATTTTACCGAATTTAATATAGGTCTCCGTTTAATTTTACCTTGTTTTCTGTCGGTCACTGTTCAATTTGACCTTGATTACTGCAGGTCTCTGTTTAATTTGTCCTTGTTCACTTTAGGGCTCATTGTTAATTTGACCTTGTTTACTGCAGGGCTCTGTTTTATTTTACCTTGTTCACTGTAGGTCACTGTTTAATTTTAACTTGTTTATTGTAGGCCACAGTTTAAATTTACCTCGTTTACTGTAGGGCACTGTTTCATTTTACGATATTTAATGTAGCGCTACATTTAAATCTACCTTGTTTAACAATAGGTCTCTGTTTAATTTTACCTTGCTTAGTGTTGCGCTCTGTTTAATTTTACCATGTTTACTATAGGCCACTGTTCAATTTGCCCTCGTTTACTGTAGGGCTCTGTTGATATTTTACCGTGCTTGCTGTAGGGCTCTGTTTAATTTGACAGTGATTACTGTTAGTCTCTGTTTAATTTTACATCGTTCACTGTCGGGCACTGTTAAATGTGACATTGATTACTGTTAGTCCCTGTTTTATTCGACCTTGTTCACTGCCGGGCACTGTTAAATTTGACATTGATTACTGTTAGTCCCTGTTTTATTCTATCTTGTTCACTGTCGGGCACTGTTAAATTTGATCTTGATTCCGGTAGGGCTCTGTTCGATTTCACAGTGCTTCCTGTACTTCTCTGTTTAATTATTTTACCTTATTTACTGTAGGGCACTGTTCAATTTTACCTTGTTCACTGTAGAATACGCTTTAATTTTACCTTTTTTACTGTAGGAATTTGTTTCATTTTACCATATTTACTGTCGGGCTCTGTTCAATTTTAACTTGTTCACTGTCGGACCATTTAATTTGACCTTTTTTACCATAGAGCTCTGTTTAATTTAACCTTGTTTTCTGTAGGGCACTGATTAATCTTACCTTCTTTATTATGGAGTACTGGTGAATTTTACCTTGTTTTCTGCAGGGCAGTGTTTAATCTCACCTTCTTTATTATGGAGTACTGGTGAATTTTACCTTGATTTCTGTAGGGCACTGATTAATCTTACCTTCTTTATTATGGAGTACTGGTGAATTTTACCTTGTTTTCTGTAGGGCACTGATTAATCTTACCTTCTTTATTATGGAGTACTGGTGAATTTTACCGTGTTTTCTGCAGGGCACTGTTTAATTTGACATCGTTTACTGTATAGCATTGTATATTTTTACCTTGTTCACGGTCGGACTCCGATTCATTGTACCTTGTTCATTGTAGGAATTTGTTTAATTTTACCATGTTTACTGTCGGGCTCGGTTTAATTTTACCTTGGTAACAAAAGGGCACTGTATCGTTGTACTGTATTTAATGTCTGGCTCTGTTGAATTTTACCTTGTTTCCTGTAGGATACTGTTAATTTCACCTGGTTTACTGAAGAGCTCATTTTTAATTTGACCTTGTTTACTGTAGGGCTCTGTTTAATTTTACATTGGTCACAATACGGCACCATATAATGTTGCGTTGTTTACTATTGCCGTCCGTTTAATTTTACATTGTTGACCGTAGGCCACTGTTTAATTTTACCTTGTTTATTGCAGGCCACTGTTTAATTTCCTACCTCCAAATCTCACACCTGTCCTGGTTCATTACCCAGTACCAAATCCAAAACGGCCTTGCCTCTCGTTGGCCTATCTACATACTATGTCAGGAAACCCTCCTGCATACATTGGACAAAAGCGGACCCATCTAAAGTACTCGAACTATAGCGTTTCCAGTCAATATTTGGAAAGTTAAAGTCCCCCATAGCAACTACCCTGCTGCTTTCGCTCCTATCCAGAATCATCTTTGCAATCCTTTCCTCTACATCTCTGGAACTTTTCGGAGGCCAAGAGAAAACCCCAAACAGGGTAACCTCTCGTTTCCTGTTTCTAACATCAGCCCAGACTACCTCAATCGAGGAGTCCACATCAAACGTCCTTTCTGCCTCCGTAATACTGTCCTTGACTAACAATGCCACCCCTCCCCCTCTTTTACCACCTTCCCCGGAGCTTAGTGAAATATCTACACCCCGGCACCTGCAACAACCATTCTATAGGGCACTCTATAATTTTACCGTGTTTACTGTTGCACTCCGTTTAATTTTACCTTGTTCACTGTGGGGCACAGTTTCATTGTACCGTGTTTACTCTGTTACTTTTACCTTTTTCCCCGTAGGGCTCTGTTTAATTTTACCTTGTTCACTGTTGGGCTCTGTGTCGTTGCACCGTATGTAATGTCGGGCTCCGTTTAATTTGACCTTGTTCACTGTAGGGCGCTGTTTAATGTTATCTTGTTTACTGCAGGCCACTGTTTCATTTGACCTCGTTTACTGTAGGGCACAACTTCATTTTCCAGTGTTTACTATAGGGCTCTGTTTTATTAGGCATTGATTACTGTTGATCTCTGTTTAATTTTACCCTGTTTACTGGAGGGCACTGTTAAATTTACCTAGCTTCCGGTGGGTTCTTTTCGATGTTACAGTATTTCCTGCAGGATTCTGTTTAATTATTTTACCTTATTTACTGTTGGGCACTGTTCAAGTTTACCTTGTTCACTGAAGGACTCACTTTAAAGTTAACTATTTTTCTGTAGGGCTCTGTTTATTTTAACCTTGTTTAATGGAGGGCACTGTTTAATTTTACTTTGTGCACTGTAAATTCTATGATTCTATGATAATTGTTCCTTTAGTCACTGATTAATTTTACCATGTTTACTGTGGGGCACTGTTTAATCTTACCTTGTTTCCAGTAGGACACTGTGTAATTTGACCTTGTTTACTGTCGGAATCTGTTTAATTTTACCTTGTTTCCTGTAGGACATTGTTTATTTGACCGTGTTTGTTGAAGCGCTCTGTTTCATTTAACCTTGTTTACTGTCGGGCTCTGTTTCATTTTACCTTGTTTACTGTCGGGCTCTGTTTCATTTTACCTTGTTTACTGTAGGCTGATAATTTGATCTTTTTTACAGTAGGGCTCTGTTTAATTTGTCCTTGTTCCCAGTCGGGCTCTGTTTACGTTTACCTTGTTTACTGTAGGGCGCTCGTTAATTTTACCATATTTACTGTATGCCACTGTTCCATTTGACCTCGTTTACTGTAGGGCGCGGTCTAATTTTACCCTGTTTACTATAGGGCTCTGTTTAATTTGACATTGATTACTGTTGGTCTCTGTTTAATTCCACCTTGTTCACTGCACAGTACTGTTAAATTTGACCTTGCTTCCAGTAGGGCTCTGTTCGATTTTACAGTGTTTCCCGTAGGACTCTGTTTCATTATATTACCTTATTTACTGTTGGGCACTGTTCAAGTTTACCTTGTTCACTGAAGGACACACTTTAAAGTTAACTATTTTTCTTTAGGGCTCTGTTTATTTTAACCTTGTTTAATGGAGGGCACTGTTTAATTTTACTTTGTGCACTGTAAATTCTATGATTCTATGATAATTGTTCCTTTAGTCACTGATTAATTTTACCATGTTTACTGTGGGGCACTGTTTAATCTTACCTTGTTTCCAGTAGGACACTGTGTAATTTGACCATGTTTACTGTCGGAATCTGATTAATTTTACCTTGTTTCCTGCAGGACATTGTTTATTTGACCGTGTTTGTTGAAGCGCTCTGTTTCATTTTACCTTGTTTACTGTCGGGCTCTGTTTCATTTTACCTTGTTTACTGTCGGGCTCTGTTTCATTTTACCTTGTTTACTGTAGGCTGATAATTTGATATTTTTTACAGTAGGGCTCTGTTTAATTTGTACTTGTTCCCAGTCGGGCTCTGTTTACTTTTATCTTGTTTACTGTAGGGCGCTCGTTAATTTTACCATATTTACTGTATGCCACTGTTCCATTTGACCTCGTTTACTGTAGGGCTCGGTCTAATTTTACCCTGTTTACTATAGGGCTCTGTTTAATTTGACATTGATTACTGTTGGTCTCTGTTTAATTCCACCTTGTTCACTGCGCAGTACTGTTAAATTTGACCTTGCTTCCAGTAGGGCTCTGTTCGATTTTACCGTGTTTCCCGTAGGACTCTGTTTCATTATATTACCTTATTAACTGTAGGGCTCTGTTCAGTGTTACGTTGTTCACTGTGGAACACTCTTTAATTTTACCTTTCTTACTGTGGGAATTTGTTTAATTTAAACATGTTTACTGTAATGTTGTGTTCAATTTTACCTTGTTCAGTGTAGGACACCCTTTAATTTTACCTTTTTTACTGATGGGCTCTGTTTAATTTAAACTTGTTTAATGTAGGGCACTGTTTAATTTTAACTTGTTTACTGTGGGGCACAGTTTAATCTTACCTTGTTTACTATGGGCACTGTTTAATTTTACCATGCTTTCCATCGGGCACTGTTTAATTTTTCCTTGTTTACTGTGGGGCAGTTTAATTTTACCATGTTTACTATGGGCACTGTTTAATTTTACCATGCTTTCCATCGGGCACTGTTTAATTTTTCCTTGTTTACTGTGGGGCACAGTTTAATTTTACCATGTTTACTGTGGGGCACTGTTTAATTTTACCTTGTTTTCTGTAGCGCACTGCATAACATGTCCTCGTTTACTGTATGGCATTGCTCATTTATCCCATTTCCACTGTCGGGATCCGATTAATTTTACCTTTTTCACGATAGGAATTTGTTTAATTTTACCATGTTTAATGTCGGGCTCTGTTCAATTTTCCCTTGGTCACAATAGGGCACTGTTTCATTGTACGTATTTAATGTTAGGCTCTGTTTAATTTTACCTTGTTCGCTGTTAATTTGACGTGGTTTTACTGTAGGGCTCATTTTTAATTTCACATTGTTTACTGTAGGGCTCTGTTTTATTTTACCTTGGTCACAATAGGGCAATCTATAATTTTATCTTGTTTACTGTTGCGCTCCGTTTAATTTTACCTTGTTTACCGTCGGTCACTGTTTCATTTGACCTCGTTTACTGGACGGCACTGTTAAATTTGACCTTGTTCACCGTCGGGCACTGCTTAATTTGACCATATTTAATGTGCAGCACCTTTTAGTTCTACCTTGTTTAACTATAGGTCTCTGTTTAATTTTACCATGTTTACTGTAGGACTCTGTTTCATTGTTTTACCTTATTTACTGTAGGGGTCTGATCAATTTTACCTTGTTCACTGTTATACACTCTTTAATTTTACCTTGTTTATTGTAGGGCTGTTTCATTTTATCTTGTTTACTGTCACGCCTTGTTTCATCTTACCGGATTTACCGTAGTGCTTTGTTTAATTTGACCTGGTTTATTGTAGTGCTCTGTTTAATTTTGCCTTGTTTACTGCAGGTCACTGTTCAATTTGACCTTGGTTACTTCAGGTCACTGTTTAATTTGACCTTGTCTATTGTTGTCCTCTGTCTAATTTTACCGTGTTTACTGCTGGGCTCTGTTTAATTTGACATTGAGTGCTGTTGGCCTCTGTTTAATTCTACCTTGTTCACTATAGGGCACTGTTAAATTTGACCCTGTTTTCTGTAGGGCATTGTTTAATTTGACCTCGTTTACTGCATGGCATTGTTAAATTTGACTATGTTCACTGTAAGGCACTCTTTCATTTTACCATATTTATTGTAGGGCTCTGTTTAATTCTGCATTGTTTAACTTCAGGTCACTGTTTAATATGACCATTTAAGACTCTGTTAAAATTGACCTTGCTGCCGTTAAGGCTCCGTTCGATATTACAGTGTTTCCTGTAGGACTCTGATAATCATTTTACGTAATTTACTGTAAGTCTCTGTTTAATTTAACCTTGTATAGGACGTCTGATTCACAAGTTTGCAGATGATACTAAGATTGGTGGAGCTGCAGATAGCGAGGAGGACTGTCAGAGCATACAGCAAAATATAGATAGATTGGAGAGTTGGGCAGAGAAATGGCAGATGGATTTCAATCCAGGCAAATGCGAGGTGATGCATTTTGGAAGATTTAATTCAAGAGCGGACTATACATTCAATGGAAGAGTCCTGGGGAAAATTGATGTACAGAGAGATCTGGAAGTTCAGGTTCATTGTACCCTGAAGGTGGCAACGCAGGTCGATAGAGTGGTCAAGATGACATAGAGCATCCTTGCCTTCATCGGACGGGGTATTGAGGACAAGAGGCGGCAGGTCATGTCACAGTTGTATTGGACTTTGGTTAGGCAACATTTGGAATACTGCGTGCTGTTCTGGTCGCCACATTAATAGTAGGATGTGCATGTTTTAGAGAGTGGGCAGAGGAGGTTCACCAGGATGTTGCCTGGTATGGAGGGTGCTAGCTGTGAAGAAAGGTTGAGTAGATTAGGATTGTTTTCGTTGGAAAGATGGAGGTTGAGGGGGAATTGATTGAGGTCTACAAAATTAGGGGAGAGGTATGGACATGGTGGATAGTAACAAGCCTTTTCCAAGTGTGAGGGTGTCAATTACAAGGGGTCACGATTTCAAGGTGAGAGGGGGAAAGTTTCAGGGAGATGTGCGTGGAAAGTTTTTTATGCAGAGGGTGGTGGGAGCCTGGATCGCTCTGCCAGCGGAGGTGGCAGCATCATTTAAGATGTATCTCGACAGGTACATGAACGGACGGGTAACAGAGGGAAGTAGAGCCTTGGAAAATAGCTGACAGTTTTAGATAAATGATCTAGATCGGCACAGGCTGGAAGGGTCGAATGGCCTGTTCCTGTGCTGTAATTTTCTTTGTTCTTTGTTTGATCGAATTTACAGTGCAGAAGGAGGCCATTCGGCCCATCGAGTCTGCACCGGCTCTTGGAAAGAGCACCCTACCCAAGGTCAACACCTCCGTCCTATCCCCATAACCTAGTAACCCCACCCAACACTAAGGGCAATGTTGGACACTAAGGGCAATTTATCATGGCCAATCCACCTAACCCGCACATCTTTGGACTGTGGGAGGAAACCGGAGCACCCGGAGTAAACCCACGCACACACGGGGAGGATGTGCAGACTCCGCACAGACAGTGACCCAAGCCGGAATCGAACCTGGGACCCTGAGGCTGTGAAGCAATTGTGCTATCCACAAGGTTACCGTGCTGCCTTGTTCACTGTCGAGCTCCGATTTATTGTACCTTGTTCATTGTAGGAATTTGTTTAATTTTACCGTGTTTACTGTCGGGCTCTGTTTAATTTTACCTTGGTAACAAAAGGGCACTGTATCATTGTACTGTATTTAATGTCTGGCTCTGTTTAATTTTACCTTATTTACTGTAGGACACTGTTAATTTCACCTGGTTTACTGTAGGGCTCATTTTTAATTTGACCTTGTTTACTTTAGGGCTCTGTTTTATTTTACCTTGGTCACAATACGGCACCCTATAATTTAGCCTTGTTTACTTTTGCCGTTCGTTTAATTTTACATTGTTGATCGTAGGTCACTGTTTTATTTTACCTTGTTTATTTCAGGCCACTGTTTAATTTGACCGCGTTTACTAGAGGGCACTGCTAAATTTGACCTTGTTCGCTGTTTCATTTTACCATATTTAATGCGGGGTTCTGTTGAATTCTATCCTGTTTAACTGTAGGTCACTGTTTTAGTTTACCTTGTTTATTTCAGGCCACTGTTTAATTTGACCGCGTTTACTAGAGGGCACTGCTAAATTTGACCTTGTTCGCTGTTTCATTTTGCCATATTTAATGCGGGGTTCTATTTAATTCTATCCTGTTTAACTGTAGGTCACTGTTTTATTTTACCTTGTTTATTTCAGGCCACTGTTTAATTTGACCGCGTTTACTAGAGGGCACTGCTAAATTTGACCTTGTTCGCTGTTTCATTTTACCATATTTAATGCGGGGTTCTGTTGAATTCTATCCTGTTTAACTGTAGGTCACTGTTTTAGTTTACCTTGTTTATTTCAGGCCACTGTTTAATTTGACCGCGTTTACTAGAGGGCACTGCTAAATTTGACCTTGTTCGCTGTTTCATTTTGCCATATTTAATGCGGGGTTCTATTTAATTCTATCCTGTTTAACTGTAGGTCACTGTTTTATTTTACCTTGTTTATTTCAGGCCACTGTTTAATTTGACCGCGTTTACTAGAGGGCACTGCTAAATTTGACCTTGTTCGCTGTTTCATTTTACCATATTTAATGCGGGGTTCTGTTGAATTCTATCCTGTTTAACTGTAGGTCACTGTTTTAGTTTACCTTGTTTATTTCAGGCCACTGTTTAATTTGACCGCGTTTACTAGAGGGCACTGCTAAATTTGACCTTGTTCGCTGGTTCATTTTACCATATTTAATGCGGGGTTCTGTTTAATTCTATCTTGTTTAACTGTTGGTCTCTGTTTTATTTTACCACGTTCACTGTAGGGCACTGTTAAATTTAAACTTCCTTCTGATAGGGCTCTGTTCGATTTTACAGTGTTTCCTTTAGGACTCTGTTTAATTATTTTATCTTATTTACTGGAGGGCACTCTATAATTTTACCTTGTTTACTGTTGCGCTCGGTTAAATTGTACCTTGTTCACCGTAGCGCACTGTTTCATTGGACTGTATTCCATGTTAACTTTACCTTGTTAACTGTTGGTCACTGTTAATTTGATCTGTTTTAAGTCGGACTCATTTTTAATTTGACCATGATTACTGTAGACCTCAGTTTAATTTTACCGTGGTCACAATAGTGCACTCCTGTAATTTTACCTCGTTGTCTGTTGCGCTCTGTCTAATGTTACCTTGTTCACTGTAAGGCACTGTTTCATTGTACCGTATTTAATGTCGGGCTCTGCTTAATTTTACTTTGTTTACTGCAGGCCACTGCTCAAGTTGACCTTGTCTACGGTAAGGCTCTGTCTAATCTTACCATGCTTACTGTTGGGCTCTGTTTAATTTGACATTGATTACTTTGGTCCCTGTTTAATTCTACCTTGTTCACTGTAGGGTACTGTTTAATTTGACCTTGTTTACTGTGTGGCACTGTTTAATTTTACCCAGTTTTCTGTAGGGCACTGTTTAATTTTACCTTCTTTACTGTGGGGCACAGTTTAATTTTCCCTTGTTTGCTATAGGGCACTGTTTAATTTGACCTCGTTTACAGTTTGGCATTGTTAAATTTGACCATGTTCACTGTAGGTCACTCTTTCGTTTTACCGTATTTAATTCCAGGCTCTGATTTATTTTACCTTGTTTACTGTATGACACTGTTTAATTTTACCTTGTTTACTGTATGACACTGTTTCATTTTACCTTGTTCACTGTAAGGCACTGTTTAATTTGACCTCGTGTACAGTATGGGATTGTTAAATTTGACCATGTTCACTGTAGGGCACTGTTTCATTTTACGATATTTATTGAAGGGCTCTGTTTAATTCTACCGTGTTTAACTATCGGTCTCTTTTTAATGTTACCATGTTTACTGTAGGGCACTGTTAAATTTGACCATGCTTCCGGTAGGGCTTTATTCGATTTTACAGTGTTTCCTCTAGGACTCTGTTTAATTATTTTACCTTATTTACTGTAGGGTTCTTTTTAATTTGACCTTGTTTATTGTAGGGCTCTGATTATTTTACCGTTTTCAGTGTAGGGCTATTTCTTTATCTGGTTTACTGTGGGGCACTGACTAATTTTACCGTGTTTACTGTAGGACACTTTTTAATTTTAGCTTGTTTATATAGGGCACTGTTTGATTTTACCTTGTTTTCTGTAGGGCACTGTTTCATTTGACCTTGTTTACTGGATGGCATTCTTTATTTTTATGTTGTTCACTGTCGGTATCCGATTAATTTTACCTTGTTCCCTATCGGACTTTGTTTAATTTTATAATGATTACTGTCGGGCTCTGTTCAATTTTACCTTGTTTCCTGTACGACACTGTTTAATTTGACCTCGTTTACTCGATGGCAGTGTTTAGTTTTACCTTGTTCTCTATCGGGATTCGATTAATTTCACCTTGTTCCCTGTCGGACTTTGTTTAATTTTACCATGTTTACTGTCGGGCTCTGTTTACAAAGGGTTCTCTTCAACTTTACCTTTGTTTAATTATTTTAGCTTATTTACTGGAGGGCACTCTATAATGTTACCTTGTTTACTGTTGCGCTCGGTTAAATTGCACCTTGTTCACCGTAGCGCACTGTTTCATTGGACTGTATTTCATATTAACTTTACCTTGTTAACTGTTGGACACTGTTAATTTGACCTGCTTTACTGTCGGACTGATTTTTAATTTGATCATAATTACTGTAGACCTCAGTTTAATTTTACCTTGGTCACAATAGTGCACTCCTGTAATTTTACCGGGTTTACTGTTGCGCTCTGTCTAATGTTACCTTGTTCACTGTAAGGCACTGTTTCATTGTACCGTATTTAATGTCGGGGTCTGCTTAATTTTACCTTGTTTACTGCAGGCCACTGCTCAATTTGACCTTGTCTACTGTAGGGCTCTGTCTAATCTTATCGTGCTTACTGTTGGGTTCTGTTTGATTTGACATTGATTACTGTTGGTCTCTGTTTAATTCTACCTTGTTCACTGTAGGGCACTGTTAAATTTGACCTTGTGTGCAGTCGGGTACTGTTGAATTTTACCCTGATTTCTGTCGGGCTCAGTTTAATTTTTCCTTGTTTGCTATAGGGCACTGTTTAATTTGACATCGTTTACAGTTTGGCATTGTTAAATTTGACCATGTTCACTGTAGGTCACTCTTTCGTTTTACCGTATTTTGTTCCGGACTCTGTTTAATTTTACCTTGTTCACTGTAAGGCACTGATAATTTGACCTCGTGTACTGTATGGGATTGTTAAATTTGACCATTTTCACTGTAGGGCACTGTTTCATTTTACCGTATTTATTGAAGGGCTCTGTTTAATTCTACCTTGTTTAACTATCGGTCTCTTTTTAATTTTACCATGTTTACTGTAGGGCACTTGAAAATTTGACCTTGTTTCAAGGAGGGCTCTATTCGATTTTACGGTGTTTCCTGTAGGACTCTGTTTAATTATTTTACCTTATTTAGTGTAGGGTTCTGTTTAATTTGACCTTGTTGATTGTGGGGCACTGATTATTTTACAGTTTTCAGTGTATGGCTGTTTCTTTATCTGGTTTACTGTGGGGCACTGACTAATTTTACCGTGTTTACTGTAGGACACTATTTAATTTTAGCTTGTTTATGTAGGGCACTGTTTGATTTTACCTTGTTTACTGTGTGGCCCTGATTAATTTTACCTTGTTTTCTGTAGGGCACTGTTTCATTTGACCTCGTTTACTGGATGGCATGCTTTGTTTTTATGTTGTTCACTGTCGGGATCCGATTAATTTTACCTTGTTCCCTGTAGAACTTTGTTTAATTTTATAATGATTACTGTCGGGCTCTGTTCAATTTTACCTTGTTTCCTGTAGGATACTGTTTAATTTGACCGTGTTTACTGTAGGGCTCTGGTTAATTTTACATTGGTCACAATAGGGCAATCTAGAATTTTACCATGCTGACTGTTGCGCTCGGTATAATTTTAGATTGTTCACTCTAGGGCACTGTGTCATTGTATTGCATTTAATGTCGGGCTCTATTTAATTTTACCTTGTTTACTGTTGCACTCCGTTTAATTTGACCTTGTTCACCGTAGGGCACTGTTTCATGTTTTTACCTTATTTACTGCGCGGTTCTGTATTATTTGACCTTGTTGAAGTAGTGCACTGTTTAGTTTTACCTTATTCAGCGTAGAGCACTGTTTATTTTTTACCGTGTTTACTATCGAGTACTCTTTAATTTTACCTTGATTACTGTAGGGCACTCTTTAATTTTACGTTATTTACTGTAGGACTCTGTTAACTATTGCTTGCTAACTCGAGGGTACTGTTTAAATTTACCTTGTTTATTGTAGGACACTGTTTAATTTTAATTGTTTACTGTAGGGCACGGTTTGTTTAACATTGCTTACTGTAGCGCTCTGTTCAATTTTACCTTGTTCACTGTAGGGCACTGTTTAATTTGACCTTGTTTATAGTAAGGCTCTGTTTAATATGCCCTTGTTTACTGTAGTGCTCTGTTTAATTTCACCTTGTTTACTAAATTGCTCCGTTTAATTTTACCTTGTTTACTGCCGGGTTCTGTTTCATGTTTCCATCTTGACTGTAGAGGTCTCTTTAATGGGGCAGCACGGTAGGATAGCACAAATGCTTCACAGCTCCAGGGTCCCAGGTTCGATTCTGGCATGGGGCACTGTCTGTGCGGAGTCTGCACATCCTCCCCGTGTGTGCGTGGGTTTCCTCCGGGTGCTCTGGTTTCCTCCCACAGTCCAAAGATGTGCGGGGTCGGTGGAGTGGCCATGCTAAATTGCCCACAGGGTCCAAAATTGCCCTTAGTGTTGGGTGGGGTTACTGGGTTATGGGGATAGGGTGGAGGTGTGGACCTTGGGCAGGGTGCTCTTTCCAAGAGCCGGTGCAGGCTCGATGGGCCGAATGGCCTCCTTCTGCACTGTAAATTGCATGAAAAATAATTTGACCTTGTTTATTGTAGAGTACTGATTATGTTACCGTGTTCACTGTGGTCTGATGACTTTATCTTGTTTACTGTCGGGCAATGTTTAATTGTATCTTGTTTACAGCAGGACATTGTTTAATTCTACCTTGTTTACTGTAGGACACTGCTTAATTTAACTTGTTTACTCGAGGGCTTTGTTCAATTTGACCTTATTTACTGTCGGGGCTATTTCCTTTCATTCCTGTTTACTGTTAGGCACTGTCCAATGTTATGGTCTTTACTGTAGGGCACTGTTTACTTTTCCCTTCTTTCCTGTAGGTTGATAATGTGACCTTGTTTACTGTAGGGCTCTGTTTAATTTGACCTTCTCTGCTGTCGGGCCCTTTTTAATTTTACCTTGTTTACTGTCGGGCTCTGTTTCATTTGACCTCGTTTACTATAGGCTGACCATTTGATCTTTTTTTAGAAGTGATCTGTTTGATTTGAATTGTTCACTGTAGAGTTCCGTTTAATTTAACCTTCTTTACTGTAGTACATATTATAATCTTACCTTCTTTACTGAAGTTCACAGTTTAATTTTACCTTCTTTATTGGAGGGCTGATTATTTTGACCTTGTTTTACTGTATGTCACTGGTTAATTTGACTTTGCATACTGCCGGTCACTGTTTAATATTACTTTGTTTACAGTAGGGCTCTGCTTAATTTGTCCTTGTTCACTGTGGGGCTCATTTTTAATTCGACCCAGATTACTGTAGGGCTCTGTTTAATTTTACCATGGTCACAATAGGGCACTCTATAATTTTACCTCGTTAACTGTAGGGCACTGTTTCATTGTACCGTATTTAATGTCGGGTTCCGTTTACTTTGACCTTGTTAACTGTAGGGCTCTGTTTAAGTTTACCATGGTCACAATAGGGCACTCTATAATTTTACCTTGTTTACTGTTGCGCTCTGTTTAATTTTACCTTAGAACATAGAACATAGAACAATACAGCGTAGTACAGGCCCTTCGGCCCACGATGTTGCACCGAAACAAAAGCCATCCAACCTACACTATGCCATTATCATCCATATGTTTATCCAATAAACTTTTAAATGCCCTCAATGTTGGCGAGTTCACTACTGTAGCAGGTAGGGCATTCCACGGCCTCACTACTCTTTGCGTAAAGAACCTACCTCTGACCTCTGTCCTATATCTATTACCCCTCAGTTTAAAGTTATGTCCCCTCGTGCCAGCCATATCCATCCGTGGGAGAAGGCTCTCACTGTCCACCCTATCCAACCCCCTGATCATTTTGTATGCCTCTATTAAGTCTCCTCTTAACCTTCTTCTCTCCAACGAAAACAACCTCAAGTCCGTCAGCCTTTCCTCATAAGATTTTCCCTCCATACCAGGCAACATCCTGGTAAATCTCCTCTGCACACGCTCCAAAGCCTCCACGTCCTTCCTATAATGCGGTGACCAGAACTGTACGCAATACTCCAAATGCGGCCGTACCAGAGTTCTGTACAGCTGCAACATGACCTCCCGACTCCGGAACTCAATCCCTCTACCAATAAAGGCCAACACTCCATAGGCCTTCTTCACAACCCTATCAACCTGGGTGGCAACTTTCAGGGATCTATGTACATGGACACCTAGATCCCTCTGCTCATCCACACTTTCAAGAACTTTACCATTAGCCAAATATTCCGCATTCCTGTTATTCCTTCCAAAGTGAATCACCTCACACTTCTCTACATTAAACTCCATTTGCCACCTCTCAGCCCAGCTCTGCAGCTTATCTATATCCCTCTGTAACCTGCTACATCCTTCCACACTATCGACAACACCACCGACTTTAGTATCGTCTGCAAATTTACTCACCCACCCTTCTGCGCCTTCCTCTAGGTCATTGATAAAAATGACAAACAGCAACGGCCCCAGAACAGATCCTTGTGGTACTCCACTTGTGACTGTCCTCCATTCTGAACATTTCCCATCAACCACCACCCTCTGTCTTCTTTCAGCTAGCCAATTTCTGATCCACAGCTCTAAATCACCCTCAATCCCCAGCCTCCGTATTTTTTGCAATAGCCTACCGTGGGGTACCTTATCAAACGCTTTGCTGAAATCCATATACACCACATCAACTGCTCTACCCTCGTCTACCTGTTCAGTCACCTTCTCAAAGAACTCAATAAGGTTTGTGAGGCATGACCTACCCTTCACAAAGCCATGCTGACTATCCCTGATCATATTATTCCTATCTAGATGATTATAAATCTTGTCCCTTATAATCCCCTCCAAGACTTTACCCACTACAGACGTGAGGCTCACCGGTCTATAGTTGCCGGGGTTGTCTCTGCTCCCCTTTTTGAACAAAGGGACCACATTTGCTGTCCTCCAGTCCTCTGGCACTATTCCTGTAGCCAATGATGACATAAAAATCAAAGCCAAAGGTCCAGCAATCTCTTCCCTGGCCTCCCATAGAATCCTAGGATAAATCCCATCAGGTCCCGGGGACTTATCTATTTTCAGCCTGTCCAGAATTGCCAACACCTCTTCCCTACGTACCTCAATGCCATCTATTCTATTAGCCTGGGGCTCAGCATTCTCCTCCACAACATTATCTTTTTCCTGAGTGAATACTGACGAAAAATATTCATTTAGTATCTCGCCTATCTCTTCAGACTCCACACACAATTTCCCATTCCTGTCCTTGACTGGTCCTACTCTTTCCCTAGTCATTCGCTTATTCCTGACATACCTGTAGAAAGCTTTTGGGTTTTCCTTGATCCTTCCTGCTAAATACTTCTCATGACCCCTCCTTGCTCGTCTTAGCTCTCTCTTTAGATCCTTCCTCGCTACCTTGTAACTATCCATCGCCCCAACCGAAACTTCACACTTCATCTTCACATAGGCCTTCTTCTTCCTCTTAACAAGAGATTCCACTTCCTTGGTAAACCACGGTTCCCTCGCTCGACGCCTTCCTCCCTGTCTGACCGGTACATACTTATCAAGAACACGCAGTAGCTGATCCTTGAACAAGCCCCACTTATCCAGTGTGCCCAACACTTGCAGCCTACTTCTCCACCTTATCCCCCCCAAGTCACGTCTAATGGCATCATAATTGCCCTTCCCCCAGCTATAACTCTTGCCCTGCAGTGTATACTTATACCTTTCCATCATTAACGTAAACGTCACCGAATTGTGGTCACTGTCCCCAAAGTGCTCTCCTACCTCCAAATCCAACACCTGGCCTGGTTCATTACCCAAAACCAAATCCAACGTGGCCTCGCCTCTTGTTGGCCTGTCAACATATTGTTTCAGGAAACCCTCCTGCACACACTGTACAAAAAACGACCCATCTATTGTACTCGAACTATATATTTTCCAGTCAATATTTGGAAAGTTAAAGTCTCCCATAATAACTACCCTGTTACTTTCGCTCATATCCAGAATCATCTTCGCCATCCTTTCCCCCACATCCCTAGAACTATTAGGAGGCCTATAAAAAACTCCCAACAGGGTGACCTCTCCTTTCCTGTTTCTAACTTCAGCCAATACTACCTCGGAAGAGTCCTCATCTAGCATCCTCTCCGTCACCGTAATACTGCTCTTGACTAGCAGCGCCACACCTCCCCCTCTTTTGCCTCCTTCTCTGAGCTTACTAAAACACCTAAACCCCGGAACCTGCAACATCCATTCCTGTCCCTGCTCTATCCATGTCTCCGAAATGGCCACAACATCGAAGTCCCAGGTACCAACCCACGCTGCCAGTTCCCCTACCTTGTTTCGTATACTCCTGGCATTGAAGTAGACACACTTCAAACCACCTACCTGAACGCTGGCCCCCTCCTGCGACGTCAAATCTGTGCTCCTGACCTCTATACTCTCATTCTCCCTTACCCAAAAACTACAATCCAGGTTCCCATGCCCCTGCTGCATTAGTTTAAACCCCCCCCCCCCCCCCCAAAGAGCACTAACAAATCTCCCCCCCAGGATATTTGTGCCCCTCAGGTTCAGATGTAGACCATCCTGTCTGTAGAGGTCCCACCTTCCCCAGAAAGAGCCCCAGTTATCCAAAAATCTGAAACCCTCCCGCCTGCACCATCCCTGTAGCCACGTGTTTAAATGCTTTCTCTCCCTATTCCTCATCTCACTATCACGTGGCACGGGAAACAACCCAGAGATAACAACTCTGTTTGTTCTAGTTCTGAGCTTCCATCCTAGCTCCCTGAAAGCCTGCCTGACATCCTTGTCCCCTTTCCTACCTATGTCGTTGGTGCCAATGTGGACCACGACTTGGGGCTGCTCCCCCTCCCCCCTTAGGACCCGGAAAACACGATCCGAGACATCACGTACCCTTGCACCTGGGAGGCAACATACCAAACGTGAGTCTCTCACGCTCCCACAAAATCTCCTATCTGTGCCCCTGACTATAGAGTCCCCAATTACTAATGCTCTGCTCCTCTCCCCCCTTCCCTTCTGAGCAACAGGGACAGACTCCGTGCCAGATGCCCGTACCCCATGGCTTACCCCTGGTAAGTCGTCCCCCCCACAAGTATCCAAAGCGGTATACTTGCTTCTCAGGGGAACGACCGCAGGGGATCCCTGCACTGACTGTTTTTTCCCAGTCCCTCTTACAGTTACCCACCTATCTCCAATCTTTGGTGCAACTAATTCCCTGAAGCTGCTATCTATGACCCCTTCTGCCTCCCGAATGATCCGAAGTTCTTCCAACTCCAGCTCCAGTTCCCTAACTCGGTCTTGGAGGAGCTGGAGATGGCAGCACTTCCTGCAGGTAAAATCAGCAGGGACACTAACTGCATCCCTCACCTCACACATCCTACAGGAGGAACATTGCACTCCTTTCCCTGCCATTCCTCTAACTTTCTACCAAGATCTGGCTAACAACTAAATTAAATTTTTATAAAAAATAATAATAATATAATAAAAATATGGTACTTACCTCAGACCAAAGGGTTTTATTATTAGGTTAGAGGAGGAGGGCGGGTGGGAGACACTACACGTGTAGTGTCTCGGGTTTCCTCTCCACCAGAATTTATTGGTGAGGGTCTTCCCAGACGTCCGCGGGTCGACTTCCTGTTCCCGCCTAAAAAGCTCCCAGCAACCTCCTTCCGCAATGCTCCCGCTGAAACTGACTCACCAGCTGCTCTCACGCCGCCGAAATCGACTGGCCTGCCCCTCCCAGCAACCTCCTTCCGCAATGCTCCCGCTGAAACTGACTAACCAGCTGCTCTCACGCCGCCAAAATTGACCTTGTTCATTGTAAGGCACTGTTTCATTGTACCGTATTTAATGTCGGGTTCCGTTTATTTTGACCTTGTTTACTGTGGGGCGCTGTTTAATTTTACCTTGTTACCTGCAGGCGACTGGTTAATTTGACCTTGCTTGCTTTAGGGCACCATTTCACTTTACCATATTTAAGGGAGGCCTCTGTTTTATTCTACCTTGTTTATTGTAGGGCTGTTTAATTTTACCTTGTTTACTGTAAGTCACTGTTTAATTTGACGTTGGTTAGTGCAGTTCACTGTTTAATTTGGCCTTGGTTCCTGTCGGCCACCGTTCAATTTGACCTTGTTTAATTTTGCCGTGTTCACTGTTGGGCTCTGCTTAATTTTACAGTGTTTTCTGTAGACTGATAATTTGACTTTTTTACACAAGGGCTCTGTGTAATTTCAGCTTGTTTACTGCAGCTTCTGTTTAATTTGACTTCGTTTATTGTCGGACTGTTTAATTTTACTTTGTTTACTGCAGTGTTCTTTTTAATTGTACCTTGTTTATTGTAGCACCATGTTTCATGTTACCGTATTTACTGTAGTGCTCTGTTTATTTTGACCTTGAATACTGTAGGGCTCTGTTTAAAATAACTTGTTTGCTGTTTGTCACTTTAATTTTACTTTGTTTACTGTAGGCCCCTGTTTAATTTGTCCTTGTTTACTGTCGGGCTCATTTTAAATTTGATCTTGATTATCTTAGGGCTCTGTTTAATTTGACCTTGGTCACTGTCGGGCACTGTTTCATTTTACCATATTTGTTGCATGGGTTTTGTTTAATTTTACCTTGTTCACTTTAGAGCACTCTTTCACATTTTTTTAGAATATATTTTATTGAAGCATTTGTAATTTTTACAATTTCACATATTGACATTTCCGAAACAACCACGCGGGTGGACACAAAATAGCCCCTAAAATAACATCAAACATTAGACCACGTACCCGATATCTCCTGCCCTATCCCCACGTACCCGTATACTAAATTCCCTGTCCTTATTTAACATGACCATGCCTCCTATTTTCCTCCCCCCCCCCCTCCCCGCCCCCGCCTTTTTGCCTTTCCCCCTCTTACTGCTGACGTTAACTTTTTGTGAAAGACATCGGTGAACGGCCGCCAACTCCGGGCGAGTCCCTGTATTGATCCTCTAAGAGCCAACTTGATTTTTGCCAAACCGATAAGCACGATATCGCTGACCCACACTCCTGATTTCGAGGGCTCCGAGCCCCTCCATCACAGAAAGGTCCGTCTCCGGGCTACCATGGAGGAGAAAGCCAGGTTCTGGAATTGGGGTTACCCTACCTTCCAGGACCCGACATAACATCTGCAAATCCCTGCCAGTATTCTCTCGGTTTCGGACATGAACATGGTTGGCCGGGCTACCCCCACACCGCCAACATCTGTCCTCCACCTCCTCCAAGAAGCTACTCATCCGGCCTACCGTCATGTGGGTCCTTTGGACGACCTTGAACTGGATCAAGATAAGTCCGTCACAGGACGAGGTTGCATTTTCCCTTTACAAGACAGTTCAGTTTCCAGCTCCCCTCCTAGCTCCTCTTCCTACTTCCTCTTCATCTCTCTGATAGTGGCCTCTTCCCACTCTAACAATTCCCTGAATATGTCCGAAACCTTCCCACCTCCAACCCCTGTTTTTGACAACACTTTATCCTGTAGCCCCTGAGGGGGGGGCGAGGAACGTTTGGGATCTGTCTCCCTACAAAGTCGCGCACTTGTAGGTACCGAAACCCGATCCCCCTGGCAAATCAAACTCCTCATCTAATGTCTCCAAGGTCGGGAAGCCCTCCTGGATGAATAGATCGCCAACCCTCTCCATCCCTGCCCGCTGCCATACATTACAGCCCCCACCCAGCCAGAACACGACCACCGTCCCCTCCCCACGTAACAAACCGGTGAATGTCACAGATCGGTGACCACACTGACGCCCTCTTCAGTCTCATATAGTGCCATCGTTTCAACCACACACTCAGGGCTGCCACCACCACAGGACTTGTGGAGAACAGAGCCGGTGAGAACGGTAGGGTCACCGTCATGAAAGCTTCCAGGCTCGTAGATATGCAGGATGCTGCCTCCATCCGCTCCCGACTGACTCGTCCCCCACTGCCCACTTGCTGACCATCGATATGTTGGGACCGCAGTAATAGTTAATAAAGCACGGGAGAGACAATCCCTCTCACCCGCGGGGCCGTTCCCAGAGTGTCCTCTTTACTCGCGGGGTTTTACCCGTCCATATACACTTCGATATCGCCATATTCATACTTCTGAAAAAAGCCTTTGGGACAAAAATCGGGGCACTGAAAAAAGAAAAGCAGCCTCGGAAGAACAGTCGTCTTCACCGTCTGAACCCTCCCCACCACCGTCAGTGGGAGCATGTACCATCTACAAAAACCTATTCTCATTTGATCCACTGCTTTGCCCACATTTAACTTGTGAAGCAGCCCCCAATCCTTGGCCACTTGAATCCTCAGATACCTAAATCTGTTCCCAACCACTTTAAAAGGTAGCTCCTTCTGCCTCCTTTCCTGCCCCCGTGCCTGAATCACGAACATCTCGCTTTTTCCCATATTTAACTTATGGCCTGGAAATCGTCCAAATTCTCCTTAAACCTCCATGATTTTGGTCATCGCGCCTCACCGGGTCCGTGATAGAAAGCAAAAATCATCCGCATAGAGAGAGACACTGTGCTCCGCCACCCCGCCCTTTACTATGCCCCTCCAGGTATTCGCTGCTCTCTGGGCCATTGCTAATGTTTCTATGGCCATGGCAAACAATAATAGGCAGCGCGTGCATCCCTGCCTTGTCCCCCGACAAAGCCTAAAGTATTCTGGCCGAACTCGGTTAGTCCTTATATTTGCACTGTGGCCAGGTGAAGTAGATGGACCGACTCCACAATTCTCTGCCAGAGAATTTAATGTCCGTATTTAATGTCGGGTTCCGTTTACTTTGACCTTGTTTACTGTGGGGCGCTGTTTAATTTTACCTTGTTGCCTGCAGGCGACTGGTTAATTTGACCTTGCTTGCTTTAGGGCACCATTTCACTTTACCGTATTTAAGGGAGGCCTCTGTTTTATTCTACCTTGTTTATTGTAGGGCTGTTTAATTTTACCTTGTTTACTGTAAGTCACTGTTTAATTTGACGTTGGTTAGTGCAGTTCACTGTTTAATTTGGCCTTGGTTCCTGTCGGCCACCGTTCAATTTGACCTTGTTTAATTTTGCCGTGTTCACTGTTGGGCTCTGCTTAATTTTACAGTGTTTTCTGTAGACTGATAATTTGACTTTTTTACACAAGGGCTCTGTGTAATTTCAGCTTGTTTACTGCAGGCTTCTGTTTAATTTGTCTTCGTTTATTGTCGGACTGTTTAATTTTACTTTGTTTACTGCAGTGTTCTTTTTAATTGTATCTTGTTTACTGTATCGCCTTGTTTCATGTTACCGTATTTACTGTAGTGCTCTGTTTATTTTGACCTTGAATACTGTAGGGCTCTGTTTAAAATAACTTGTTTGCTGTTCGTCACTTTAATTTTACTTTGTTTACTGTAGGCCCCTGTTTAATTTGTCCTTGTTTACTGTCGGGCTCATTTTAAATTTGATCTTGATTATCTTAGGGCTCTGTTTAATTTGACCTTGGTCACTGTCGGGCACTGTTTCATTTTACCATATTTGTTGCATGGGTTTTGTTTAATTTTACCTTGTTCACTTTAGAGCACTCTTTCACATTTTTTTCAGAATATATTTTATTGAACCATTTGTAATTTTTACAATTTCACATATTGACATTTCCAAAACAACCGCGCGGGTGGACACAAAATAGCCCCTAAAATAACATCAAACATTAGACCACGTACCCGATATCTCCTGCCCTATCCCCACGTACCCGTATACTAAACTCCCTGTCCTTATTTAACATGACCATGCCTCCTATTTTCCTCCCCCCCCCTCCCCGCCCCCGCCTTTTTGCCTTTCCCCCCCACCCTTACTGCTGACGTTAACTTTTTGTGAAAAACATCGATGAACGGCCGCCAACTCCGGGCGAATCCCTGTATTGATCCTCTAAGAGCCAACTTGATTTTTGCCAAACCGATAAGCACGATATCGCTGACCCACACTCCTGATTTCGAGGGCTCCGAGCCCCTCCATCACAAAAAGGTCCGTCTCCGGGCTACCATGGAGGAGAAAGCCAGGTTCTGGAATTGGGCTTACCCTACCTTCCAGGACCCGACATAACATCTGCAAATCCCTGCCAGTATTCTCTCGGTTTCGGACATGAACATGGTTGGCCGGGCTACCCCCACACCGCCAACATCTGTCCTCCACCTCCTCCAAGAAGCTACTCATCCGGCCTACCGTCATGTGGGTCCTTTGGACGACCTTGAACTGAATCAAGATAAGTCCCTCACAGGACGAGGTTGCATTTTCCCGTTACAAGGCTTTTTCCCACATTTCAGTTTCCAGCTCCCCTCCTAGCTCCTCTTCCAACTTCCTCTTCATCTCTCTGATAGCGGCCTCTTCCCACTCTAACAATTCCCTGAATATGTCCGAAACCGTCCCACCTCCAACCCCTGTTTTTGACAACACTTTATCCTGTAGCCCCTGAGGGGGAGGCGAGGAACGTTTGGGACCTGTCTCCCTACAAAGTCGCGCACTTGTAGGTACCGAAACCCGATCCCTCCTGGCAAATCAAACTCCTCATCTAATGTCCCCAAGGTCGGGAAGCCCTCCTGGATGAATAGATCGCCAACCCTCTCCATCCCTGCCCGCTGCCATACATTACAGCCCCCACCCAGCCAGAACACGACCACCGTCCCCTCCCCACGTAACAAACCGGTGAATGTCACAGATCGGTGACCACACTGACGCCCTCTTCAGTCTCATATATTGCCACCATTTCCACCACACACTCAGGGCTGCCACCACCACAGGACTTGTGGAGAACAGAGCCGGTGAGAACGACAGGGTCACCGTCATGAAAGCTTCCAGGCTCGTAGATAGGCAGGATGCTGCCTCCATCCGCTCCCGACTGACTCCTCACCCACTGCCCACTTGCTGACCATCGATATGTTGGGACCGCAGTAATAGTTAATAAAGCTCGGGAGAGACAATCCCTCTCACCCGCGGGGCCGTTCCCAGAGTGTCCTCTTTACTCTCGGGGTTTTACCCGCCCATATACACTTCGATATCGCCATATTCATACTTCTGAAAAAAGCCTTTGGGACAAAAATCGGGGCACTGAAAAAAGAAAAGCAGCCTCGGACGAACAGTCGTCTTCACCGTCTGAACCCTTCCCACCACCGTCAGTGGGAGCATGTACCATCTACAAAAACCTATTCTCATTTGATCCACTGCTTTGCCCACATTTAACTTGTGAAGCTGCCCCCAATCCTTGGCCACTTGAATCCTCAGATACCTAAAACTGTTCCCAACCACTTTAAAAGGTAGCTCCTTCTGCCTCCTTTCCTGCCCCCGTGCCTGAATCACGAACATCTCGCTTTTTCCCATATTTAACTTATGGCCTGGAAATCGTCCAAATTCTCCTTAAACCTCCATGATTTCGGTCATCGCGCCTCACCGGGTCCGTGATAGAAAGCAAAAATCATCCGCATAGAGAGAGACACTGTGCTCCGCCACCCCGCCCTTTACTATGCCCCTCCAGGTATTCGCTGCTCTCTGGGCCATTGCTAATGTTTCTATGGCCATGGCAAAGAATAATGGGCGGCGCATGCATCCCTGCCTTGTCCCCCGACAAAGCCTAAAGTATTCTGGCCGAACTCGGTTAGTCCTTATATTTGCACTGTGGCCAGGTGAAGTAGACGGACCGACTCCACAATTCTCTGCCCAAACCCAAACCTGCCTGAAATATCCCATAGATACTTCCACTCCACTCGGTCACAAGCCTTCTCCACGTCCATGGCAACTATCACCGCAGCCTCCGAGCCCCTCCGCTGGCATCATAATTACATTAAGATGCCGTCCAATCTTGGTTGTCAGGTGCCTACACTTTACAAATCCCGTCTGATCCTCCCCAATTATCTCTGGGACACAATCCTCGATTCGAGTGGCCAGGAACTTTGCCAATAATTTGGCATCGACATTCAACAGGGAGATTAGCCGGTACGATACACAGCTCTCTGGATCCTTGTCACGCTTCATGTTGAGAGAAATTGATGCCTGTGACAACATTGGGGGGAGTACTCCCAGCTCCTTGGACTCGTTGAAAGCCTTAACCAGGAGCGGCCCCAGTAACCGAGAGAACTTCTTATAAAATTCCACTGGGAACCCATCATGTTCCGGGGCTTTACCCGATAGCATTACCCCCTGTCCCTCTATCACCTCCCCAAGCCTAATCGGGCCCCCCAAGGCCTCCATCAGATCCTCATTTACCTTCGGGAACTCTAGCCTCCCCAGGAATTGATTCATGCCCTCCTCCCCAACCCGGGGTTCCGACTCGTACAGCTGGCTATAACATTTCCGGAACACTTCATTCACCGCCCCTGGGTCCGTCACCGTCTTCCCCCTCCAATCCTTTATTTTCCCTATCTCTCACTGCCTCCTGTTTCCTCAGCTGTTGTGCCAGCATCCTGCTAGCTTTTTCCCCATGTTCATATGTTGCCCCTATTGCCCTCCTCAGCTGACCCTCCGCCTTTACTGTGAAAAGGAGCCCAAACTCCATTTGAAGCCTCTGACGCTCCTTCAGGACCTCCTCATTTGGAGACTCCGAATATCTCCTGATTTCTCCTACCAACCTGTCCAGCTCCGACCGCTCTGTTTTATCCCTGTGGGCTCGAACGAAGTGAATTCCCCTCTGATGACCGCTGCCAGATCATCCCAGCTGCAGTCTCTCCCGTGTCATTGATCTTTATGTACCCCCGAATGGCCACTCTCACTCGCTCACAGATCTGCTGATCCGCTAACAGCCCTGGATCTAGTCTCCACTGTGGTTTAACTTTACCTTGGTGACTATCGGCCTCTGTTTTTTTTACAGAAATGCTCTGTTTAATTTGAACTTGTTCACTGTAGAGCTCCGTTTAATTTGACCTCATTTACTGTAGTACACAGAGTAATTTTACCTTCTTTACTGACGGGCACAGTTTAATTTTACCTTGTTTATTGCGGCGCCTTGTTTCACTTCACCGTATTTACTGCAGTGCTTTGTTTAATTTGACGTTGTTTTCTTTGGGTCTCTGTTAAGTTTTACCTTGTTTACTGTAGATTACTATTTATTTGACCTTGTTTGCAGTAGGGCTCTGTTTAATTTGTAGTTGTTCACTGTAGAGCTCATTTTTAGTTTGACCTTGATTACTGCAGGGCTCTGTTTAATTTTACCATTTTCACAGAGGGGCACTCTATAATTTTACCTTGTTTACTGTAGGAGGTTGTTTAATTTGACAGTGGTTACAGAAGGGCTCTGTTTAATTTGAACTTCTTTACAGTAGGGCTCTGTTTAATTTGTCCTTGTTCACTGCAGTGCCCATTTATAATTTGACCTTGATTGCTGTAGGGCTCTGTTTTATTTTACCTTGGTCACATTAGGGCACTCTATAATTTTACTTTGTTTCCTTTTGCGCTCCGTTTAATGTTACCTTATTCACTATAGGGCACTGTTTCATTGTACCGCATTGAATGTCGGGCTCTGTTTAATTTTACCTTGTTTACTGCAGGCCACTGTTTAATTTGGCCTCTTTTCCTGGAGGACACTGTGACATATGACCTTGTTCACTGTCGGGCACTGTTCCATTTTACTATATAGAACATAGAACATAGAACAATACAGCGCAGTACAGGCCCTTCGGCCCACGATGTTGCACCGAAACAAAAGCCATCTAACCTACACTATGCCATTATCATCCATATGTTTATCCAATAAACTTTTAAATGCCCTCAATGTTGGCGAGTTCACTACTGTAGCAGGTAGGGCATTCCACGGCCTCACTACTCTTTGCGTAAAGAACCTACCTCTGACCTCTGTCCTATATCTATTACCCCTCAGTTTAAAGTTATGTCCCCTCGTGCCAGCCATATCCATCCGCGGGAGAAGGCTCTCACTGCCCACCCTATCCAACCCCCTGATCATTTTGTAGTCCTCAATATATATTGGAGGGCTCTATTTAATTCTACCTTGTTTAACTATATTGCTCTGTTCTATTTGACAGTGATTCCTGTAGGACTCTGGTTAATCATTTTATCTAATTTACTGTAGAACTGTGTTTAATTTGACTTTATTTACTGTGGGGCACTGACTAATTTTGCCGTGCTTACTGTAGGGCCATTTTTAATTTTAGCTTGTTTATGAAGTGCACTGTTTAATTTTATCTTATTCTGTGTAGAGCACTGTTGGTTTTTTCCCGTGTTTACTATAGGGTACTCTTTAATATTATCTTGATTACTGTTGGGCACTCTTTAATTTAACGTCGTTCACTGTAGGATACGATTAAGTATTGCTTGTTAACTGTAGGGAAGAGTTTAAATTTATCTTCTTTGTTGTAGGACACTGTTTACTTTTAAGTGTTTACTCTAGGGCACGGTTTATTTTACCTTGTTTACTGCAGGGCTCTGTTAATTTTTCTCTCTTTATTGTAGGGCTCTGTTTAATTTGACCTTGTTTATTGTAGAGCACTGATTATTTTACAATGTTCACTGTGGGCTGATTCTTTTATCTTGTTTACTGTCGGCAATGTTTAATTATATCTTGCTTACAGCAGGACGTTGTTTAATTCTACCTTGTTTACTGTACGGCAACGTTTCATTTTACCGTATTTACTTTACGGCTCTGTATAAGTTTACCTTGTTTACTGTAGGACACTGTTTAATTTAACTTGTTTACTCCAGGGCTTTGCTCAATATGACCTCATTTACTGGAGGGATCTGTTTTGTTTTATTCTTGTTTATTGTAAGGCACTGTCCAATTTTGCAGTCTTTACTGCAGGGAACTGTTTACTTTTCACTTGTTTACCGTAGGCTGATCATGTGACCTTGTTTACTGTAGGGCTCTGTTTAATTTGACCTTCTTTACTGTAATGTCATTATTAATGATACCTTGTTTACTGTAGTGTACTGTTTAACTTTACCTGCTTACAGTAGGGCACTCTATAATTTTACTTTGCTTCCTGTTGCGCTCTGTTTAATGTTACCTTATTCACTATAGGGCACTGATTCATTGTACCGAATTCAATGTCGGGCTCTGTTTAATTTAACCTTGTTACTGTATTGTACTGTTTAACTTTACCTGTTTACAGTAGGGCACTCTATAATTTCACTTTGTTTCCTGTTGCGCTCTGTTTAATGTTACCATTTTCACTATAGGGCACTGTTTCATTGTACCGAATTTAATGTCGGGCTCTGTTTAATTTAACCTTGTTTACTGTATTGTACTGTTTAACTTTACCTGTTTACAGTAGGGCACTGATAAATGTCACCTTGTGTACTGTTGGGCTCTGTTCAATTTTACCGTGTTAACTGGAGGCCACTGTTTAATTTCACCGTACTTACTGAAGGGCTCTGTTAAATTTGACCTTGTTTCCTGTAGGCTGATAATTTGACCTTTTTTATAGAAGTGCTCTGTTTAATTTGAACGTGTTCACTGTAGAGCTCCGTTTAATTTGACCTTATTTACTGTAGATCACTGTTTAATTTGACATTGGTTACTACAGTTCACTGTTTACTTTGGCCTTGGTTACTGCAGGTGACTGTTTAATTTGATCTTGTTTGCAGGAGGACGCTGTTTAATTTGTCCTTGTTCATTGTAGGGCTAATTTTTAATTTGACCTAGATTACTGCATGGCTCTGTTTAATTTTACCTTGGTCACTGTACGGCACTCTATAATTTTACCTTGTTTACTGTTGCGCGCCATTTAATTTTACCTTGTTCACTGTAAGGCACGTTTTCATTGCACCGTATTTAATGTCAGGTTCTGTTTAATTTTACCTTGCTTACTGTAAGGCACGTTTTCATTGCACCGTATTTAATGTCAGGCTCTGTTTAATTTTACCTTGCTTACTGTACGGCACTCTATAATTTTACCTTGTTTACTGTTGCGCTCCATTTAATTTTACCTTGTTCACTGTAAGGCACGTTTTCATTGCACCATATTTAATGTCAGGCTCTGTTTAATTTTACCTTGTTCACTGTAGTTCACTGTTTAATTTGATCTTGTTTCCTCCAGGCCACTGTGTAATTTCACCTCGTTTACTGGAGGACACTGTTAAAATTGACCATGTTCACTGGAGGGCACTGTTTCATTTTACCATATTTAATGTAGGGCGCTTTTTAATTCTACGTTGTTTAACTATAGGTCTCTATTTAATTTTCCATGTTCACTGTTGGGCACTGTTAGATTTGACCTTGCGTCCGGTATGGCTCTGTTCGATTTTACAATGTTTCCTGTTGGACTCTGTTTAATTATTTTACCTTATTTACTGTAGGGCCCTGTTCAATTTGACCTTGTTTATTGTAGGGCACCGATTATTTTACCATGTTCAGTGTAAGGCTGTATCTTTACCTCGTTTACTGTGTGGCACTCACCAATTTTACCGTCTTTACTGTGCGACACTTTTTAATGTCGGCTTGTTGAAGTAGTGCACTGTTTAGTTTTACCTTATTCAGGATAGAGCACTGTTGATTTTTTACCGTGTTTCCTACAGAGCACTCTTTAATTTTATCATTGTTACTATAGGGCACTCTTTAATTTTACGTTATTCACTGTAGGACGCTGTTAACCATTGCTTGTTAACTGTAGGGCACATTTGAAATTTAGCTTGTTCATTGTAGGACACTGTTTAATTTTAATTGTATACTGTAGAACACAGTTTATTTAACCTTGTTTATTTCCGGGTTTTGTTTGATTATTCTCTCTTTACTGTAGTGCTCTGTTTAATTTTACCTTGTTTATTGCCGGGTTCTGTTTAATTATTCTCTCTTTACTGTCGAGCTCTGTTTAATTTTACCTTGTTTATTGTAGAGCACTGGTAATTTTACCGTGTTCCCTGTGGGCTGATTCTGTTATCTTGTTTACTGTCGGGCAATGTTTAAATATATCATACTATCATTTAACTTGTTTACTCCAGGGCTTTGTTCAATATGATCTTACTTACTGTACGGATCTGTTTTGTATCAGTCTTGTTTCTCTAAGGCACTGTCCAATTTTACGATCTTTACTGTCAGGCACTGTTTAACTTCCCCTTCTTTACTGTAGACTGATAATGTGACCTTGTTTACTGTAGGGCTCTGGTTAATTTGACCTTCTTTACTCGAGGGTCCTTTTTAATTTTACCTTGGTTACTGTTGGGCTCTGTTGAATTTCGCATTGTTTACTGTCGGCTGATAATTTGACCTTTTTTTATAGAAGTGCTCAGTTTAATTTGAAATTGTTCACTCTAGAGCTCCGTTTAATTTGACCTTATTTACTGTAGTACACAGTGTAATGTTACCTCCTTTACTTAAGGGCGCTTTTTAATCTTACCTTGTTGATTGTACGGCTGTTTACTTTTAACTTGTTCACTGTGTTGCCTTGTTTCATTTTACCTTATTTTCTGTACTGCTTTGTTTAATTTAAACTTGTTTATTGTAGCGATTGTCCAATATAATCTTGTACACTGTAGGGCACGATATAATTTGACCTTCTTTAGAGTAGGGCTCTGTTTAATTTGCCCTTGTTTACTGTAGTACTCTGTTTAATTTTAACCTGTTTACTGTATTGTTCCGTTTAATTTTACCTTGTTTACTGCCGGGCTCTATGTTTAGTGAAGGTCTCTGTTTAATGTGCCCTTGTTTACTGTTGGGCTCATTTTTAATTTGTTACTGTGGGCTCTGTTTAATTTGAGCTTGTTTATTGCAGGTCACTGTTTAATTTGGCGTTGTATTCTGTAGGGCTATGTTTAATTTTCTCTTGGTCACAGTAGGGCACTCGATAATTTTACCTTGTTTACTGTTGCGCACCGTTTAGTTTTACCATCTTGACTGTCGGGCACTGTTTCATTGTACCGTATTTGATGTCGGGCTCCTTTTAATTTGACCCTGTTGTCTGTCGGGCTCTGGTTTATTTTACCTTGTTGACTGCAGGCCATTGTTTAATTTGACCTCGTTTACTAGAGGGCACTGCTTCAATTTACCACATTGAATGTAGGGCTCCGATTAATTTTACCTTGTTTAAATGTCGGTCTCTGATTAATTTTACCATGTTTACAGTCGACCAGTGTTCAATTTGTCCTTGTTTACTGTAGGGCTCTGTCTATTTTTTCCGTCCTTACTGCAGGGCTCTGTTTTATTTTACCATATTTACTGCAGGGCACTGTTAAATTTCACCTTGCTCCCGGAGGGCTCTCTTCGCTTTTACAGTGTTTCCTACAGGACTCTGTTTTATTATTTCACCTTATTTACTGTAGGGCTCTGTTCAATTTAACCTTGTTCAATGTAGGACACTGTTTAATTGTACCTTGTTTTCTTCAGGGCATTGTTTAATTTTACATTATTTACTGTCGGGCTCCGATTAATTTTACCTTGCTCACTGTAGGACTTTGTTTAATTTGACCATGCTTATTGTCGGGCTCTGATGAATTTACCTTGTTTACCGTCGGGCTCTGCTTAATTTTACCTTATTCACAGTAGCGTACTCTATAATTATACCTTGTTCACTGTTGCGCTCGGTTTAATTTTACCTTGTTCACTTTAGGTCACTGTTCCATTTTACATTGTTTACTGCAGTCCAATGGTTACTCTGACCTCGTTAACGACACTGTTAAATTCGACCGTGTTTACTGTAGGGCACTGTTAAATTTGACCTTGCTTCCGGTAGGGCTCTGTTAGATTTGACCTTGTTTACTGCAGTCCAATGGTTAATCTGACCTCGTTTCCGGCACGGTTAAATTCGACCTTGTTTACTGTCGGGCACTGTTAAATTTGACCTTGCTTCCGGTAGGGCTCTGTTAGATTTTACAGTGTTTCCTGTATGATTCTGTTTAATTATTTTACCTTATTTACTGTAAGGCCCTGTTCAAATTTGACCTTGTTTATTGTCGGGCACCGATTATTTTACCATGTTCAGTGCAAGGCTGTTTCTTTACCTCGTTAACTGTGCAGCACTCACCAATTTTACCGTCATTACTGTGCGACACTTTTTAATGTCGGCTTGTTGATGTCGGGCTCCGTTTAATTTTACCCTGTTGTCTGTCGGGCTCTGGTTTATTTTACCTTGTTGACTGCAGGCCATTACTTAAATTGACCACGTTTTCTAGAGGGCACTGCTTCAATTTACCACATTGAATGTAGGACTCCGATTAATTATACCTTGTTTAACTGTAGGTCTCTGATCAATTTTACCATGTTTACTGTAGACCAGTGTTCAATTTGGCCTTGTTTACTGTAGGGCTGTCTATGTTTTCCGTACTTACTGCAGGGCTCTGTTTTATTTTACGATGTTTACTGCAGGGCACTGTTAAATTTCACCTTGCTGCCGGTAGGCTCTCTTCGATTTTACAGTGTTTCCTACAGGACACTGTTTCATTATTTCACCTTATTTACTGTAGGGCTCTGTTCAATTTGACCTTGTTCAATGTAGGGCACTGTTTAATTGTACCTTGTTTTCTTTAGGGCACTGTTTAATTTTACATTGTTTACTGTCGGGTTCCGATTAATTTTACCTTGTTCACTTCAGGACTTTGTTTAATTTGACCATGCTTATTGTCGGGCTCTGATTAATTTACCTTGTTTACCGTCGGGCTCTGCTTAATGATACCTTATTCACAATAGCGTACTCTATAATTATACCTTGTTCACTGTTGCGCTCGGTTTAATTTTACCTTGTTCACTTTAGGTCACTGTTCCATTTTACATTGTTTACTGCAGTCCAATGGTTACTCTGACCTCGTTTCCGGCACGGTTAAATTCGACCTTGTTTACTGTCGGGCACTGTTAAATTTGACCTTGCTTCCGGTACGGCTCTGTTAGATTTTACAGTGTTTCCTGTAGGACTCTGTTTAATTATTTTACCTTATTTACTGTAGGGCCCTGTTTAATTTGACCGTGTTTATTATAGGGCACCGATTATTTTACCATGTTCAGTGTAAGGTTGTTTCTTTACCTCGATTACAATGCGGCACTCACCAATTTTACCGTCTTTACTGTGCGACACTTTTTAGTCGGCTTGTTGAAGTAGTGCACTGTTTAGTTTTACCTTATTCAGTGTAGAGCACTGTTGATTTTTTACCGTGTTTCCTACAGAGCACACTTTAATTTTATCTTGGTTACTATAGGGCACTCTTTAATTTTACGTTATTCACTGTAGGACGCTGTTAACCAATGCTTGTTAACTGTAGGGTACATTTGAAATTTAGCTTGTTTATTGTAGGACACTGTTTAATTTTAATTGTATTCTGTATGGCACAGTTTATTTAACCATGATTACTGTAGCGCTCTGTTCAATTTTACCTTGTTCACTGTAAGGGAGTGTTTAATTTGACCTTGTTTAGAGTAGGGCTGTGTTTAATTTTACCTTGTTTACTGTATTGCTCCACATAATTTTACCTTGTTTACTGCCGGGCACTATTTAATTTTTCTATCCTTATTGTAGGGGTCTGTTTAATTTGACCTTGTTTACTGTAGGGAACTGATCATTTTACCGTGTTCACTGTGGGCTGATTCTTTTATCTTGTTGACTGCCGGGCAAACTTTAATTATATTTGCTTACAGCAGGACATTGTTTAATTCTACCTTGTTTACTGTACGGCACTGTTTCATTTTACCGTATTTACTGCACGGCTCTGTATAAGTTTACCTTGTTTACTGTAGGACACTGTTTAATTTAACTTGCTTACTCCAGGGTTTTGTACAATGTGACCATATTTACTGCAGGGATCTGTTTTGTTTCATTCTTGTTTACTCTGAGGCACTGTCCAATTTTACGGTGTTTGCTGTCGGGCACTGTTTATTTTTCCCCTGTTTACTGTAGGCTGTTAATGTTACCTTGACTACTGTTGTGCTCTGTTTAATTTGACCTTCTTAACTGTAGGGTCCTTTTTAATGTTACCTTGTTTCTGTAAGGTACTGTTTAACTTTACCTTGTTTACAGTAGGACACTGTTTAATTTCACCTTGTTTACTGTTGGGCTCTGTTGAATTTCACAGTGTTCACTGTAGGGTTCTGTTTCATTTTATCTTGTTTACTGTATTCTGATAATTTGACATTTTTCACAGAAATGTTTAATTTGAACTTGTTCACTGCAAAGCTCCGTTAAAGTTGCCTTTATTTACTATAGTACACAGTGTAATTTTATCTTCTTTACTGAATGGCACTTTTTAATTTTACCTTGTTTATTGTAGGGCTGTTTCATTTTACCTTGTTTACTGTGGCGTAATTTTTCATTTTACCCTATTTACTGTAGTGCTTTGACCTTGTTTACTCTAGGTAACTGTTTAATTGGTTACTGCAGATCACAGTTTGATTGGACTTTGTTTACAGTAGGGCTCTGTTTCATTTGTCCTGGTTCACTGTCGGGCTCATTTTTAATTTGACCTTGATTACTTTAGGGCCGTGTTTATTTTTACATTGGTCACAGTAGGGAACTTTATAATTTTACCTTGTTTACTGTTGTGCACCGTTCAATGTTACCTTGTTCACTGTAGGGCACTGTTTCATTGTACCGTATTTAATGTCGGGCTCTGTTTAATTTTACCTTGTTGATTGTAGGGCACTGTTTCATTGTACCGTATTTTATTTCTGGCTCCGTTTAATTTTACATTGTTCACTGTAGGGCACTGTCTCATTGTACTGTATTTAATTTCTGGCACTGTTTAATTTTACATTGTTCACTGTAGGGCACTGTTTCATTGTACCGTATTTAATGTCGGGCTCCGTTTAATTTCCCCTTGTTTACTGTAGGGCTCTGTATAATTTTGCATTTTTCACAATAGCGCACTCTATAATTTTACCTTGTTTACACTTGCGCTCCGTTTAATTTTACCTTGTTTACTGTTGGTCACTGCTAATTTGACCAGGTTTCCGGTAGGGCTCATTTTTAATTTCACCTTGATTCCTTTAGGGCACTGTTTTCTTTTATCTTGGTCACACTAGGGCACACTATAATTTTACCTTGCTTACTCTTGTGCTCTGTTTAATATTACCTTCTTCACTGTTGGGCACTGTTTAATTTACCTTGTTTACTGAAGGGCACTGGTTAATTTGACCTCGTTTACTGGTGGACACGGTGAAATTCGACCTTGTTCACTGTAGGGCACTGTTTAATTTTACCATATTTATTGTAGGGCTCTGTTTAATTCTACCTAGTTTACTGTAGGGCACTGTTTAATTTGACCTTTCTTCCGGTAGGGCACTGTTCGATTTTATCGTGTTTACTGCCGGCTCTGTTTAATTTTTCGGTCTTAACTGTAGTGCTCTGTTTCCTTTGACCTTGTTTATTGTAAGGCACTGATTATTTTACCGTGTTCACTGTGGACTGATTATTTTATCTTGTTTACTGTCGGCAATGTTTAATTATATCTTTCATACAGCAGGACATCGTTTAATTCTACCTTGTTTACTGTATGGCACTGTTTCATTTTACCGCATTTACAGCACGGCTCAGTATAATTTTACCTTTTTTACTGTAGGGCACTGTTTAATTTAACTTGTTTACTCCAGGGCTTTGTTCAATAGACCTCATTTACTGCAGGGATCTGATTTGTTTCATTGTTGTTTACTGTAAGGCACTGTGCAATTTTACGGTCTTTGCTGAAGGGAACTGTTTACGTTTCCCTTGATAACTGTAGGCTGAAAATCTGACGTTGTTTACTTTAGGGCTCTGTTAAATTTCACCTTCTTCACTGTAGTGTCCTTTTTAATTTTACCTTATTTACTGTAGAATACTACTTATTTTGACCTTGTTTACTGTAGGTCACTGTTAATTTGACCTGGTTTACTGTAGTGATCATTTTTACCATGATTACTGTTGGGTTCTGTTAAATTTTACCTTGTCTCCTGTAGGACACTGTTTATTTCGACCGTGTTTATTGAAAGGCTCTGCTTAATTTGACCTTGTTTACTGTAGGGCCCTGTTTCATTTTACTTTGTTCACTGGAGGGCATTGTTTCATTGTACCGTATTTAATGTCGGGCTCTGTTTAATTTTACCATGTTTACTGTCGGGGTCTGTTTAATTTTACCTTGTTTCCTGTAGGACACTGTTTAATTCGACCTTGTTTATTGAATTGCTCTGTATAATGTGGCCTTGTTTACTGTACGGCTCCGTTTAATTTGACTTTTTTTACTGGAGGCTGATAATTTGAACTTTTTTATAGAAGTGCTCTGTTTAATTTGAACTTGTTCACTGCAGAGCTCCGTTTAATTTGACCTTATTTACTGTAGTACTGTAGTACACAGTTTAATTTTACCTTCTTTACTGAAAGGGACTGTTTAATTTTACTGTGTTTATTGCAGGGCTGTTTAATTTAAATTTTTTATTGTGGCACCTTGTTTCATTTCACCGTATTCACTGTAGTGCTTTGTTTACTTTGACCTTGTTTACTGTCGGGCTCTTTTAAATTTCACATTGTTTACTGGAGGTCACTATTTCATTTGATCTTGGTTACTGCAGGTCACTGTTTAAATTGACCTTGGTTACTGCAGGTCACTGTTAAAATTTGATGTTGTTTACAGTCGGGCTGTGTTTAATTTGTCTTTGTTCACTGGAAGGTGATTTTTAATTTCACCTTGATTCCTATCGGGCTCTGTTTAATTGTACCGAGGCCACAGTAGGGCACTCTATAATTTTACATTGTTTAGTGTTGCGCTCCGTTTAATTTTACCTTGTTCACTGTAGGGCACAGTTTCATTTTACCATATTTATTGTAGGGCTCTGTTTAATTCAACCTTATTTAAATATAGGTCCCTGTTTTATTTTACCATGTTTACTATAGTGCACTGTTAGTTTTGACCTTGATTCCGGTAGGGCTCTGTTCGATTTTACACTGTTTCCTGGAGGACCCTGTTTAATTATTTTACTTTATTTGTTGTAGGGCTCTGTTTAATTTCACCTTGTTTACTCTACGACACTGATTATTTTACCGTTTTCAGTGTTGGGATGTGTCTTTATCTCTTTTACTGTCGGTCACTGACTAATTTTACCCTCTTTACTGTCGGGGAAATTTTAATTTTAGCTTGTTTAAGTTGTGCACTGTTTAATTTTACCTTATTTAGTGCAGAGCACTGTTTATTTTTTTACCATGTTAACTGTAGAGCACTCTTTAATTTTATCTTGATTACTGTAGGGCACTGTTGAATTTGACCTTGTTTCGAGTAGGGCTCTGTTTAATTTGCCCTTGTCTACTGTAGTGGTCTGTTTAATTTTACCTTCTTTACTGTATTACTCCGTATAATTTTTCCTTGTTTACTGTCGGGCTCTGTTTCATTTTTGTATCTTTACTGTCGGGCTCTGTTTAATTTGACCTTGTTTATTCTAGTGCACTGATTATTTTACCGTGTTCACCGTGGGCTGATTCTGTTATCTTCTTTACTGTAGGTCAATGTTTAATTATATCTTGCTTCAGCAGGACACCGTTTAATTCTACTTTGTTTACTGTACGTACTGTTTCATTTTACCGTATTTACTGGTCGGCTCTGTATAAGTTTACCTTGTTTTCTGTAGGACACTTTTTAATTTAACTTATATACTCCCGGGCTCCGTTCAATATGACCTTACTTCCTGTAGGGTTCTGTTTTGTTTCATTCTTGTTTACTCTAAGGCATTGTCCAATTTTACGGTCTTTACTGTAGGGCACTGTTTACTTTTCCCTTGTTTACTGCAGGCTGATAATGTGACCTTGATCACTGTAGGGCTCTGTTTAATTTGACCTTCTTTAATGTAGGGTCCGTTTTACTTTTACCTTGTTTACTAGAGGATACTGTTTAACTTTCCCTTGGTCACAGTCGGGCACTGTTCAATTTCACCTTGATTACTTTTGGCCTCTGTTTAATTTTACAGTGTTTATTGTAGGGCTCTGATTCATTTTGCCTTGTTTACTGTAGGGCTCTGTTTAATTTGAACTTGTTCACTGTAGAGCTCCGTTTAATTTGACCCTTTTTACTGTAGTACACAGTATAATTTTCCCTTCTTTAATGAAGGGCACTGTTTAATTTTACCTAGTTTATTGTAGGGCTGTTTAATTTTACCTTGTTTACTATTGCACCTTGTTTTATTTCACCGTATTTACTGTATTGCTTTCTTTAATTTGACCGTGTTTACTGTAGGGCTCTGCTTAATTTGACCTTGTTTAAAATTTAAGTTGACCTCAGTTACTGCAGGTCAGTGTTTAATTTGTCCTTGTTTACAGTAGGCCTCTGTTTAATTTGGCCTTGTTCACTGTAGGGCTAATTTTTCATGTGACCTTGATTACTGTTGAGCACCGTTGCATTATCCTTGTTGACTGGAGGGCACTCAGTCAACTCAGTTTCATTGTACCGTATTTAATGTCGGGCTCCGTTTAATTTTAACTTGTTTCCTGTTGGTCGGTGTTGAATTTGACCTCGTTTTCTGCAGGGCACTGTTTCATTTCATCATATTTAATGTAGGGCTCCGTTTAATTCCATCTTGTTTAACTGTATGTCTCTGTTTAATTTTACCATGTTCACTGTGGGCCTCTGTTCAATTTGGCCTTGTTTACTGTAGGGCTCTGTCTAATTTTACTGTGTTTACTGTAGGGCTCTATTTAATTTGACATTGATTACTGTTGATCTCTGTTTAATTCTACCTTGTTCACGGTAGTGCACTGTCAAATTTGATCTAGCTTCCGGTAGGGCTCTTTTCGATTTTCCACTGTTTCCTGTAGTGTTTCCTCCGGGTGCTCCGGTTTCCTCCCACCGTCCAGAGATGTGGAGGTTGGGTGAATTGACCATGATGAATTGCCCTTAGTGTCCAGAATTGCCCTTTGTGTTGGATGGTTGTGTTGACGTTGGGTAGGGTGCTCTATCCAGATGCCGATGCAGACTCAGTGGGTCGAATGGCCTCCTTCTGTACTGTAAATGCTATGATAATCTATGATTAATCTAGGACAAACGTTCGGCACAACATCGTTGGCCGAAGGGCCTGTTATGTGCAGTATTTTTTTAATGTTCTATGACTCTGTATAATTATTTTACCTTTTTTACTGCAGAGCTCTGTTTATTGTCACATTGTTCACTGTAGGACACTCTGTCTTACCTTTTCTACTGTGGGGCACTGTTTAATTTTACCTTGGTTCATGTAGGGCACCGTTTAATTTGACCTCGTTTACTGTATGTCATTGTTTATTTTTACCTTGTTCACTGTCGGGCTCCGATTAATTTTACATTGTACAAATTAGGACTTTGTTTAATTTTCCATTGTTTTCTGGAGGCCTCGGTTTACTTTTACCTTGTTTACTGTAGGTCACTGTTAATTTGACCTGGTTTAAAGTAGGGATCATTTTTAATTTAACCTTGATTACTGTAGAGTTCTGGTTAATTTTACCTTGGTCTCAATAGGGCACTCTATAATTTTACCTTGTTTACTGTTGCGCTCCGTTTAATTTTACATTGTTTACTGTCGGTCACTGTTTAATTTTACCTTGTTTACTTCAGGATACTGTTAAATTGGAACTTGTTCACTGTAGGGCACTGTTTCATTTTACCCTATATTGTAGGGCCCATATTAATTCTATCTCGGTTAACTATAGTTCTCTGTTTCATTTTACAGTGTTTACCGTAGTGCTCTGTTTAATTTGACATTGATTACTGTTGGTCTCTGTTTAATTCTACCTTGTGCACTGTGGGCCACTGTTAAATTTAACCTGGCTTCCGGGACGGCTGTTTTCGATTTTCCAGTGTTTCCTGTAGGACTCTGTTTAATTATTTTACCTTATTTACTGTTGGGCTCTGTTCATTTTTACCTGGTTCACTGTAGGACACTCTTTAATTTTACTTATTTTACTGTAGGGCTTTGTTTAATTTAACTTTGTTCAATGTTGGGCACTGTTTAATTTTAACTTGTTTACTGTAGGGACCTGTTTAATTTTACCTTGTTTACTGTGGGGAACTGTTTAATTTTACCTTGTTTTCTGTAGTGCACTGTTTAACTTCACCTCGTTTACTGTATGGCATTCTTTATTTTTACCTTGTTCACTGTCGGGCTCCGATTAATTTTAAGTTGTTCACTGTGGGACTTTGTTTAATTTTAAGTTGTTCACTGTAGGACTTTGTTTAATTTTTTTCTTGTTTACTGTAGGTCACTGTTAATTTGACCTGGTTTAAAGTAGGGCTCATTTTTAATTTGTCCTTGATTACTGTAGGGCTCTGTTTTATTTTCCCTTGGTCACAATCGGGCACTCTATAATTTTAACCTTGTTTACTGTTGCGCTCTGTTTAATTTTACCATGTTCACTGTTGGGCACTGTTTCATTGTACTGTGTGTGCTGTCGCGCTCTGGTAATTTTACATTGTTCACTGTTGGTCACTGTTTAACTTTACCATATATTGTAGGGCTCATTTTAATTCTATCTTGTTTTACTAGAGGTATCTGTTTAATTTTACCTTGTTTACTGTATGGAATTGCTTATTTGTATCTTGTTTACTGTCGGGCGCCGATGAATTTTACCTTGTTCACTGAAGGAGTTTGTTTAATTATACCATATTTACTGTGGGGCTCTGTTTAATTTTACATTGGTCACAATAGGGCCTCTATTATTTTACCGTGTTTATTGTTGCGCTCGGTTTACTTCTACCTTGTTTACTGTTGCGCTCGGTTTAATTTGATCTTGTTCACTCTGGGACACTGTTTCATTGGACCGTATTTCATGTCGGGCTCTGCTTAGTTTTACCTTGCTCACTGCAGGCTGATAATTTGACCTTTTTTATAGAAGTGCTGTATTTAATTTGAACTTGCTCACTGTAGAGCTCCGTTTAATTTGACATCATTTATTGTAGTACAGAGAATAATTTAAATTCTTTACTGAAGGGCACTGTTTAATTGTATCTTGTTTGTTGTAGGGCTGTTTAATTTTACCTTGTTTACTCTGGCGCCTTGTGTCATTTTACAGTATTTACAGCAGTGCTTTGTTTAATTTGACCTCGTTTACTGTAGGGCCCTGTTTAATTTTACCTTGTTTACAGTAGGTCACTGTTTAACTTGACCTTGGTTACTGCAGGTCACTGTTTAATTTGGCCTTGTTTACAGGAGGGCTCTGATTAATTTTACCTTGTTTACTGTAGGTCACTGTTAATTTGACCTGGTTTAAAGTAGGGATCATTTTTAATTTAACCTTGATTACTGTAGAGTTCTGGTTAATTTTACCTTGGTCTCAATAGGGCACTCTATAATTTTACCTTGTTTACTGTTGCGCTCCGTTTAATTTTACATTGTTTACTGTCGGTCACTGTTTAATTTTACCTTGTTTACTTCAGGATACTGTTAAATTGGAACTTGTTCACTGTAGGGCACTGTTTCATTTTACCCTATATTGTAGGGCCCATATTAATTCTATCTCGGTTAACTATAGTTCTCTGTTTCATTTTACAGTGTTTACCGTAGTGCTCTGTTTAATTTGACATTGATTACTGTTGGTCTCTGTTTAATTCTACCTTGTGCACTGTGGGCCACTGTTAAATTTAACCTGGCTTCCGGGACGGCTGTTTTCGATTTTCCAGTGTTTCCTGTAGGACTCTGTTTAATTATTTTACCTTATTTACTGTTGGGCTCTGTTCATTTTTACCTGGTTCACTGTAGGACACTCTTTAATTTTACTTATTTTACTGTAGGGCTTTGTTTAATTTAACTTTGTTCAATGTTGGGCACTGTTTAATTTTAACTTGTTTACTGTAGGGACCTGTTTAATTTTACCTTGTTTACTGTGGGGAACTGTTTAATTTTACCTTGTTTTCTGTAGTGCACTGTTTAACTTCACCTCGTTTACTGTATGGCATTCTTTATTTTTACCTTGTTCACTGTCGGGCTCCGATTAATTTTAAGTTGTTCACTGGAGGACTTTGTTTAATTTTAAGTTGTTCACTGTAGGACTTTGTTTAATTTTTTTCTTGTTTACTGTAGGTCACTGTTAATTTGACCTGGTTTAAAGTAGGGCTCATTTTTAATTTGTCCTTGATTACTGTAGGGCTCTGTTTTATTTTCCCTTGGTCACAATCGGGCACTCTATAATTTTAACCTTGTTTACTGTTGCGCTCCGTTTAATTTTACCATGTTCACTGTTGGGCACTGTTTCATTGTACTGTGTGTGCTGTCGCGCTCTGGTAATTTTACATTGTTCACTGTTGGTCACTGTTTAACTTTACCATATATTGTAGGGCTCATTTTAATTCTATCTTGTTTTACTAGAGGTATCTGTTTAATTTTACCTTGTTTACTGTATGGAATTGCTTATTTGTATCTTGTTTACTGTCGGGCGCCGATGAATTTTACCTTGTTCACTGAAGGAGTTTGTTTAATTATACCATATTTACTGTGGGGCTCTGTTTAATTTTACATTGGTCACAATAGGGCCTCTATTATTTTACCGTGTTTATTGTTGCGCTCGGTTTACTTCTACCTTGTTTACTGTTGCGCTCGGTTTAATTTGATCTTGTTCACTCTGGGACACTGTTTCATTGGACCGTATTTCATGTCGGGCTCTGCTTAGTTTTACCTTGCTCACTGCAGGCTGATAATTTGACCTTTTTTATAGAAGTGCTGTATTTAATTTGAACTTGCTCACTGTAGAGCTCCGTTTAATTTGACATCATCTATTGTAGTACAGAGAATAATTTAAATTCTTTACTGAAGGGCACTGTTTAATTTTACCTTGTTTGTTGTAGGGCTGTTTAATTTTACCTTGTTTACTCTGGCACCTTGTGTCATTTTACAGTATTTACTGCAGTGCTTTGTTTAATTTGACCACGTTTACTGTAGGGCTCTGATTAATTTTACCTTGTTTACTGTAGGTCACTGTTTAACTTGACCTTGGTTACTGCAGGCCACTGTTTAATTTGACCTTGTTTACAGTGGGGCTCTGTTTAAGTTGTCCGTGTTCACTGTCGATCTCAATTTTAATTTGACCTTGATTACTGTAGGGTTCGACTTAATTGTATCAAGGGCACTCTATAATTTTACTTTGGTTATTGCTGCGATCTGTTTAATTTTACTTTGGTCACAATAGGGCACTGTTTCATTGTACCGTATTTAATATCGGGCTCTGTTTAATTTGACCGTGTTTACTGTTGGTCACTGTTTAATTTGACCTCGTTTACGAGACGACATTGTTAAATGTGACCTTCTTTTACTTTATTTACTGTAGAGCTCTGTTTAATTTGACCTTGTTTCTGGTAGGGCATGGTTATTTTACCGTTTTCAGCGTAAGGTTGTATCATTATCTCGTTTGCTGTAGGACTTTTTTAATTTTAGCTGCTTTATGTAGTGCACTGTTTCGTTTTACCTTATTCAGTGTAGAGCGCTGTTGATTTTTTTTACCATGTTTACTATCGGGCACTCTTTAATTTTCCTTTTTTTCTGTAGCGCACTGTTTAATTGAACTCGTTTACTGTTGTACACAGTATAATTTTACCTTCTTTACTGAAGGGCACTGTTTAATTTTACCTTGTTTACAGTGGCGCCTTATTTCATTTTACCGTATTCACTGTAGTGCTTTGTTTAATTTGATCTGGTTTACAGTAGGGCCCATTTTTTTATTTCACCTTGATTACTGTACGGCTATGTTTCATTTTACCTTGTTTACTGTCGGGCTCTGTTTAATATTACCTTGTTTACTGTCGGGCTCTGTTTAATATTACCTTGTTTACTGTCGGGCTCTGTTTAATAGTACCTTGTTTACTGTCGGACTCTGTTTAATATTACCTTGTTTACTGTCGGGCTCTGTTTAATATTACCTTGTTTACTGTCGGGCTCTGTTTAATATTGCCTTGTTTACTGTCGGGCTCTGTTTAATATTACCTTGTTTACTGTCGGACTCTGTTTAATATTACCTTGTTTACTGTCGGGCTCTGTTTAATATTACCTTGTTTACTGTCGGGCTCTGTTTAATATTACCTTGTTTACTGTCGGGCTCTGTTTAATATTACCTTGTTTACTGTCGGGCTATGTTGAATATTACCTGGTTTACTGTCGGGCTCTGTTTAATATTACATTGTTTACTGTCGGGCTATGTTTAATATTACCTTGTTTACTGTCGGACTCTGTTTAATATTATCTTGTTTACTGTCGGGCTCTGTTTAATATTACCGTGTTTACTGTCGGGCTCTGTTTAATATTACCTTGTTTACTGTCGGGCTCTGTTTAATATTACCTTGTTTACTGTCGGGCTCTGTTTAATATTACCTTGTTTACTGTCGGGCTCTGTTTAATATTACCGTGTTTACTGTAGGGCTCTGTTTAATTTCACCGTGTTTACTATTGGGCTCTGTTTAATATTACTTTGTTTACTGTCGGGCTCTGTTTAATATTACTTTGTTTACTGTCGGGCTCTGTTTAATATTACCTTGTTTACTGTCGGGCTATGTTTAATATTACCTTGTTTACTGTCTGGCTCTGTTTAATATTATCTTGTTTACTGTCGGGCTCTGTTTAATATTATCTTGTTTACTGTCGGGCTCTGTTTAATATTACTTTGTTTACTGTCGGGCTCTGGTTAATATGACCGTGTTTACTGTAGGGCTGCGTTTGATATTACCTTGTTTACTGTCGGGCTCTGTTTAATTTCACCGTGTTTACTGTCGGGCCCTGTTTAATATTGCCTTGTTTACTGTAGGGCTATGTTTAATATTACCTTGTTTACTGTCGGACTCTGTTTAATATTACCGTGTTTACTGTCGGGCTCTGTTTAATTTCACCGTGTTTACTGTAGGGCTGCGTTTAATATTACCTTGTTTACTGTAGGGCTGCGTTTAATATGACTTTGTTTACTGTCGCGCTCTGTTTAATAGTACCTTGTTTACTGTCGGGTTCTGTTTAATATTACTTTGTTTATTGTCGGGCTCTGTTTAATAGTACCTTGTTTACTGTCGGGCTCTGTTTAATATTATCCTGTTTGCTGTCGGGCTCTGTTTAATATTACCTTGTTTACTGTCGGGCGCTGTTTAACTTAACCGTGTTTACTGTAGGCCTGCGATTAATATTACCGTGTTTACTGTCGGACTCTGTTTAATATTATCTTGTTTACTGTACGGCTTTGTTTAATTTCACCTTGTTTACTGTCGGGCTCTGTTTCATTTTACCTTAGTACGAAGTCTTACCACACCAGGTTAAAGTCCAACAGGTTTGTTTCGATGTCACTCGCTTTCGGAGCGCTGCTCCTTCCTCAGGTGAATGAAGAGATATGTTCCGGAAACACATATATAGACAAATTCAAAGATGCCAAACATTGCTTGGAATGCGACCATTAGCAGGTGATTAAATCTTTACAGATCCAGAGATGGGGTGATCCCAGGTTAAAGAGGTGTGAATTGCATCAAGCCAGGACAGTGGGTAGGATTTCGCAGGCCAGATGGTGGGGGATGACTGTAATGCGACATGAATCCCAGGTCCCGGTTGAGGCCGCACTCATGTGTGCGGAACTTGGCTATAAGTTTCTGCTCGGCGATTCTGCGTTGTCGCGCGTCCTGAAGGCCGCCTTGGAGAACGCTTACCCGGAGATCAGAGGCTGAATGCCCTTGACTGCTGAAGTGTTCCCCGACTGGAAGGGCACATTCCTGCCTGGTGATTGTTGCGCGATGTCCGTTCATTCGTTGTCGCAGCGTCTGCATGGTCTCGCCAATGTACCACGCTTCGGGACATCCTTTCCTGCAGCGTATACCTCTTCATTCACCTGAGGAAGGAGAAGCGCTCCGAAAGCTAGTGACATCAAAACAAACCTGTTGGACTTTAACCTGGTGTTGTAAGACTTCGTACTGTGCTCACCCCAGTCAAACGCCGGCATCTCCACATCAATATTATCTTGTTTACTGTAGGGCTCTGTTTAATATGATCTTGTTTACTGTAGGGCTCTGTTTACTATTACCTTGTTTACTGTCGGGCTCTGTTTAATTTCACCGTGTTTACTGTCGGGCTCTGTTTAATTTCACCGTGTTTACTGTCGGGCTCTGTTTAATAATACCTTGTTTACAGTAGGGCTCTGTTTAATTTCACTGTGTTTACTGTCGGGCTCTGTTTAATTTCACCGCGTTTACTGTCTGGCTCTGTTTAATATTACCTTGTTTACTTTCGGGCTCTGTTTAATATCGCCTTGTTTACTGTCGGGCTCTGTACAATATTACTTTTTTAACTTTTGGGCTCTGTTTAATATTACCTTTTCTCTGCAGGGCTCCATTTAATATTATCTTGTTTACTGCAGGGCTATGGTTAATGTTACGGTGTTTACTGTCGGGCTCTGTTTAATTTAACCGTGTTTACTGTAGGGCTCTGTTTAATATTACCGTGTTTACTGTAGGGCTCTGTTGAATTATACATTGTTTACTGTTGGGCTCTGTTTAATCTCACCGTGTTTACTGTCGGGCTCTGTTTAATATTATCTTGTTTACTTTAGGGAACTGTTTAATATTACCTTGTTTACTGTCGGGCTCTCTTTAATATTACCTTGTTTACTGTCAGGCTCTGTTTAATATTACCTTGTTTACTGTCGGGCTCTGTTTAATATTACCGTGTTTACTGTCGGGCTCTGTTTAATATTACCGTGTTTACTGTCGGACTCTGTTTAATATTAACTTGTTTACTGTTGGGCTCTGTTTCATTTAACGTGTTTACTGTGGGCTCTGTTTAATATTATCTTGTTTACTGTCGGGCTCTGTTTAATATTACCGTGTTTACTGTCGGGCTCTGTTTAATATTACCTTGTTTACTGTCGGGCTCTGTTTAATATTACTTTGTTTACTGTGGGCTCTGTTTAATATTACCGCGTTTACTGTCGGGCTCTGTTTAATATTATCTTGTTTACTGCAGGGCTCTGTTTAATTTCACCTTGTTTACTGTCGGGCTCTGTTTCATTTTACCTTAGTACAAAGTCTTACCACACCAGGTTAAAGTCCAACAGGTTTGTTTCGATGTCACTAGCTTTCGGAGCGCTGCTCCTTCCTCAGGTGAATGAAGAGGTATGTTCCAGAAACACATATATAGACAAATTCAAAGATGCCAAACAATGCTTGGAATGCGACCATTAGCAGGTGATTAAATCTTTACAGATCCAGAGATGGGGTGATCCCACGTTAAAGAGGTGTGAATTGCATCAAGCCAGGACAGTTGGTAGGATTTCGCAGGCCAGATGGTGGGGGATGACTGTAATGCGACATGAATCCCAGGTCCCGGTTGAGGCCGCACTCATGTGTGCGGAACTTGGCTACAAGCTTCTGCTCGGCGATTCTGCGTTTTCGCGCGTCCTGAAGGCCGCCTTGGAGAACGCTTACCCGGAGATCAGAGGCTGAATGCCCTTGACTGCTGAAGTGTTCCCCGACTGGAAGGGAACATTCCTGCCTGGTGATTGTTGCGCGATGTCCGTTCATTCGTTGTCGCAGCGTCTGCATGGTCTCGCCAATGTACCACGCTTCGGGACATCCTTTCCTGCAGCGTATACCTCTTCATTCACCTGAGGAAGGAGAAGCGCTCCGAAAGCTAGTGACATCAAAACAAACCTGTTGGACTTTAACCTGGTGTTGTAAGACTTCGTACTGTGCTCACCCCAGTCCAACGCCGGCATCTCCACATCAATATTATCTTGTTTACTGTAGGGCTCTGTTTAATATGATCTTGTTTACTGTAGGGCTCTGTTTACTATTACCTTGTTTACTGTAGGGCTCTGTTTAATTTCACCGTGTTTACTGTCGGGCTCTGTTTAATAATACCTTGTTTACTGTCGGTCTCTGTTTAATTTAACCGTGTTTACTGTAGGGCTCTGTTTAATATTACCGTGTTTACTGTAGGGCTCTGTTGAATTATACATTGTTTACTGTTGGGCTCTGTTTAATCTCACCGTGTTTACTGTCGGGGTCTGTACAATATTACCTTTTTAACTGTTGGGCTCTGTTTAATATTACCTTGTTTACTGTCGGGCTCTCTTTAATATTATCTTGTTTACTGTCGGGCTCTGTTTAATTACTGTAGGGAACTGTTTAATATTATAGAACATAGAACATAGAACGATACAGCGCAGTACAGGCCCTTCGGCCCACGATGTTGCACCGAAACAAAAGCCACCTAACCTACACTATGCCATTATCATCCATATGTCTATCCAATAAACTTTTAAATGCCCTCAATGTTGGCGAGTTCACTACTGTAGCAGCTAGGGCATTCCACGGCCTCACTACTCTTTGCGTAAAGAACCTACCTCTGACCTCTGTCCTATATCTATTACCCCTCAGTTTAAAGCTATGTCCCCTCGTGCCAGCCATTTCCATCCGCGGGAGAAGGCTCTCACTGTCCACCCTATCCAACCCCCTGATCATTTTGTATGCCTCTATTAAGTCTCCTCTTAACCTTCTTCTCTCCAACGAAAACAACCTCAAGTCCATCAGCCTTTCCTCATAAGAGTTTCCCTCCATACCAGGCAACATCCTGGTAAATCTCCTCTGCACCCGCTCCAAAGCCTCCACGTCCTTCCTATAATGCGGTGACCAGAACTGCATGCAATACTCCAAATACGGCCGTACCAGAGTTCTGTACAGCTGCAACATGACCTCCTGACTCCGGAACTCAATCCCTCTACCCATAAAGGCCAACAGTCCATCGGCCTTCTTCACAACCCTATCAACCTGGGTGGCAACTTTCAGGGATCTATGTACATGGACACCTAGATCCCTCTGCTCATCCACACTTCCAAGAACTTTACCATTAGCCAAATATTCCGCATTCCTGTTATCCCTTCCAAAGTGAATCACCTCACACTTCTCTACATTAAACTCCATTTGCCACCTCTCAGCCCAGCTCTGCAGCTCATCTATATCCCTCTGTAACCTGCTACATCCACACTATCGACAGCACCACCGACTTTAGTATCGTCTGCAAATTTACCCACCCACCCTTCTGCGCCTTCCTCTAGGTCATTGATAAAAATGACAAACAGCAACGGTCCCAGAACAGATCCTTGTGGTACTCCACTTGTAACTGAACTCCATTCTGAACATTTCCCATCAACCACCACCCTCTGTCTTCTTTCAGCTAGCCAATTTCTGATCCACAGCTCTAAATCACCCTCAATCCCCAGCCTCCGTATTTTCTGCAATAGCCTACCGTGGGGAAACTTATCAAACCTTTGCTGAAATCCATATACACCACTTCAACTGCTCTACCCTCGTCTACCTGTTCAGTCACCTTCTCAAAGAACTCGATAAGTTTTGTGAGGCATGACCTACCCTTCACAAAGCCATGCTGACTATCCCTGATCATATTATTCCTATCTAGATGATTATAAATCTTGTCTCTTATAATCCCCTCCAAGGCTTTACCCACTACAGATGTGAGGCTCACCGGTCTATAGTTGCCGGGGTTGTCTCTGCTCCCCTTTTTGAACAAAGGGACCACATTTGCTACCCTCCAGTCCTCTGGCACTATTCCTGTAGCCAATGATGGCATAAAAATCAAAGCCAAACGTCCAGCAATCTCTTCCCTGGCCTCCCAGAGAATGCTAGGATAAATCCCATCAGGACCCGGGGACTTATCTATTTTCAGCCTGTCCAGAATTGCCAACACCTCTTCCCTACGTACCTCAATGCCATCTATTCTATTAGCCTGGGTCTCAGCATTCTCCTCCACAACATTATATTTTTCCTGAGTGAATAATGACGAAAAATATTCATCTAGTATCTCGCCTATCTCGTCAGACTCCACACGCAACTTCCCATCCCTGTCCTTGACTGGTCCTACTCTTTCCCTAGTCATTCGCTTATTCCTGACATACCTATAGAAAGCTTTTGGGTTTTCCTTGATCCTACCTGCCCAATACTTCTCATGTCCCCTCCTTGCTCGTCTTAGCTCTCTCTTTAGATCCTTCCTCGCTACATTGTAACTATCCATCGCCCCAACTGAAACTTCACACCTCATCTTCGCATAGGCCTCCTTCTTCCTCTTAACAAGAGATTCCACTTCTTTGGTAAACCACGGTTCCCTCGCTCGACGCCTTCCACCCTGCCTGACCGGTACATACTTATCAAGAACATGTAGTAGCTGATCCTTGAACAAGCTCCACTTATCCAGTGTGCCCAACATTTGCAGCCTACTTCTCCACCTTATCCCCCCCCCCAAGTCTCGTCTAATGGCATCGTAATTGCCCTTCCCCAAGATATAACTCTTGCCCTGCGGTGTATAGTTATCCCTTCCCATCATTAACGTAAACGTCACCGAATTGTGGTCACTGTCCCCAAAGTGCTCTCCTACCTCCAAATCCAACACCTGGCATGGTCATTGCGAAAAACCAAATCCAACGTGGCCTCGCCTCTTGTTGGCCTGTCAACATATTGTGTCCTGAAACCCTCCTGCACACACTGTACAAAAAATGACCCATCTAATGTACTCGAAATATATCTTTTCCAGTCAATATTTGGAAAGTTAAAATCTCCCATAATAACTACCCTGTTACTTTCGCTCTTATCCAGGATCATCCTCGCCATCCTTTCCTCTATATCCCTAGAACTATTTGGAGGCCTATAGAAGACTCCCAACAGTGTGACCTCTCCTTTCATGTTTCTAACCTCAGCCCTTACTACCTCGGAAGATGAGTCCCCATCTAGCATCCTCTCCGCCACCGTAATACTGCTCTTGACTAGCAGCGCCACACCTCCCCCTCTTTTGCCTCCTTCTCTGCGCTTATTAAAACACCCAAACCCCGGAACCTGCAACACCCATTCCTGTCCCTGCTCTATCCAAATCTCCGAAATGGCCACAACATCGAAGTCCCAGGTACCAACCCATGCTGCCAGTTCCCCTACCTTATTTCGTATACTCCTGGCATTGAAGTAGACACACTTCAAACCACCTACCTGAACACTGGCCCCCTCCTGCGACGTCAAATCTGTGCTCCTGACCTCTATACTCTCATTCTCCCTTACCCTAAAACTACAATCCAGGTTCCCATGCCCCTGCTGCATTAGTTTAACCCCCCCCCCCCAAAGAGCACTAACAAATCTCCCCACCCCCCCCCCAGGATATTTGTGCCCCGCAGGTTCAGATATAGACCATCGTTTCTGTAGAGGTCCCACCTTCCCCAGAAAGAGCCCCAGTTATCCAGAAATCTGAATCCCTCCCGCCTGCACCATCCCTGTAGCCAAGTGTTTAATTGCTCTCTCTCCCTATTCCTCATCTCACTATCACGTGGCACGGGCAACAACCCAGAGATAACATCTCTGTTTGTTCTAGTTCTGAGCTTCCATCCTAGCTCCCTGAAAGCCTGCCTGACATCCTTGTCCCCTTTCCTACCTATGTCGTTAGTGCCAATGTGGACCACGACTTGGGGCTGCTCCCCCTCCCCCCTAAGGACCCGGAAAACACGATCCGAGACGTCACATACCCTTGCACCTGGGAGACAACATACCAAACGTGAGTCTCTCACGCTCCCATAAAATCTCCTATCTGTGCCCCTGACTATCGAATCCCCAATTACTAATGCTCTGCTCCTCTCCCCCCTTCCCTTCTGAGCAACAGGGACAGACTCCGTGCCATAGGCCCGTACCCCATGGCCCATAAGTCGTATCCAAAGCGGTACACTTGTTTCTCAGGGGAACGACCGCAGGGGATCCCTGCACTGACTGCTTCTTACCAGTCCCTCTTACAGTTACCCATCTATCTCCAATCTTTGGTGTAACTAATTCCCTGAAGCTGCTATCTCTGACCCCCTCTGCCTCCCGAATGATCCGAAGTTCTTCCAACTCCAGCTCCAGTTCCCTAACTCGGTCTTGGAGGAGCTGGGGATGGCAACACTTCCTGCAGGTAAAATCAGCAGGGACACTAATGGCATCCCTCACCTCAGACATGCTGCAGGAGGAACATTGCACTCCCTTCCCTGCCATCCCTCTAACTTTCTACCAAGATATGGCTAACAACTAAATTAAAATTTTTTAAAAATAATAATAATAATAAAATATGGTACTTACCTCACACCAATGGGTTTTATTATTAGGTTAGAGGAGAAGGGCGGGTGGGAGACACTACACGTGTAGTGTCTCGGGTTTCCTCTCCACCAGAATTTATTGGTGAGGGTCTTCCCAGAAGTCCGCGGGTCGAACTTCCTGTTCCCGCCTTAAATAGAAAAATTAAAAAAAACAGCAAAAAGGGACCGAAAACGGGACCAGGTAAGTGTTTACCGCTAAAATTGACTAGCCTGCTCCTGTGAAGGTCTCCCAGAAATCACTAACGCACCGCTCCCGCTGCAATCGACTGGCCTGCTCCTGCAAAGATAAGTGTTTTTAAAGGAGAGACTTACCTCCCAGAAATCATTTGCGCACTGCTCTCGCTGAAATTGACTAACCTGCTCTGCTCCCGCTGAAATCGACTGGCCTGCCCCTGCAAAGACAAGTGTTTTTAAAGGAGAAACTTACCTCCCAGAAATCACTTGCGCACTGCTCCCGCTGAAATTGACTAACCTGCTCCGCTCCCGCTGAAATCGACTGGCCTGCTCCTGCAAAGACAAAGTGTTTTTAAAGGAGAGACTTACCTCCCAGAAATCACTTCCGCACTGCTCCCGCTGAAATTGACTAACCTGCTCCGCTCCGGCTGAAATCGACTGGCCAGCCCATGCAAAGACAAGTGTAAATAATGATAGACACCTCAGGGGCCACTGTAAAGAATGATTTACTATCCAGTGACTACTGTATATAATGGTATACTGTCCAGGGACCACAGTAAATAATGATATACTTTCCACGGTACAATGTAAATAATTATATGCAGCCCAGGGGCCACTGTAAATATTCATATACTACCCAAGGACCACTGTAAATAATAACAAACGGCCCAGGGAGCAGTGTAGATAATGATATTCGACCTAGGGACCACTGTAAATAATGGTATTCTGCCCAGGGACAACTGTAAATGATGCTATACTGCTCAGGGACCACTGCAAATAACGGTGTACTGCACAGGGACCACTGTAAATAATTAAACACTACCCAGGTACCACTGTAAATAATGATATACAACCAAGGGTCCACTGTAAACAATGATATTCTTCCCAGGCACCACTCTAAATAATGATATACTTCACAGGGACCACTGTAAATAATGATTTACTATCCAGGGACTACTGTATATAGAACATAGAACATAGAACAATACAGCGCAGTACAGGCCCTTCGGCCCACGATGTTGCACCGAAACAAAAGCCATCTATCCTACACAATGCCATTATCATCCATATGTTTATCCAATAAACTTTTAAATGCCCTCAATGTTGGCGAGTTCACTACTGTAGCAGGTAGGGCATTCCACGGCCTCACTACTCTTTGCGTAAAGAACCTACCTCTGACCTCTGTCCTATATCTATTACCCCTCAGTTTAAAGTTATGTCCCCTCGTGCCAGCCATATGCATCCGCGGGAGAAGGCTCTCACTGTCCACCCTATCCAACCCCCTGATCATTTTGTATGCCTCTATTAAGTCTCCTCTTAACCTTCTTCTCTCCAACGAAAACAACCTCGAGTCCATCAGCCTTTCCTCATAAGATTTTCCCTCCATACCAGGCAACATCCTGGTAAATCTCCTCAGCACCCGCTCCAAAGCATCCACGTCCTTCCTATAATGCGGTGACCAGAACTGTATGCAATACTCCAAATGCGGCCGTACCAGAGTTCTGTACAGCTGCAACATGACCTCCCTACTCCGGAACTCAATCCCTCTACCAATAAAGGCCAACACTCCACAGGCCTTCTTCACAACCCTATCAACCTGGGTGGCAACTTTCAGGGATCTATGTACATGGACACCTAGATCCCTCTGCTCATCCACACTTTCAAGAACTTTACCATTAGCCAAATATTCCGCATTCCTGTTATTCCTTCCAAAGTGAATCACCTCACACTTCTCTACATTAAACTCCATTTGCCACCTCTCAGCCCAGCTCTGCAGCTTATCTATATCCCTCTGTAACCTGCTACATCCTTCCACACTATCGACAACACCACCGACTTTAGTATCGTCTGCAAATTTACTCACCCACCCTTCTGCGCCTTCCTCTAGGTCATTGATAAAAATAACAAACAGCAACGGCCCCAGAGCAGATCCTTGTGGTACTCCACTTGTGACTATACTCCATTCTGAACATTTCCCATCAACCACCACCCTCTGTCTTCTTTCAGCTAGCCAATATCTGATCCAAATCTCGAAAACCCTCATTCCCCAGCCTCCGTATTGTTTGCAATAGCCTACCGTGGGGAACCTTATCAAACACTTTGCTGCAATCCATATACCACATCAACTGCTCTACCCTCATCTACCTGCTCAGTCACCTTCTCAAAGAACTCAATAAGGTTTGTGAGGCATGACCTACCCTTCACAAAGCCATGCTGACTATCCCTGATCATATTATTCCTATCTAGATGATTATAAATCTTGTCTCTTATAATCCCCTCCAAGGCTTTACCCACTACAGACGTGAGGCTCACCGGTCTATAGTTGCCGGGGTTGTCTCTGCTCCCCTTTTTGAACAAAGGGACCACATTTGCTGTCCTCCAGTCCTATGGCACTATTCCTGTAGCCAATGATGACATAAAAATCAAAGCCAAAGGTCCAGCAATCTCTTCCCTGGCCTCCCAGAGAATCCTAGGATAAATCCCATCAGGTCCCGGGGACTTATCTATTTTCAGCCTGTCCAGAATTGACAACACCTCTTCCCTACGTACCTCAATGCCATCTATTCTATTAGCCTGGGGCTCAGCATTCTCCTCCACAACATTATCTTTTTCCTGAGTGAATACTGACGAAAAATATTCATTTAGTATCTCGCCTATCTCCTCAGACTCCACACACAATTTCCCATCCCTTTCCTTGACTGGTCCTACTGTTTCCCTAGTCATTCGCTTAGTCCTGACGTAACTATAGAAAGCTTTTGGGTTTTCCTTCATCCTTCCTGCCAAATACTTCTCATGTCCCCTCCTTGCTCGTCTTAGCTCTCTCTTTCGATCCTTCCTCACTACCTTGTAACTATCCATCCCCCCAACCGAAACTTCACACTTCATCTTCACATAGGCCTCCTTCTTCCTCTTAACAAGAGATTCCACTTCCTTGGTAAACCACGGTTCCCTCGCTCGACGCCGTCCTCCCTGTCTGACCGGTACATACTAATCAAGAACACGCAGTAGCTGATCCTTGAACAAGCCCCACTTATCCAGTGTGCCCAACACTTGCAGCCTACTTCTCCACCTTATCCCCCCCCCACCCCCCAAGTCACGTCTAATGGCATCATAATTGCCCTTCCCCCAGCTATAACTCTTGCCCTGCGGTGTATACTTATCCCTTTCCATAATTAACGTAAACGTCACCGAATTGTGGTCACTGTCCCCAAAGTGCTCTCCTACCTCCAAATCCAACACCTGGCCTGGTTCATTACCCAATACCAAATCCAACGTGGCCTCTCCTCTTGTTGGCCTGTCAACATATTGTTTCAGGAAACCCTCCTGCACACACTGTACAAAAAACGACCCATTTATTGTACTCGAACTATATCCTTTCCAGTCAATATTTGGAAAGTTAAAGTCTCCCATAATAACTACCCTGTTACTTTCGCTCATATCCAGAATCATCTTCGCCATCCTTTCCTCTACATCCCTAGAACTATTAGGAGGCCTATAAAAAACTCCCAACAGGGTGACCTCTCCTTTCCTGTTTCTAACTTCAGCCCATACTACCTCGGAAGAAGAGTCCCCATCTAGCATCCTCTCCACCACCGTAATACTGCTCTTGACTAGCAGCGCCACACCTCCCCCTCTTTTGCCTCCTTCTCTGAGCTTACTAAAACACCTAAACCCCGGAACCTGCAACATCCATTCCTGTCCCTGCTCTATCCATGTCTCCGAAATGGCCACAACATCGAAGTCCCAGGTACCAACCCATGCTGCCAGTTCCCCTACCTTGTTTCGTATACTCCTGGCATTGAAGTAGACACACTTCAAACCACCTACCTGAACACTGGCCCCCTCCTGCGACGTCAAATCTGTGCTCCTGACCTCTATACTCTCATTCTCCCTTACCCTAAAACTACAATCCAGGTTCCCATGCCCCTGCTGCATTAGTTTAACCCCCCCCCCAAAGAGCACTAACAAATCTCCCCCCCCCCCAGGATATTTGTGCCCCTCAGGTTCAGGTGTAGACCATCCTGTCTGTAGAGGTCCCACCTTCCCCAGAAAGAACCCCAGTTATTCAGAAATCTGAATCCCTCCCGCCTGCACCATCCCTGTAGCCACGTGTTTAAATGCTCTTTCTCCCTATTCCTCATCTCACTATCACGTGGCATGGGCAACAACCCAGAGATAACAACTCTGTTTTTTCTAGTTCTTAGCTTCCATCCTAGCTCCCTGAAAGCCTGCCTGACATCCTTGTCCCCTTTCCTACCTATGTCGTTAGTGCCAATGTGGACCACGACTTGGGGCTGCTCCCCCTCCCCCCTAAGGACCCGGAAAACACGATCCAAGACGCCACATACCCTTGCACCTGGGAGACAACATACCAAACGTGAGTCTCTCACGCTCCCATAAAATCTCCTATCTGTGCCCCTGACTATCGAGTCCCCAATTACTAATGCTCTTCTCCTCTCCCCCCTTCCCATCTGAGCAACAGGGACAGACTCCGTGCCAGAGGCCCGTACCCCATGGCTTACCCCGGTAAGTCCCCCCCCACAAGTATCAAAGCGGAATACTTGTTTCTCAGGGGAACGACCGCAGGGGATCCCTGCACTGACTGCTTTTTCCCAGTCCCTCTTACAGTTACCCACCTATCTCCTATCTTTGGTGTAACTAATTCCCTGAAGCTGCTATCTATGACATTTTCTGCCTCCCGAATGATCCGAAGTTCTTCCAACTCCAGCTCCAGTTCCCTAACTCGGCCATGGAGGAGCTGGAGATGGCAGCACTTCCTGCAGGTAAAATCAGCAGGGACACTAACTGCATCCCTCACTTCAAACATCCTGCAGGAGGAACATTGCACTCCCTTCCCTGCCATTCCTCTTACTTTCTACCAAGATCTGGCTAATAACTAAATTAAATTTGTATAAAAAATAATAATAATATAATAAAATATGGTACTTACCTCAGGCTAATGGGTTTTATTATTAGGTTAGAGGAGGAGGGCGGGTGGGAGACACTACACGTGTAGTGTCTCGGGTTTCCTCTCCACCAGAATTTATTGGTGAGGGTCTTCCCAGACGTCCGCGGGTCGACTTCCTGTTCCCGCCTAAAAAACTAATTTAAAAAAAAGAAAAATTCTCAGCTCCTGCTGAAATTGACTCACCAGCTGTTCTCACGCCGAAATCGACTGGCCTGCCCCTGCAAAGACAAGTGCTTTTAAAGGTTGACATACCTCCCAGCAGCCACTTCCGCAATGCTCCCGTTGAAACTGACTCATCAGCTGATTCTCCCGCCGAAATCGACTGGCCTGCCCCTGCAAAGACAAGTGCTTTTAAAGGACAGACTTACCTCCCAGCAACCACTTCCGCAATGCTCCCGCTGAAACTGACTCACCAGCTGATTCTCCCGCCGAAATCGGTAAATAATGGTATACAGTCCAGGGACCACTGTAAATAATGATATACTTTCCACGGTTCAATGTAAATAATGATATACACCCTAGGGGCCACTGTAAATATTCAGAGACTACCCAGTGACCACTGTAAGTAATAACAAACGGCCCAGGGACCAGTGTAGATAATGATATTCTACCCAGGGACCACTGCAAATAATAATATTCTAATCAGAGAGCACTGCAAATAATGATATACTACATAGGGACCATTGTAAATAATCATCCACTATCAAGGGACCACTGTAAATAATGATATACTGCCCAGGGACCACTGTCACTAATGAAATACTATCCAGTGACCACTGTAAATGATGTTACCTACCCAAGGCCAATGCAAACAATGAGATACTACCCAGGGACCACTGTAGATAATGAAATACTATCCAGTGACCACTGTAAATGATGATACCTACCGAAGGCCAATGTAAATAATGACATACTACCCAGGGACCACTGTGAATAATGATATTCTACCCAGGGACCACTGTAAATAATGATATTCTACCCAGGGACCACTGTAAATAATGATATTCTACCCAGGGACCATTGTAAATAATGATATTCTACCCAGGAACCACTGTAAATAATGATATACTACTCAGGGAATACTGTAAATAATGATATGCGACCCAGGGACCATTGTAAACAATGATATTCTACCCAGTGATCACTGAAAATAATGATATACTACCCAGGGACCACTGTAAATTATGATATATTACCCAGGGGCCACTGTAAATAATGATGTACTACCCAGGGAACACTGTATATAATGATATACTACCCAGGGTCATTATAAATAATGATATACTGCCCGGGGACCACTGTAAACAATGATATTCTACCCAGGGACCAGTGTAAATAATGATATTCTACCCAGGGACCACTGTACATAATGATGTACTACACAGGGAATACTGCAAATAATGATATGCGACCCAGGGACCATTGTAAATAATGATGTGCTACCCAGGGATCACTGTAAATATTGAGATACTACCCAGGGACCACTGTAAATTATGATATATTACCCAGGTACCACTGTCAATAATGATACACTACCCATGTCCTACTGTAAATAATGATATGCGACACAGGGATAACACTGTAAATAATGATACACTGCTCAGCGACCACTTTATATAATGATATTCTACACTGGGACCACTGTAAATAATGATATACTGCTCAGCGACCAATGTAAATAATGATATTCTACACAGGGACCACTGCAAATAATGATATACTGCCCAGGGAACACTGTAAATAATGATATTCTACCTAGGGACTACTGTAAATAATGATATACTGGACAGGGACCACTGTAAATAATGAGATTCTACCCAGAGACCATTGAAGATACGGATGTACTACCCAGAGACAACTGTAAATAATGATATTCAACCCAGGGACAACTGTAAATAATGATATACTACTCAGGGAATACTGTAAATAATGATATGCGACCCAGGGACCTTTGTAAACAATGATATTCTACCCAGGGATCACTGTAAATAATGAGATACTACCCAGGGACCACTGTAAATAATGAGGTACTACCCAGGGACCACGGTATTTAATGATATACCACACAGGGACCACTGTAAATAATGATATACTACCTAGGGATCACTGTAAATAATAACATCCTACTCAGTGACCACTGTAAAGAATGATTTAATACCCAGGGAACAGTATAAATAATGCTATTCTACCCAGGGACCACTGTAAATAATGATATACTACCTAGGGACCACTGTAAATAATGATATCCTACCCAGTGACCACTGTAAAGAATGATATAATACCCAGGGAACACTATAAATAATGATATTCTACCCATAAACCACTGTAATTAATGATATACTACCCAGGTACCACTATAAATAATGATATTCTACCCAGGGGCCACTGTAAATAATGATATTCTACCCAGGGACCACTGTAATTAATGATATACTACCCAGGGACCATTGCAAATAATGATATACTGCTCAGCGACCACTTTATATAATACGAAGTCTTACAACACCAGGTTAAAGTCCAACAGGTTTGTTTCGATGTCACTAGCTTTCGGAGCGCTGCTCCTTCCTCATGTGAATGCAGATATTTATAGACTTTATATAATGATATTCTACCCAGGGACCACTGTAAATAATGATATACTACTCAGGGAATACAGTAAATAATGATATGCGGCCCAGGGACCATTGTAAACAATGATATTCTACCCAGGGATCACTGTAAATAATGAGATACTAACCAGGGACCACTGTAAATTATGATATATTACCCAGGGACCACTGTAAATAATGATGTGCTACACAGGGATCACTGTAAATTATTATATTTTATTCCAGGTACCACTGTCAATAAAGATACACGACCCATGGACTACTGTAAATATTGATATGCGACCCAAGGACCACTGTAAATAATGATACACTGCTCAGCGACCACTTGATATAATGATATTCTACACAGGGACCACTGTAAATAATGATATACTGCTCAGCGTCAACTGTAAATAATGATATTCTACACAGGGACCACTGTAAATAATGATATACTGCCCAGGGAACACTGTAAATAATGATATTCTACACAGGGACCACTGTAAATAATGATATACCGGACAGGGACACTGTAAATAATGAGATTCTACCCAGGGACCATAGAAAGTACGGATGTACTACTCAGAGACAACTGTAAATAATGATATTCTACCCAGGGACCATTGTAAATAATGATATACTACTCAGGGAATACTGTAAATAATGATATGCGACCCAGGGACCATTGTAAACAATGATATTCTACCCAGGGAACACGGTAAATAATGATATACTACCCAGGGACCAATGTAAATTATGATATATTACCCAGGGACCACTGTAAATAATGAGTTACTACACAGGGAACACTGTATATAATGATATACTACACAGGGACCACTATAAATAATGATATACTCCTCAGGGAATACTGTAAATAATGATATGCGACGCAGGGACCATTGTAAACAATGATAATCTACCCAGGGATCACTTTAAATAATGATATTCTACCCAGGGACAACTGTAAATAATGATATAATACCCAGGGACCACTGTATATAATGATATATTACTCAGGGACCACTGTAAATAATGATGTACTACCCAGGGATCACTGTAAATAAAGAGATACTACCCAGGGACCATTGTAAACAATGATAATCTACGCAGGGATCACTGTAAATAATGATATTCTACCCAGAGACCACTGTATATAATGATATATTACTCAGGGACCACTGTAAATAATGAGGTACTATCCAGAGACCACTGTAAATAATGATATTCTACCCAGGGAACACTGTAAATAATAATATTCTACCCATGGACCACTGTAAATAATGGTGTTCTACCCAGGGACCACTGTAAATAATGATTTTTCTACCCGGGGACCACTGTAAATAATGATATACCGGACAGGATTAACTGTAAATAATGATAATTTACCCAGGGACTAATGTAAATAATGATATTCTACACAGGGACCACCGTAAATAATGATATAATACCCAGGGGCCATGCAAGATCCGGATATACAACCCAGAGACAACTGTAAATAATGATATTCTACCCAGGGACCACTTTACATAATGATATTCTACCGAGGGACCACTGTAAAAATGATATTCTACCCAGGGACCACTGTAAATAATGATATGCTGCCCAGGGACCACTGCAAATAATGATATTCTACCAAGGGACCACTGTAAAAAGTGATATCCCAGGTAGGGACCACTGTAAATAATGATATTCTGCCCAGGGACCACTGTAAATAATGATATACTACCCAGAGACCATAGTAAATAATGATATTCTACCCACGGACCACTGTCAATAATGAAATACTACCCAGGAACCACTGTAAATTATGATATATTATCCAGGGACCATAGTAAATAATGATTTTTGTACCCAGGGACCACAGTAAAAAATGAGATACTACCCGGGGACCACTGAAAATAAAGAAATAATACGCAGGGACCACTGTAAATAATGATACACTACCCAGGGACCACTGTAAATAATGATATACTGCCCAGGGACCACTGTAAATAATATCATTCTACCCACCGACCAGTGTAAATAATGATATACCGGACAGGGACCACTGTAAATAATGATATTCTACCCAGGGACCAGTGTAAATAATGATATGCCGGACAGGGACCACTGTAAATAATGAGATTCTACCCGGGGACCATTGAAGATACGGTTGTACTACCCAGAGACAACTGTATATAATGAGATACTACCCAGGGACCACTGTCAATAATGATATTCTACCCAGGCACTACTGTAAATAATGATATGCGACCCAGGGACCACTGTAAATAATGATATTCTACCCAGGGACCACTGTAAATAATGAGATACTATCCAGGGACCACTGAAATTATGATATACTACCCAGGGACCACTGTAAAAAATGATATACCTGTCAAGGACCACTGTAAATAATGATATTCTGCCCAGGGACCACTGTAAATAATGATATAATACCCAGGGACAATTGAAGATACGGATCTACTACCTAGGGACAACTGTAAATAATGAAATACTACCCAGGGACCACTGTAAATTTGATATTCTCCCAAGGGACCACTGTAAATAATGATATTCTACCCGGGGACCACTGTAAATAATGATATCCTACCCAGGGACCGCAGTAAATAATGCGATAATACCCAGGGACCATTGTAGATACGGATATACTACCCAGGGATCACTGTAAATTTGATATTCTCCCCAGGGACCACTGTAAATAACGATATTCTACCCAGGGGACACTGTAAATAATGATATGCGACCCAGGGACCACTGTAAATAATGATACACTACACAGGGACCACTGTAAATAATGATATACTACCCAGTGACCAATGTGAATAATGACATACTACCCAGGGACCACTGTAACTATTGATACACTGTACAGGGGCCACTGTAAATAATGATATACTACCCAGGGACCACTGTAAATAATGATATTCTACACGGGGATCACTGTAAATAATGATATACTGCCCAGGGACCACAGTAAATAATGACATACTACCCACGGACCACTGTAAATAATGATATTCCATCCAGTGACCACAGTACATTATGATATTCTACCCAGGGACTACTTTAAATAATGATATTCGACACAGGGACCACCGTAAATAATGGTATAATACCCAGGGACCATTGAAGATCCGGATAGACTACCCAGACAACTGTGAATAATGAGATACTACCCAGGGACCACTGTAAATAATGATATGCGACCCAGGGACCACTGTAAATAATGAGATAATCCCCGGGACGATTGTAGTTAGGGCGATACTACCCAGAGACCACTGTAAATAATGAAATCCTCCCCAGGGACCGCAGTAAATAATGAGATAATACCCAGGGACCATTGTAGATACGGATATACTACACAGGGATCACTGTAAATTTGATATTCTCCCAGGGACCACTGTAAATAATGATATACTACCCAGGGACCACAGTAAATAATGAGATAATACTCAGTGACCATTGTAGATACGGATATAGTACCCAGGCACCACTGTAAATAATGATATTCTACCCAGAGACCACAGTAAATAATGCGAAAATGCTCAGGGACCATTGTAGATACGGATATACTACCCTGGGACGACTGTAAATAATGATGTACTACCCAGGCACCACTGTAAATAATGATATTCTACCCAGTGACCACTGTAAATCGTGCGATACTGCCCAGGAACCACTGTAAATAATGATACACTACCCAGGCACTACTGTATATAATGATATTCTCCCCGGGGACCATTGTAAATAATGATATACTACCCAGGGACTACAGTAAAAAATGATATTCTACCCGGGGACCACTGTAATTAATGATATTCCATCCAGGGACTACTGTAAATCATGATATAATACCCAGGACCACTGGAAATAATAATATACGATCCAGGGACAACTCTAAATAATGATATTCTACCCAGGGACCACTGTAAATAATGATATATTACCCAGGGACCACTGCAAATAATGATATTCTACACAGCGACCACAGTAAATAATGAGATAATACTCAGGGACCATTGTAGATACGGATATACTACCGAGGGACAACTGTAAATAATGATGTACTACCCAGGGACCACTGTAAAAAATTATATACTACCCATTGACCAATGTGAATAATAATATACTACCCAGGGACCACTGTACACGATGATACACTGCCTAGGGCCCACTGTAAATAATGATATTCTACCCGAGGACCACCGTAAATAATGATATACTACCCAGGGACCACTGTAAATAATGATGTTCTCCGCAGGGACCACTGTAAATAATGAGATAATTCCCAGGGACGATTGTACATACGGATATACTACTCAGAGACCACTGTAAATAATGATATTCTCCCCAGGGACCCCATAAATAATGAGATAATACCCAAGGACAATTGTAGATACGGATATACTACTCAGAGACCACTGTAAATAATGTTATGCTACCCAGGGAGCACAGTAAATAATGAGATACTACCCAGAGACCACAGTAAGTAATGAGAAAATGCCCAGGGACCATTGTCGATCCTGGTACACCACTCAGGGACCACTATAAATAATGATATTCTACGCAGGGACGATTGTACATACGGATATACTGCCCAGAGACCACTGTAAATAATGATATTCTCCTCAGAGACATAGAACATAGAACAATACAGCGTAGTACAGGTCCTTCGGCCCACGATGTTGCACCGAAACAAAAGCCATCTAACCTACACTATGCCATTATCATACATATGTCTATCCAATAAACTTTTAAATGCCCTCAATGTTGGCGAGTTCACTACTGTAGCAGGTAGGGCATTCCACGGCCTCACTACTCTTTGCGTAAAGAACCTACCTCTGACCTCTGTCCTAAATCTATTACCCCGCAGTTTAAAGCTATGTCCCCTCGTGCCAGCCATTTCCATCCGCGGGAGAAGGCTCTCACTGTCCACCCTATCCAACCCCCTGATCATTTTGTACGCCTCTATTAAGTCTCTTCTTAACCTTCTTCTCTCCAACGAAAACAACCTCAAGTCCATCAGCCTTTCCTCATAAGATTTTCCCTCCATACCAGGCAACATTCTGGTAAATCTCCTCTGCACCCGCTCCAAAGCCTCCACATGACCTCCTGACTCCGGAACTCAATCCCTCTACCAATAAAGGCCAACACTCCATAGGCCTTCTTCACAACCCTATCAACCTGGGTGGCAACTTTCAGGGATCTATGTACATGGACACCTAGATCCCTCTGCTCATCCACACTTTCAAGAACTTTACCATTAGCCAAATATTCCGCATTCCTGTTATTCCTTCCAAAGTGAATCACCTCACACTTCTCTACATTAAACTCCATTTGCCACCTCTCAGCCCAGCTCTGTAGCTTATCTATATCCCTCTGTAACCTGCTACATCCTTCCACACTATCGACAACACCACCGACTTTAGTCTCGTCTGCATATTTACTCACCCACCCTTCTGCGCCTTCCTCTAGGTCATTGATAAAAATGACAAACAGCAACGGCCCCAGAACAGATCCTTGTGGTACTCCACTTGTGACTGAACTCCATTCTGAACATTTCCCATCAACCACCACCCTCTGTCTTCTTTCAGCTAGCCAATTTCTGATCCACATCTCTAAATCACCCTCAATCCCCATCTCAAAGAACTCGCTAAGGTTTGTGAGGCATGACCTACCCTTCACAAAGCCATGCTGACTATCCCTGATCATATTATTCCTATCTAGATGATTATAAATCTTGTCTCTTATAATACCCTCCAAGACTTTACCCACTACAGACGTGAGGCTCACCGGTCTATAGTTGCCGCATTTGGCTCTGCTCCCCTTTTTGAACAAACGGACCACATTTGCTGTCCTCCAGTCCTATGGCACTATTCCTGTAGCCAATGATGACATAAAAATCAAAGCCAAAGGTCCAGCAATCTCTTCCCTGGCCTCCCAGAGAATCCTAGGATAAATCCCATCAGGTCCCGGGGACTTATCTATTTTCAGCCTGTCCAGAATTGCCAACACCTCTTCCCTACGTACCTCAATGCCATCTATTCTATTAGCCTGGGTCTCAGCATTCTCCTCCACAACATTATCTTTTTCCTGGGTGAATACTGACGAAAAATATTCATTTAGTATCTCGCCTATCTCTTCAGACTCCACACACAATTTCCCATCCCTGTCCTTGACTGGTCCTACTCCTTCCCTAGTCATTCGCTTATTCCTGACATACCTATAGAAAGCGTTTGGGTTTTCCTTGATCCTTCCTGCCAAATACTTCTCATGCCCCCCAATTGCTCGTCTTAGCTCTCTCTTTAGATCCTTCTTCGCTACCTTGTAACTATCCATCGCCCCAATTGAAACTTCACACCTCATCTTCACATCGGCCTCCTTCTTCCTCTTAACAAGAGATTCCACTTCCTTGGTAAACCACGGTTCCCTCGCTCGGCACCTTCCTCCCTGCCTGATCGGTACATACTTATCTAGAACACGCAGTAGCTGATCCTTGAACAAGCCCCACTTATCCAGTGTGCCCAACACTTGCAGCCGACTTCTCTACCTTATCCCCCCCCAAGTCAAGTCTAATGGCATCATAATTGCCCTTCCCCCAGCTATAACTCTTGCCCTGCGGTGTATACTTATCCCTTTCCATCATTAACGTAAACGTCACCGAATTGTGGTCACTGTCCCCAATGTGCTCTCCTACCTCCAAATCCAACACCTGGCCTGGTTCATTACCCAAAACCAAATCCAACGTGGCCTCGCCACTTGTTGGCCTGTCAACATATTGTGTCAGGAAACACTCCTGCACACACTGTACAAAAAACGACCCATCTAATGTACTCGAACTATATCTTTTCCAGTCATTATTTGGAAAGTTAAAGTCTCCCATAATAACTACCCTGTTACTTTCGCTCTTATCCAGAATCATGGGCGAAATTCTCCATTATCGGCGCAAAGTCCGCCGATCGGCGCAAAAAACGGCGCAAATCCCACTTGCGTCACGTCATAAAAATGGGCCGATAGTCTGCGGCCCGAAATGGGATAGCAGCGACGTAACGGGATCCGCGCTTGCGCAGTGGTTCACGCCGTGCAGCGTCATACGCGCTGCACGGCGTGACGGCTCATAAGGCCGCGCAGCTCCCCCCCACCTGACCGGAACAGCCGACCGCAACACCCGACTTGATGGCTGGCCGTCGCTCAGCCCCGAGGTTCGAGTCACGCGATGTGGAGGCGCTCCTGGACGCGGTGGAGCAGAGGAGGGACGCCCTGTATCCCGGGCACGGCCGCAGAGTTGCCCCACGCCACAGCCGGCGTCTGTGGAGGGAGGTGGCAGAGGCCGTCACCGCTGTGGCCCTAACACCACGGACAGGCACCCAGTGCCACAAGAAGGTGAACGACCTCGTCAGAGCAGGCAGGGAGAGCCTCCCCCATATCTCCCCCTCCCCATATCCCCCCTCCCCCATATCTCCCCTCCCCCATATCCCCCATATCCCGCCTCCCCCATATCCCCCCTCCCCCATATCCCCCCTCCCCCATATCCCCCCTCCCCATATCCCCCATATCCCCCCACCCCCATATCCCCCCTCCCCCATATCCCCCATATCCCCCCTCCCCATATCCCCCTCCCCCATATCCCCCCTCCCCCATATCCCCCATATCCCCCCTCCCCCATATCCCCCTCCCCCATATCCCCCCCTCCCCCATATCCCCCTCCCCATATCCCCCATATCCCCCCTCCCCCATATCCCCCCTCCCCCATATCCCCCATATCCCCAAGTGAATCCAGCCCTAACCTTAACCTCTGCAATGCACGCGCAACCGATGGCGTGCATTCATATACCTGCCTTACACTGTTGCCTTTTACCCCTGCCACCAACCCCCCCCCCCCACAGGAGAGGCGCGCACACAACAATAGGGAGCATGTGAGGACTGGAGGAGGGCCCGCTGATGAGAGGCCACTGACCGTACATGAGGAAAGGGCCCTGGAACTGGCTGGCGGACCTGAGGACCGGGAGGTTGCTGATGCAGAGGTCGGGGCCCCACGAGCAAGTGAGCCACCGACAGCCCGTCCCCATATCCCCCCTCCCCTATATCCCCCTCCCCCGTATCACCTGATCACTGCCTGATGTCTAACCATGCATGCTTCATTGTGTATCGCAGGACCAAACGTCCTGGCACCCATCCCCGCAGATGCACACCGCCCGCAGGATGCCCCTCGGAGACCACGGGAGACAGAGAGACCCGGACCCTCCAGCATGCGACGCCCGCAGGATGCCCCTCGCACACCACGGGAGACGGAGAGACCTGGAGCAACAGGGAGACGACACCCCCGTCACGTGCGGGAGCGACCACCCAGCGATGAGGGGGGCAGCCACAGGCCCCCGTCACATCCGAGCCAGGACACCACTACCCAGGACACCACTATCCAGGACACCCCTACCCGGGACACCACTACCCAGGACACCCCTACCCGGGACACCACTACCCAGGACACCACTACCCAGGACACCCCTACCCGGGACAGCACTACCCAGGACACCCCTACCCGGGACACCACTACCCAGGACACCCCTGCCCGGGACAGCACTACCCAGGACAGCACTACCCGGGACAGCACTACCCGGGACAACACTACCCAGGACACCCCTACCCGGGAAGACGAAATACCGGACAGTGACTCAGAGTGGATGGGTGGAGACGAACCCCCACCCCAAAGTGCCATGGACTCAGAGTGGGACGAAGAGCACGACACAACGCCACTGCTGTCACCAACACCCTCCACCATCGCAGAAACTCACCACGGTTGGGCACTTTAGTGATGAGGCGTCTGGTACACTCACTGGTGCGCACAACACAGCCGTCCCGGTACAGCAGGTGGAGGTAGGAGCAGCAGAGGGACCGGGCGGTCGGAGGGCAGCCCAGGCCAAGCGAACATCTGCCGCCCAGATGGATCCCGGGTTCCTGGAGTTTCCACACCCACACATAGATCCGATGCAACCACCGACACGGAGACGAGCGAATAGGGTGACGGGTGGCTTGCGGCGGCTGCGGTCGCAGGTGGAGGAGTCCACCCGCGTCCAGGAGCTGGGAGTGGTCCCGGTCATGCGTGCCACCCAGGCTGACACCGCACGGGTGGCGTCCGCGGTGGAGGCAATGGGTGCGACGGTGTCAGACATGGGGAACGGTTTGCGAGGCCTGGGGCCTTCCGTGCAGGCGGCGTCTGTGGCCCAGGAAATGGCTGCCCTCTCACAGGAGGCCATGAGCCAGTGCCAGCGCCAGATGGCAGAGGCGCTCAACGCCATAGCCCAGTCTCAGCAGGCCATGGCCCAGTCTCAGCAGGCCATGGCCCAGTCTCAGCAGGCCATAGCCCAGTCTCTGCAGGCCATGGCCCAGTCTCTGCAGGCCATGGCCCAGTCTCAGCAGGCCATCGCTGAGGGCATCGGCGCCAGTGGCCATGTGCGAGCTGGCGTCGCACTGTCGCAGACAGGGTTCGACAACCCCCTGGGCTCCATGGCTGCAAACCTGCAGACCCCTGTCGATACCAGCACGGGCCTCCAGGACTGGCAGCGGCAGATGTCGGGGGCCAGTCCGTTCGCATCCCCCACCTATGTAGAGGCCTGGGGGCCATCGGGCACCCCGAGGGAGGAGGAGGTGGTGTGGTCCGTCCCGGCTCCCTCTGTAGGGGAGGTCCCGGTACACCGCGACACCTCGGACTCCCCCCCCCTTCCGTCCCAGGTGCATCGGGTGGGCAACGGGCAGGACAGGCTGGCAGCTCGCCATCCCAGTCGCCCGGGCCGCAGCCTGGCCCATCTAGGCCAGGACGCCCCAGGAAACGGCTGCCAAAGGGATCCAGTGTCAGAGGGCAGGAATCACAGGAGTCCACCTCCAGTTCTGCTGTACCGTCTGGGGAACCACCTAGACGTAGTCAAAGGGCCCGTAAGGCCAAACAATTAGACACTGAGTAAGTTGGCACGGGTGCAGGGCACAGATGAGTTTTAGGGGCTAGGGCACGTGCATGAACTCCTTTGGTTATTAAAGTCAATGTTACACCTACCAAAGCTGCCTTTGTGCTCTGTCCAAAGTGTGCGGGCGTGTCATGTACGTTGAGCGCAAGTGTGTGTGTGACGGGTGGTCTTACCTCAGCCCCAGGTGAGTCTGCCCCCTTCCCCCTGGGCCGCCATCAAGATCCCCCGGGCAGAGGACGGGACCATGCGCTGCAGTGTCACAGCCGCATGCAGGGATGGTCCGGGTGGATGGTGGTACTGTGGCCATGGGTCAGACATAGTCCAACGATGTAGAGCCAGGAACTTATCGGAGGCGGGTTGTCATCATCCTCCATGGCCTGCGATAGACACCCGCAACTGGGTGAGCCCGGCCCGTTGTGCCGCCGGTGGATCGGCAATTGGGGGTGGGGGGGGGTGGTGTGTATGCGGGTGGGGTGTGTGGGGTTGGGGAGGGGGGTGAGGGTGCTGGGTGGGTGGATGGGTGGGGGGTGTGGGTGGTCGGCTGTTGTCATGGTGTGCGGTCTGTGGCCATACTAGCCGATTCCCACGCCCATCTAGTCAGTGAAGCGGGCGTCTACCAGTCTGTCCCGTGCCCGCTGGGCCAGCCAGTAACGGTGGACAGCCACCCGCCTGTGTCTACCCCGTCAGCCCTGACCATTGCCCCCATCCCCCTCATCTGGGGAGGACTGGGCCTCTTCCTGCTGCTCCTCCACTCTGCCCTCCTCTGCCTGCGGCACATCGCCCCTCTGCTGGGCTATGTTGTGCAGGACGCAGCACACCACAATGATGCGGCCGACCCTATCTGACCGATACTGGAGGGCGCCCCCAGAGAGGTCCAGGCACCTGAAACGCATCTTCAGCACGCCAAAGCACCTCTCGATCACTCCCCTTGTCGCTACATGGGCATCATTGTAGCGGTTCTCCGCCTCATTGCATGGCCTCCGTATAGGCGTCATCAGCCACGATCGCAATGGGTAGCCCCTGTCGCCCAGCAACCAGCCCCTCAGCCGGGGATGGTGTCCCTCGTACATGCCGGGGATGGATGACCGCGACAACATGAATGAGTCGTGTACACTGCCTGGGTGACGGGCGCAGACGTGCAGGATCATCATGCGGTGGTCGCAGACCACCTGTACGTTCATTGAATAGGTCCCCTTCCTATTATTGAACACGGCCCTGTTCTCTGCAGGTGGCCGCACGGCGACGTGCATCCCATCGATCGCGCCCTGGACCATGGGGAACCCGGCCACGGCAGAGAAGCCCACGGCCCGGGCATCTTGGCTGGCCCGATCCACGGGGAAGCGGATGTAGCGGTGCGCCATGGCATAAAGAGCATCTGTCACTGCCCGGATGCACCGATGCACCGATGTCTGTGATATGCCGGTCAGGTCCCCACTCGGTGCCTGGAATGACCCCGTTGCATAAAAGTTCAGGGCCACCGTAACCTTGACGGACACGGGGAGAGGGTGTCCCCCGCCAGTGCCACGCGGTGACAGGTGTGCCAGCAGGTGGCAGATGTGTGCCACGGTTTCCCGGCTCATCCGGAGTCTCCTCCTGCATTCCCGGTCCATGAGGTCCTGGTATGACTGCCGGGGCCGGTACACACGGGGCGCCCTCGGGTGCCTCCGTTGCCGTGGGGCCGCGACGTCCGCCTCCCCCTCCTCGTCCTGTCGGTCAGGTGTCCCTCCAGCCTGGGCGGCTGCCGCCTGCCCCTCTGCGGCAGCCTGCGCCGCCTCACTGGCACGCTCCTCCTCCTCCTCCTCCTCATCCAGGGCAACATAGACATGAGCGGCTGCCACCACGGCGGCCAACATTGCTGGATGGTCTGAAAACATTACGGCCTGGTGGGGGGGAGGGGAACGACGACATGTCATCATTGCCCATATCCCCTCCTCCCCCCAGCCAGGTGGCATGGACCGCATGGGTCCAACTGTTGGAGGCTGGCACCGGGCCAGGTGGACCAACTCATTTGCCCTCCCATCACCCACCCCGGCACGGACCCCCTCCCCAACCCCCAACCTCCACCCAGGCACGGACCCCCTCCCCAACCTCCACCCAAGCACGGACCCCCCCCCAACCTCCACCCCGGCACGGACCCCCCCCAACCCCCAACCTCCACCCCGGCACGGACCCCCCCCCCCCCCACCCCCAACCTCCACCCCAGCACGGACCCCCCAACCGCCAACTTCCACCCCGGCACGGACCCCCTCCCCAACCTCCACCCCAGCACGGACCCCCCCCCCCAACCTCCACCCCGGCATGGACCCCCCCCAACCCCCAACCTCCACCCCGGCACGGACCCCCTCCCCAACCTCCACCCCAGCACGGACCCCCCCCCCCAACCTCCACCTCGGCACGGACCCCCCTCCAACTCCCAACCTCCAGCCCAGCACGGACCCCCCCCAACCCCCAACCTCCACCCCGGCACGAAACCCCCCCCCCCAACCTCCACCCCAGCACGGACCCCCCCCCAACCCCCAACCTCCACCCCGGCACGGACCCCCACCACCCCCAACCTCCACCCCGGCACGGACCCCCTCCCCAACCTCCACCCAAGCACGGACCCCCCCCCAACCCCCAACCTCCACCCCGGCACGGACCCCCCCCCACCCCCAACCTCCACCCCAGCACGGACCCCCCCAACCCCCAACCTCCACCCCGGCACGGACCCCCTCCCCAACCTCCACCCCAGCACGGACCCCCCCCCAACCTCCACCTCGGCACGGACCCCCCTCCAACTCCCAACCTCCAGCCCAGCACGGACCCCCCCCAACCCCCAACCTCCACCCCGGCACGGAACCCCCCCCCCAACCTCCACCCCAGCACGGACCCCCCCAACCTCCACCCCGGCACGGAACCCCCCCCCCAACCTCCACCCCAGCACGGACCCCCCCCAACCTCCACCCCGGCACGGACCCCCTCCCCAACCCCCAACCTCCACCCCGGCACGGACCACCCCAACCTCCACCCCGGCACTCCCCCGGAGCCCAGCCTACTCTAACCACCCCCACCCCGCCGCACACACACACAAGCCGAGACACACCTCTCCTCACGCAATCAGTCTGCGGCCACGCCATTTCCTGGCCAGAGCCAACCCCCCAGGCCGTCACTCACCTCCTCGCTGGTCGGCGATGAAAAGGAGGTTTGATTGACGTCGACGTGAACGGTCATCACGTCGACGGGACTTCGGCCCATCCGGAAGGGAGAATATCGGCAGGCCGAAAATCGGCTGCCTTGCGCAGACGCGTGACATTCTCCGCGGCAGCAGCGCCATTAACGCCCCACCGACTTTTCTCCCTTCGGAGACTTCGGCGGGGGCGGGGGTGGGATTCACGGCGGCCAACGGCCATTCTCCGAGCCGGCGGGGGGTCGGAGAATGACGCCCCATCCTCGCCATCCTTTCCTCTACATCCCTAGGACTATTAGGAGGCTTATAAAAAACTCCCAACAGGGTGACCTCTCCTTTCCTGTTTCTAACTTCAGCCCATACTACCTCGGAAGATGAGTCCCCATCTAGCATCCTCTCCGTCACCGTAATACTGCTCTTGACTAGCATCGCCACACCTCCCCCTCCTTTGCCTCCTTCTCTGAGCTTAATAAAACACCTAAACCCCGGAACCAGCAACATCCATTCCTGTCCCTGCTCTATCCATGTCTCCGAAATGGCCACAGCATCGAAGTCCCAGGTACCAACCCATGCTGCCACTTCCCCTACCTTATTTCGTATACTCCTGGCATTGAAGTAGACACACTTCAAACCACCTACCTGAACACTAGCCCCCTCCTGCGACGTCAAATCTGTGCTCCTGACCTCTATACTCTCATACTGATATACCACTCAGTGACCATTGTAAATAATGAGATACAACCCTGGGACCACAGTAAATAATGATACACTACCCAGGGACCACTGTAAATAATGATATTCTACCCAGCGACCACAGTAAATAATGAGAATACACAGGGACAACAGTAAATAATGATATACTACCCAGGGACCACTGTAAATAATGATACACAACCCAGGGACCACTGTAAATAATGATATTCTACCCAGCGACCACAGTACATAATGAGATAATACTCAGGGACCATTGTAGATACGGATATACTACGCAGGGACCACTGTAAATAATGATGTACTACCCAGGGACCACTGTAAATAATGGATTTCTACTCAGGGACCACTGTAAATATTGATATAATACCCAGGGACCACAGTAAATAATGATATTCAACCCAGCGATCACAGTACATAATGACATAATACACAGGGACCATTGCAGATACGGTTATACTGCTCAGGGACCACTGTAAATAATGATATTCTACCCAGGGACCACTGTAAATAATGATACACAACCCAGGGACCACTGTAAATAATGATATTCTACCCAGCGACCACAGTACATAATGAGATAATACTCAGGGACCATTGTAGATACGGATATACTACGCAGGGACCACTGTAAATAATGATACACTACCCAGGGACCACTATAAATAATGGATTTCTACTCAGCGACCACAGTAAATAATGAGATAATACGCAGGGACAACAGTAAATAAAGATTTACTACCCAGGGATCACTGTAAATAATGATACACTACCCAGGGACCACTGTAAATAATGATAGTCTACCCAGCGACCACAGTACATAATGAGATAATACTCAGGGACCATTGTAGGTAAGGATATACTACCCAGGGACCACTGTAAATGATGATGCACTACCCAGGGACCACAGTAAATAATGGTTTTCTACTCAGGGACCACTGTAAATAATGATATTCTACCCAGCGACTACTGTAAATAATGATACACTCCCCAGGGACCACTGTAAATAATGATATTCTACCCAGCGACCTCAGTAGATAATGAGATAATACACAGGGACCATTGTAGATACGGATATACTACCCAGGGACCACTGTAAATAATGATGTACTACCCAGGGACCACTGTAAATAATGATTCTCTACTCAGGGACTGCTGTAAATAATGATATAATACCCAGGGACCAATGTGAATAAAAATATACTACCCAGGGACCACAGTAAATAATGAGATACTACCCAGGGACCACAATAAGTAATGAGAAAATACCCAGGGACCATTGTTGATCCTGATACACTACCCAGGGACCACTATAAATAATGATACACTACCCCGTGACCACTGTAAATAATGATACACTACCAAGGGACAACTGTAAATAATGATGTACTACCCAGGGACCACTGTAAATAATGATTTTGGGCGGAGAGATGGCAGATGGAGTTTAACCTGGACAAATGTGAGGTAATGCATTTTGGAAGGGCTAATGCAGGTAGGGAATATACGGTGAATGGTAGAACCCTCAAGAGTATTGAAAGTCAAAGAGATCTAGGAGTACAGGTCCACAGATCACTGAAAGGGGCTACACAGGTGGAGAAGGTAGTCAAGAAGGCATACGGCATGCTTGCCTTCATTGGCCGGGGCATTGAGTATAAGAATTGGCAAGTCATGTTGCAGCTGTATAGAACCTTAGTTAGGCCACACTTGGAGTATAGTGTTCAATTCTGGTCGCCACACTACCAGAAGGATGTGGAGGCTTTAGAGAGGGTGCAGAAGAGATTTACCAGAATGTTGCCTGGTATGGAGGGCATAAGCTATGAGGAGCGATTGAATAAACTCGGTTTGTTCTCACTGGAACGAAGGAGGTTGAGCGGCGACCTGATAGAGGTATACAAAATTATGAGGGGCATAGACAGAGTGGATAGTCAGAGGCTTTTCCCCAGGGTAGAGGGGTCAATTACTAGGGGGCATAGGTTTAAGGTGAGAGGGGCAAAGTTTAGAGTAGATGTACGAGGCAAGTTTTTTACGCAGAGGGTAGTGGGTGCCTGGAACTCACTACCGGAGGAGGTAGTGGAGGCAGGGATGATAGGGACATTTAAGGGGCATCTTGACAAATATATGAATAGGATGGGAATAGAAGGATACGGACCCAGGAAGTGTAGAAGATTGTAGTTTAGTCGGGCAGTATGGTCGGCACGGGCTTGGAGGGCCGAAGGGCCTGTTCCTGTGCTGTACATTTCTTTGTTCTTTGTTCTTTGTACCCAGGTACCACTGTAAATAATGATATACGACCCAGTGACCACTTAAATAATGATACACTACCAAGGGACCAATGTGAATAATAATATACTACTGAGGGACCACCGTAAATAATGATATACTACCCAGGGTCCAATGTGAATAATAATATACTACCCAGTATATAATGGGTGGTATAAAAATAATGAGATAATACCCAGGGACCATGGTAGATTATGATATACCATTCAGGGACCATTGGAAATAACGATATTCGACCCAGCGACCACAGTAAATAATGAGATAATACACAGGGACCATTGAAGATACGGATATACTTCCCAGAGACCACTGTAAATAATTGTATTCACCCCAGGGACCACAGTAAATAATGAGATAATACCCAGGGACCATTGTAGATACGGATATACTACTCAGCGACCATTGTAAATAGTGAGATTCTACCCAGGGACCACAGTAAATAATGATATACTACCCAGGGACCACTGTAAATAACGGTACACTACCCAGGGACCACTGTAAATAATGATATTCTACCCAGCGTTTACTGTAAATAATGAGAGAATACTCGGGTTTCATTGTAGAAACGGATATACTACCCAGGGACCACTGCAAATAATGATATACTACCCATGGAACACTGTAAATAATGATATACTACCCAGGGACCACTGTAAATAATGAGATAATACTCAGGGACCATTGAAGATACGGATATACTACCCAGTGACCACTGTAAATACTTATATTCTCCCCAGAGACCACAGTAAATAATGAGATAATACCCAGGGACCACTGTAAATAATGATGTAGCGGACAGGGACCACTGTAAATTATGAGATTCTACCGAGGGACCACTGTAAATAATGAGATTCTACACAGGGACCACTGTAAATAATGATATACCGGACAGGGACAACTGTAAATAATGAGATTCTACCGAGGGACCACTGTAAATAATGATATTCTACACAGGGAGCACTGTAAATAATCATATACTACCTAGGGACCAATGATACACTACAGAGGCACCACTGTGAATAATGATATTCTACCCGGGGACCACTGTAAATAATGATATGCAACCCAGGGACCATTGTAGATACGGATATACTAACCAGAGCCCACTGTAAAGAATTATATTTTCCCCAGCGACCACAGTAAGTAATGAGATAATACCCAGGGACCATTGTAAATACTGATATTAAACTTAGCGACCACTGTAACTAATGATATTCTACCCAGCGACCACAGTAAATAATGAGATAATACCCAGGGACAATTGTAGATACTGATATATCACTCAGGGACCAATGGCAATAATGATATTTTCCCAAGGCACCACAGTAAATAATGATTTACTACACAGGGACCACTGTCACTAATGATTTTCTCCCGAGGGACAACAGTAAATAATGAGGAAAAAACAGGGACCATTGTAGATACCGATATACCACTCAGGGACCACTGTAAATAATGATATTCTCCCGAGGGACCACTGTAAATGATGATATACTACCCGGGGACCATTGCAGATATGGATATACTACCCAGGTACCCCTGTAAATAATGATACATTACCCAGGGATCACTGTAAATAATGATATTCTACTCAGGGCCCACTGTAAATAATGATACACTACCCAGGGACCACTGTAAATAATGATATTCTACGTAGGGAGCACTGTAAATAATTATATTCTACCCGGGGACCACTGTAAATAATGAAATATTACCCAGGGAGCACAGTAAATAATGATATTCTACTCAGCGACCACAGTATATAATGAGATAATACTCATGGACCATTGTAGATACGGATATACTACCCAGAGACTACTGTAAATAATGATGTACTACCCAGGGGACCACTGTAAATAATGACGTACTACCCAGGGACCACTGTAAATAATGATATTCTCCCCAGGGACCACAGTAAATAATGAGATAATTCCCAGGGACGATTGTAGATACGGACATACTACCCAGAGACCACTGTAAATAATGATATTCTCCCCAGGGGCCACAGTTAATAATGAGATAATACACAGGGACCATTGTAGATACTGATATACCACTCAGCGACCATTGTAAATAATGAGATACTACCCAGGGACCACAGAACATAATGAGATAATGCACAGGGACCATTGAAGATACGGATATACTACCCAAAGACCACTGTAAATAATTATATTCTCCCCCGGTACCACTGTAAATAATGAGATAATACCCAGGGGCCATTGTAGATACTGATATACCACTCAGCGACCATTGTAAATAATGAGATACTAACCAGGGACCACATTAAATAATGAAATACTACCCAGGGGCGACTGTAAATAATGATATTCTACCCAGCGTTCACTGTAAATAATGAGAGAATACTCGGGGACCATTGTAGATACGGATATACTACCCAGGGACCACTGTAAATAATGATATTCTACCCAGGGACCATTGTAAATAATGATATTCTCCCCAGGGTCCACTGTATATAATGATATACTACCCAGGGACCACTGTAAATAATGATATACTACCCAGGGACCATTGAAGATACGGATATTCTACTCAGGGACCACTGTAAGGAATGACAAACTACCCACGGACCACTGTAAATAATGATATGCTACCCAGGGACGACTGTAAATAATGATATTCTATCCAGCGACCACAGTAAATAATGAGATACTACCCAGGGACCACAGTAAGTAATGAGATACTACCCAGGGACCACGGTAAATAATGAGATACTACCCAGGGACCACTGTAAATAATGATATTCTCCCCAGGGACCACAGTAAATAATGATATTCTCCCCAGGGACCACAGTAAATAATGATATTCTACCCAGGGTCCACTGTAAATAATGATATACTACCCAGGGACCACTGTAAATAATGATATACTACCCAGGGACCACGGTAAATAATGATATACTGCCCAGGGATCACTGTAAATAATGATGCACTACCCAGGGACCACTGTAAATAATGATATTCTACCCAGCGACCACTGTACATAATGAGATAATACTCAGGGACCATTGTAAATACGGATATAGTACCCAGGGGCCACTGTAAATAATGATATACTACCCAGGGACCAATGTGAATATTAATATACTACCCAGGGTCCACTGTAAATAATGATATACTACGCAGAGACCACTGTAAATAGAACATAGAACATAGAACATTACAGCGCAGTACAGGCCCTTCGGCCCACTATGTTGCACCGAAACAAAAGCCATCTAACCTAAATAATTATATTCTCCCCAGGGACCACAGTAAATAATGAGATAATACCCAGGGACCATTGTAGACACTGATATACCACTCAGCGACAATTGTAAATAATGAGATACTACCCAGGGACCGCAGTAAATAATGACACACTACCCAGGGACCACTGTAAATAATGAGAAAATACCCAGGGACCACAGAAAATAATGAGAAAATACCCAGGGACCATTGTAGATCCTGATACACTACCCAGGGACCACTGTAAATAATTATATTCTCCCTAGCGATCACAGTAAATAATGAGATAATACCCAGGGACGTTTGTAGATACTGATATACCACTCAGCGACCATTGTAAATAATGAGATACTACCCAGGGACCACAGTAAATAATGATATACTATCCAGGGATCACTGTAAATAATGATACACTACCCAGGAACCACTGTAAATAATGATATTCTCACGAGGGACCACAGTAAAAATGAGAGAATACCCAGGGACCATTGTAGATAGTGATATACCACTCAGGGACCAATGGAAATAAGGATATTCTCCCAAGGGACCACCGTGAATAATGATATTCTACCCAGGGACCACTCGAAATAATGATAAACACCCCGGAGACCACTGTAAATAATTATATACTATCCATTTACCATTGTAAATAATGATATACTGCCCAGAGACCACTGTAAATAATGATATCCTACCCAGGAATCACTGTGAATAATGATATTCTGCGCAGGGACCACCGTAAATAATGATATTCTACCCAGGGACCACTCGAAATAATGATATACTTCCCGGAGACCACTGTAAATAATGATATACTATCCATTGACCATTGTAAATAATGATACACTACCCAGGGACCACTGTAAATAAGAATATACTACACAGGGACAACAGTAAATAATGATATTATTCACAGGGACCACTGTAACTATTAATATACTATCCAGGGTCTAATGTAAATAATGATGTTTTACCCAGGGACCATTGAAAATAATGATATTCTGCACAGGGACCACTGTAAATAATGATATACTACGTTGCGACCACTGTAAATAATTATATATTGTCCAGTGACATCTGTAAATAAATATATACTACCCAGGGATCACTGAAAATAATGATATACTGCCCAGGGACAACTGTAAATAACGAAAAACTACCCAGGGACTGCTGTGATTAATGATATATTTCCCAGGGTCCACTGCAAATAACGATATACTATCCAGGGACCACTGTAAATAATTATATACTACCCAGGGACAGCTGTAAATAATGAAAAACTACCCAGGGACTACTGTGATTAATGATATATTTCCCAGGGAACACTGCAAATAATGATATACTACAACATGGACTACTGTAAATAATGATATACTCCCCGGAGACCACTGTACATAATGATATACTATCCATTGACCATTGTAAATAATGATATACTACCCAGAGACCACTGTGAATATTGATATATTGCCCAGCGACCAGTTTAAATAATGCTATACAATGCAGGGACCACTGTGAATCCTGATATATTGCCCAGGGACACTGTAAATAATGAAATACTATCCAGGAGCCACTGTAAATAAAGATGTATTACACACGGCACACTATAATTGATGACATACTGTCCAGGGACATCTGTAAATCATGATGTACTGCCCAGGGACCACTGTAAAAATGATATTCTACCCTGGGACCACTGTTAATAATGATATGCCGGACAGGGACCACTGTAAATATTGATATTCTACCCAAGGCCACTGTAAATAATGATATTCGGCACAGGGACCACCGTAAATAATGATATAATATCCAAGGACCATTGAAGATACGGATATACTACCCAGAGACAACTGTATATAATGAGATACTACCCAGCGACCACTGTAAGTAATGATATTCTACCCAGGGAACACTGTAAATAATGATATACTACCCAGGGACCACAGTACATAATGATATTCTACCCAGGGACAACTGCAAATAATGATATTCAACACAGGGACCACTGTTAATAATGATATTAGACCCAGGGACCACTGTAAATAATGATATTCTACTCAGGCACCGCTGTAAATAATGACATACTACCCAGGGACCACTGTAAATAATGATTTTTTAACCAGGGACCATTGTAAATAATGATAATCTGCACAAGGACCACTGTAAATAATGATATTCTACCCGGGGACTACTGTAAATGATGATATACTACCCGGGGACCACAGTAAATAATGAGATAATACCCATGGACCGTTGTAGACACTGATATACCACTCTGGGACCATTGGAAATAATGATATTCTACACAGCGATCACTGTAAATAATGAGATAATACCCAGGGACCATTGTATATACGGATATACTACCCAGAGACCTCGGTAAATAATGATATTCTGCGCAGGGGCCACCGTAAATAATGATATTCTACCCGGTGACCACTGTAAATAATGATATACTATCCACTGACCTCTGTAAATAATGATATACTACCCCGGGACCACTGTGATTAATGATATATTGCCCAGGGACACTGGAAATAATTACATACTATCCAGGAGCCAATGTAAATACAGATGTATTACACAGGGCACACTATAATTGATGAAATACAGTCCAGGGACAACTGTAAATCATGATGTACTGCCCAGGGACCACTGTAAATAATGATATTCTACCAAGGGACCACTGTAAACAATGATATACCGGACAGGGACCACTGTAAATAATGAGATTCTACCCAGGGACCTCTGTAACTAATGATATTCTGCACAGGGGCCACAGTATTTAATGATATAATATCCAGGGACCATTGAAGATACGGATATACTACACAGAGACAACTGTAAATAATGAGATACTACCCAGGGACCACTGTAAATAATGATATACTACCCAGGGACGAGTGTATATAATGACATACTACCCAGGGATACTGTAAATAATGATATTCTACCCAGGGACCACTGTAAATAATGATATTCTACCCAGGGACAACTGCAAATAATGATATTCAACCCAGGGACCATTGTAAATAATGATATACTACCCAGGGACCTCTGTAAATAATGATATACTACCCAGGGACCACTGTAAATAATGATGTACTGCCCAGGGACCACTGTAAATAATGATGTTTTACCCAGGGACAACTGCAAATAATGATGTTTTACCCAGGGGCCGCTGTAAATAATGATATGCTATCCAGGGACCTCTGTAAATAATGATATACTACCCCGGGACCACTGTAAATAATGATGTACTGCCCAGGGACCACTGTAAATAATGATGTTTTACCCAGGGACCACTGTAAATAATTATTTTTTACCCAGGGACCACTGTAAATAATGATATTCTGCACAAGGACCACTGTAAATAATGATATTCTACCCAGGGACGACTGTAAATAATGATATTCTCCCCAGGGACCACTGTAAATAATGATATTTCGGACAGGGACCACTGTAAATTATGAGATTCCACCCAGGGACCACTGTAAATAATGATATTCTACACAGCGACCACCGACAATAATGATATATAAAACGCAGGGACCATTGAAGATACGGATATACTACCCCGAGATAACTGTAAATAATTAGGTACTACCCAGGGACAACTGTAAATAATGATATACTGACCAGGGACTACTGTAAATAATAATATGCGACCCAGGGATCACTGTAAATAATGATATTCTACCCAGGGACCACAGTAAATGATGACATAAGACCCATGGACCTCTGTAAATAATGATATTCTATCCAGGGACCACTGCAAATAAAGATATTCTACCCAGGGACCACTGTAAATAATGATCCACTACCAATTGACCACTGTATATACTGATATTCTCCCCAGGGACCACAGCAAATACTGAGATAATACACAGGGACCATTGTAGATATGGATAGACTACCCAGAGACCACTGTAAATACTGATATTCTCCCCAGGGATCACATCAAATAATTAGATAAAACCCAGGGACCAGTGTAGATACTGATATACCACTCAGGGACCATATTAAATAATGATATTCTACCCAGGCACCACTGCAAATGATGATATACTACCCGGGGACCACAGTAAATACGGAGATAATACCCAGGGACCATTGTAGATACTGATATACCACTCAGAGACCACGGTAAATAATGATATTCTGCGCAGGGACCACTGTAAATAATGATATACTATCCATTAATCACTGTAAATAATTATATACTGCCCAGGGACCAAAGTGAACCCTGATATATTGCCCTGGGACACTGGAAATAATTAAATACTATCCAGGAGCCACTGTGAATACAGATGTATTACACAGGGCACACTATAATTGATGACATACTGTCCAGGGGCAACTGTAAATCATGATGTACTGCCCAGAGACCACTGTAAATAATGATATTCTATCCAGGGACAACTGCAAATAAGGATATTCAACCCAGGGACCACTGTAAGTAATGATATAAACCCAGGGACCACTGTAAATAATGATATTCTACTCAGGGACCACTGTAAGTAATGATATAAACCCACGGACCACTGTAAATAAGACCATAAGACCAGAAGAAATAGGAGCGGAAGTAAGGCCATTCGGCCCATCGAGTCCACTCCGCCATTCAATCATGGCTGATTTCAACTCCATTTACCCGCTCTCTCTCCATAGCCCTTAATTCCTCGAGAAATCAAGAATTTATCAACTTCTGTCTTAAAGACATTCTTCGTCCCGGCCTCCACCGCCCTCTGTGGCAATGAATTCCACAGACCCACCACTCCCTGGCTGAAGAAATTTCTCCTCATCTCTGTTCTAAAGTGACTCCCTTTTATTCTAAGGCTGAGCCCCCGGGTCCTAGTCTCCCCTGCCAACGGAAACAACTTCCCTATATCCACCCTATCTAAGCCATTCATTATCTTGTAAATTTCTATTTGATCTCCCCTCAACCTCCTAAACTCCAATGAATATAATCCAAGGTCCTCAGACGTTCATCGTATGTTAGGCCTACCATTCCTGGGATCATCCGTGTGAATCTCCGCTGGACCCGCTCCAGTGCCAGTATGTCCTTCCTGAGGTGTGGGGCCCAAAATTGCTCACAGTATTCTAAATGGGGCCTAACTGATGCTTTATAAAGCTTCAGAAGTACATCCCTGCTTTTATATTCCAAGCCTCTTGAGATGAATGACAACATTGCATTTGCTTTCTTAATTACGGACTCAACCTGCAAGTTTACCTTTAGAGAATCCTGGACTAGGACTCCCAAGTCCCTTTGCACTTCAGCATTATGAATTTTGTCACCGTTTAGAAAATAGTCCATGCCTCTATTCTTTTTTCCAAAGTGCAAGACGTCGCACTTGCCCACGTTGAATTTCATCAGCCACTTCTTGGACCACTCTCCAAAACTGTCTAAATCTTTCTGCAGCCTCCCCACCTCCTCCATACTACAAGGCAGCACGGTAGCCTTGTCGATAGCACAATTGCTTCACAGCTCCAGGGTCCCAGGTTCGATACTGGCTTGGGTCACTGTCTGTGCGGAGTCTGCACATCCTCCCCGTGTGTGCGTGGGTTTCCTCCGGGTGCTCCGGTTTCCTCCCACAGTCCAAAGATGTGCAGGTTAGGTGGATTGGCCATGATAAATTGCCCTTAGTGTCCAAAATTGACCTTAGTGTTGGGTGGGGTTACGGGGTTATGGGGATAGGGTGGCGGTGTTAACCTTGGGTAGGGTGCTCTTTCCAAGAGCCGGTGCAGACTCGATGGGTCGAATGGCCTCCTTCTGCACTGTAAATTCTATGAAATTCTAGACCTGCCCCTCCACCTACCTTTGTATCATCGGCAAACTTAGCCAGAATGCCCCCAGTCCCGTCATCTAGATCGTTAATATATAAAGAGAACAGCTGTGGCCCCAACACTGAACCCTGCGGGACACCACTCGTCACCGGTTGCCATTCCGAAAAAGAACCTTTTATCCCAACTCTCTGCCTTCTGCCTGACAGCCAATCGTCAATCCATGTTTTACTCAGCAGTCTCCCGTGAGGCACCTTATCAAAGGTGTTTTGGAAGTCAAGATAGATAACATCCATTGGCTCTCCTTGGTCTAACCTATTTGTTATCTCTTCAAAGAACTCTAACAGGTTTGTCAGGCACGACCTCCCCTTACTAAATCCATGCTGACTTGTCCTAATCTGACCCTGCACTTCCAAGAATTTAGAAATCTCATCCTTAACAATGGATTCTAGAATCTTGCCAACAACCGAGGTTAGGCTAAATGGCCTGTAATTTTCCATCTTTTTCCTTGTTCCCTTCTTGAACAGGGGGATTACAACAGCGATTTTCCAATCCTCTGGGACTTTCCCGGACTCCAGTGACTTTTGAAAGATCACAACTAACGCCTCCACTATTTCTTCAGCTATCTCCTTCAGAACTCTAGGATGTAGCCCATCTGGGCCCGGAGATTTATCAATTTTTAGACCTCTTAGTTTCTCTAGCACTTTCTCCTTTGTGATGGCTACCATATTCAACTCTGCCCCCTGACTCTCCGGAATTGGTGGGATATTACTCATGTCTTCTACTGTGAAGACTGACGCAAAGTACTTATTTAGTTCCTCAGCTATTTCCTTGTCTCCCATCACAAAATTACCAGCGTCATTTTGGAGCGGCCCAATGTCAACTTTTGCCTCCCGTTTGTTTTTAATGTATTTGAAGAAACTTTTACTATCATTCCTAATGTTACTGTCGAGCCTACCTTCATATTTGATCCTCTCTTTCCTTATTTCTCTCTTTGTTATCCTCTGTTTGTTTTTGTAGCCTTCCCAATCTTCTGACTTCCCACTACTCTTTGCCACATTATAGGCTTTCTCTTTTGCTTTGATGCATTCCCTAACTTCCTTTGTCAGCCATGGCTGCCTAATCCCCCATCTGATAACCTTTCTTTTCTTTGGGATGAACCTCTGCACTGTGTCCTCAATTACTCCCAGAAACTCCTGCCATTGCTGTTCTACTGTCTTTCCCACTGGGCTCTGCTCCTAGTCGATTTTCGTCAGTTCCTCACTCATGCCCCTGTAGTTACCTTTATTTAACTGTAACACCTTTACATCTGATTCTACCTTCTTTCTTTCAAATTGGAGATTGAATTCTACCATATTATGATCACTGCCTCCTAAGTGCTCCCTTACTTTAATATCTTTAATCAAGTCTGGCTCATTACATTACATGGGGCAGCACGGTAGCCTTGTGGATAGCACAATTGTTTCATAGCTCCAGGGTCCCAGGTTCGATTCCGGCTTGGGTCACTGTCTGTGCGGAGTCTGCACATCCTCCCCGTGTGTGCGTTGGTTTCCTCCGGGTGCTCCGGTTTCCTCCCACAGTCCAAAGATGTGAAGGTTAGGTGGATTGGCCATGATAAATTGCCCTTAGTGTCCAAAATTGCCAGTAGTGTTGGGTGGGGTTACTGGGTTATGGGGATAGGGTAGAGGTGTGGACCTCGGATAGGATGCTCTTTCCAAGAGCCGGTGCAGACTCGATGGGCCGAATGGCCTCCTTCTGCACTGTAAATTCTATGAAATCTATGAAATCTATAACACTAAGTCCAGAATGGCCTGTTCCCTCCTGGGCTCCATCACAAGCTGTTCCAAAAAGCCCTCCTGTAAACATTCAATGAATTCCCTTTCCTTGGGTCCACTGGCAGCATTATTTACCCAGTCCACCTGCATACCCATGATCACTGTGACCTTGCCTTTCTGACATGCACTTTCTATTTCGTGGTGCATTTTGTGCCCCCGGTCCTGACCACTGTTAGGAGGCCTGTACATAACTCCCATTATGTTTTTTTTGCCTTTGTGGTTCCTCAACTCTACCCACACAGACTCCACATCATCTGACCCTATGTCATTTAGTGCTATTGATTTAATTTCATTCCTAATTAACAAGGCAACCCCGCCCCCTCTGCCCACCTCCCTGTTTTTTCGATAGGTTGTGAATCCCTGGATGTTTAAATGCCAGTCCTGAACCCCCTGCAACCATGTCTCTGTGATGCCTACCACATCATACCTGCCAGTCACAATCTGGGCCACAAGCTCATCTACCTTGTTCCGTACACCGCGCATTTAAATATAGCACCTTTAATTCTCTATTGACCGTCCCTTTTTGTTTTCTTAGTGTGGTGGACCTTGGTTTACTGAGCCTTTCCATACACTGTGTCACATGTTGTGGGATGGGGACTATCGTAACCTCTCCTGAGTTTTGTCTTTTTGTGCTTTTTTGTATTCCTAAGCAGCTACGCTTCCCACTGATTACTTCACCTCTTGGTTCCCTGACTTACCCATCCCCTCAAATAATGATATTCTACCCTTGGACCACTGTAAATAATGATATACCGGACAGGGTCCACTGTAAATAATGAGATTCTACCCACGGCCCACTGTAAATAAAGATATTCTACACAGGGACCACCGTAAATAATGATATAAGACCCAGGGACCATTGAAGATACGGATATACTACCCAGAGACAACTGTAAATAATTAGATACTACGCAGGGACAACTGTGTGGGCTGGCTGGGAGTGGCCTGGAGTGTGTGTAGGCTGGTCGGGAGTGGCCTGGAGTGTGTGTGTGGGCTGGCCGGGAGTGGCCTGGAGTGTGTGTGTGGGCTGGCCGGGAGTGACCTGGAGTGTGTGGGTTGGCTGGCCGGGAGTGGCCTGGAGTGTGTGTGTGGGATGTCCGGCTGTGACCTGGAGTGTGTGTGTGGGCTGGCCCGGAGTGGCCTGGAGTGTGTGTGTGGGCTGGCCGGGAGTGACCTGGAGTGTGTGGGTTGGCTGGCCGGGAGTGGCCTGGAGTGTGTGTGTGGGATGTCCGGGAGTGACCTGGAGTGTGTGTGTGGGCTGGCCGGGAGTGGCCTGGAGTATGTGTGTGGGCTGGCCGTGAGTGGCCTGGAGTGTGTGTGTGGGCTGCCCGGGAGTGGCCTGGAGTGTGTGTGTGGGCTGGCCGGGAGTGGCCTGGAGTGTGTGTGTGGGCTGGCCGGGAGTAGTCTGGAGTGTGTGTGTGTGGGCTGGCTGGGAGTTGCCTGGAGTGTGTGTGTGGGCTGGCCGGGAGTGGCCTGGAGTGTGTGTGTGGGATGGCTGGGAGTGGCCTGGAGTGTGTGTATGGGCTGGCCGGGAGTGGCCTGGAGTGTGTGTGTGGGCTGGCCGGGAGTGGCCTGGAGTGTGTGTGTGGGCTGGCCGGGAGTGGTCTGGAGTGTGTGTGTGGGCTGGTTGGGAGTGGCCTGGAGTGTGTGTGTGGGCTGGCCGGGAGTGGCCTGGAGTGTGTGTGTGGGCTGGCTGGGAGTGGCCTAGAGTGTGTGTATGGGCTGGCCGGGAATGGCCTGGAGTGTGTGTGGGCTGGCCGGGAGTGGCCTGGCCTGGAGTGTGTGTGTGGGCTGGCCGGGAGTGGCCTGGAGTGTGTGTGTGGGCTGGCCGGGAGTGGTCTGGAGTGTGTGTGTGGGCGGGCTGGGAGTGGCCTGGAGTGTGTGTGTGGGCTGGCCGGGAGTGGCCTGGAGTGTGTGTGTGGGCTGGCTGGGAGTGGCCTGACGTGTGTGTATGGGCTGGCCGGGAGTGGCCTGGAGTGTGTGTGTGGGCTGGCCGGGAGTGGCCTGGAGTGTGTGTGTGGGCTGGCCGGGAGTGGTCGGGAGTGTGTGTGTGGGCTGGCTGGGAGTGGCCTGGAGTGTGTGTGTGGGCTGGCCGGGAGTGGCCTGGAGTGTGTGTGTCTGGGCTGGCTGGGAGTGGCCTAGAGTGTGTGTATGGGCTGGCCGGGAGTGGCCTGGAGTGTGTGTGGGCTGGCCGGGAGTGGCCTGGCCTGGAGTGTGTGTGTGGGCTGGCCGGGAGTGGCCTGGAGTGTGTGTGGGCTGGCCGGGAGTGGCCGGGAGTGTGTGTGTGGGCTGGCCGGGAGTGGCCTGGAGTGTGTGTGGGCTGGCTGGGAGTGGCCTGGCCTGGAGTGTGTGTGTGGGCTGGCCGGGAGAGTCCTGGAGTGTGTGTGGGCTGACCGGGAGTGGCCTGGAGTGTGTGTGTGGGCTGGCCGGGAGTGGCCTGGCCTGGAGTGTGTGTGTGGGCTGGCCGGGAGAGTCCTGGAGTGTGTGTGGGCTGGCCGGGAGAGTGTGTGTGGACTGGCCGGGAGTAGCCTGGAGTGTGTGTGTGGGCTGGCCGGGAGTGGCCTGGAGTGTATGTGTGGGCAGGCCGGGAGTGGCCTGGACTGGAGTGTGTGTGTGGGCTGGCCGGGAGTGGCCAGGAGTGTGTGTGTGGGCTGGCCGGGAGTGGCCTGGAGTGTGTGTGTGGGCTGGCCGGGAGTGGCCTGGAGTGTTTGTGTGGGCTGGCCGGGAGTGGCCTGGTGTGTGAGTGTGGGCTGGCCGGGAGTGGCCTGGAGTGTGTGTGTGTTGACTGGCCGGGAGAGGCCTGGCCTGGAGTGTGTGTGTGGGCTGGGCGGGAGAGGACTGGAGTGTGTGTGATTGGCTGGCCGTGAGTGGCCGGGAGTGTGTGTAGGCTGGCCGGGAGTGGCCTGGAGTGTGTGTATGGGCTGGCCGGGAGTGGCCAGGAGTGTGTGTGTGGGCTGGCCGTGAGTGACCTGGCCTGGAGAGTGTGTGTGGGCTTGCCGGGTGAGTCCTGGAGTGTGTGTGTGGGCTGGCCGGGAGTGGCCTGGAGTGTGTGTGGGCTGGCCGGGAGTGGCCTGGAGTGTGTGTGTGGGCTGGCCGGGAGTGGCCTGGAGTGTGTGTGTGGGCTGGTCGGGAGTGGCCTGGTGTGTGTGGGGGCTGGTCGGGAGTGGCCTGGAGTGTGTGTGGGCTGGTCGGGAGTGGCCTGGAGTGTGTGTGGGCTGGCCGGGAGTGGCCTGGAGTGTGTGTGTGGGCTGGCCGGGAGTGGCCTGGAGTGTGTGTGTGGGCTGGCCGGGAGTGGCCTGGAGTGTGTGTGTGGGCTGGCTGGGAGTGGCCTGGAGTGTGTGTGTGGGCTGGCCGGGAGTGGCCTGGAGTGTGAGTGTGTTGAATAGCCGGGAGTGGCCTGGAGTGTGTGTGTGGGCTGGTCGGGAGTGGCCTGGAGTGTGTGTGTGGGCTGGCCGGAAGTGGCCTGGCCTGGAGTGTGTGGGCTGGCTGGCCGGGAGTGGCCTGGAGTGTGAGTGTGGGCTGGCCGGGAGTGACCTGGAGTGTGTGGGTTGGCTGGCCGGGAGTGGCCTGGAGTGTGTGTGTGTGCTGGCCGGGAGTGGCCTGAGTGTGTGTGTGGGCTGTCCGGGAGTGGCCTGGCCTGGAGTGTGTGTGTGGACTTGCCGGGAGTGGCCTGGCCTGGTGTGTGTGTGTGCTGGCCGGGAGTGGACTGGAGTGTGTGTGTGGGCTGGTTGGGAGTGGCCTGGAGTGTGTGTGTGGGCTGGCCGGGAGTGTGTGTATGGGCTGGCCGGGAGTGGCCTGGAGTGTGTGTGTGGGCTGGCCGGGAGTGTGTGTGTGGGCTGGCCGGGAGTGGCCTGGAGTGTGTGTGTGGGCTGGCCGGGAGTGGCCTGGAGTGTGTGTGTGGGCTGGCCGGGAGTGGCCTGGAGAGTGTGTGTGGGCTGGCCGGGAGTGGTCTGGCCTGGTGTGTGAGTGTGGGCTGGCCGGGAGTGGCCGGGAGTGTGTGTGTGGGCTGGCCGGGAGTGGCCTGGCCCGGAGTGTGTGTGGGCTGGCCGGGAGTGGCCTGGAGTGTGTGTGTGGGCTGGCCGGGAGTGGCCTGGCCTGGAGTGTGTGTGTGGGCTGGCCGGGAGTGGTCTGGAGTGTGTGTGTGGGCTGGCCGGGAGTGGCCTGGCCTGGAGTGTGTGTGTGGGCTGGCCGGGAGTTGCCTGGAGTGTGTGTGTGGGCTGGCCGGGAGTGGCCTGGCCTGGAGTGTGTGTGTGGGCTGGCCGGGAGAATCCTGGAGTGTGTGTGGGCTGGCCGGGAGAGTGTGTGTGGACTGGCCGGGAGTAGCCTGGAGTGTGTGTGTGGGCTGGCCGGGAGTGGCCTGGAGTGTGTGTGTGGGCAGGCCGGGAGTGGCCTGGACTGGAGTGTGTGTGTGGGCTGGCCGGGAGTGGCCTGGAGTGTGTGTGTGGGCTGGCCGGGAGTGGCCTGGAGTGTGTGTGTGGGCTGGCCGGGAGTGGCCTGGTCTAGAGTGTGTGTGTGGGCTGGCCAGAAGTGGCCTGGAGTGTGTGTGTAGGCTGGCCGGGAGTGGCCTGGGGTGTGTGTGTGGGCTGGCCGGGAGTGGCCTGGAATGTGTGTGTGGGCTGGCCGGGATTGGCCTGGAGTGTGTGTGTGGGCTGGCCTGGAGTGACCTGGAGTGTGTGTGTGGGCTGGCCGGGAGTGGCCTGGAGTGTGAGTGTGCGCTGACCGGGAGTGGCCTGGAGTGTGTGTGTTGACTGGCCGGGAGTGGCCTGGCCTGGAGTGTGTGTGTGGGCTGGCCGGGAGAGGACTGGAGTGTGTGTGTGGGCCGGCCGGGAGTGGACCGGAGTGTTTGTGTGGGCTGGCCGGGAGTGGCCCGGAGTATTTGTGTGGGCTGGCCGGGTGGCCTGGCCTGGAGTGTGAGTGTGGGCTGGCCGGGAGAGTCCTGGAGTGTGTGTGTGGGCTGGCCGGGAGTGGCCCGGAGTGTGTGTGTGAGCTGGCCGGGAGTGGCCTGGCCTTGAGTGTGTGTGGGCTGGCCGTGAGTGGCCTGGAGTGTGTGTGTGGGCTGGCCGGGAGTGGCCTGGAGTGTGTGTGTGGGCTGGCCGGGAGTGGCCTGGAGTGTGTGTGTGGGCTGGCCGATAGTGGCCGGAGTGTGTGTGTGAGCTGGCCGGGAGTGGCCTGCAGTGTATGTGGGCTGGTCGGGAGTAGCCTGGAGTGTTAGTGTGAGCTGGCCGGGAGTGGCCTGGAGTGTGTGTGGGCTGAACGGGAGTAGCCTGGAGTGTGTGTGTGGGCTTGCCGGGAGTAGCCTGGAGTGTGTGTGTGGGCTGGCCGGGAGTGGCCTGGAGTGTGTGTGTGGGCTGGCCGGGAGTGGCCTGGAGTGTGTGTCTGGGCTGGCCGGGAGTGGCCTGGAGTGGGTGTGTTGTCTGGCCGGGAGTGGCCTGGAGAGGGTGTGTGCGCTGTCTGGGAGTGGCCTGGAGTGTGTGTCTGGGCTGGCCGGGAGTGGCCTGGAGTGTGTGTGTGGGCTGGTCGGGAGTGGCCGGGAGTGTGTGTGTGGGCAGGCCGGGAGTGGCCTGGAGTGTGTGTGTGGGCTGGTCGGGAGTGGCCGGGAGTGTGTGTGTGGGCAGGCCGGGAGTGGCCTGGAGTGTGTGTGAGGGCTGGCCGGCAGTGGCCTGGAGTGCGTGTGTGGGCAGGCCGGGAGTGGCCTGTAGTGAGTGTGTGGGCTGGCCGGGAGTGGCCGGGAGTGTGTGTGTGAGCAGGTCGGGAGTGGCCTGGAGTGTGTGTGTGGGCTGGCCGGGAGTAGCCTGGTGTGTGTGTGTGGGCTGGCCGGGAGTAGCCTGGAGTGTGTGTGTGGGCTGGCCGGGAGTGACCTGGAGTGTGTGTGTGGACTGGCCGGGAGTGGCCTGGAGTGTGTGTGTGGGCTGGCCGGGAGTGGCCTGGAGTGTGTGTGTGGACTGGCCGGGAGTAGCCTCGAGTGTGTGTGGGCTGGCCGGGAGTGGCCTGGAGTGTGTGTGTGGGCTGGCCGTGAGTGGCCAGGAGTGTGTGCTTGGGCTGGCTGGGAGTGACCGGGAGTGTGTGTGTGGGGTGGCCGGGAGTAGCCTGGAGTGTGTGTGGGCTGGCCGGGAGTGGCTGGGAGTGTGTGTAGGGGCTGCCAGGGAGTGGCCGGGACTGTGTGTGTGGGCTGGCCGGGAGTGGCCTGGAGTGTGTGCGTGGGCTGGCTGGGAGTGACCGGGAGTGTGTGTGTGGGCTGGCCGGGAGTAGCCTGGAGTGTGTGTGTGGGCTGGCCGGGAGTAGCCTGGAGTGTGTGTGTGGGCTAGCCGGGAGTGGCCTGGAGTGTGTGCGTGGGCTGGCTGGGAGTGACCGGGAGTGTGTGTGTGGGCTGGCCGGGAGTAGCCTGGAGTGTGTGTGTGGGCTGGCCGGGAGTAGCCTGGAGTGTGTGTGTGGGCTGGCCGGGAGTGGCCTGGCCTGGAGTGTGTGTGGGCTGGCCGGGAGTGGCCTGGAGTGTGTGTGTGGGCTGGCCCGGAGTGGCCTGGAGTGTGTGTGTGGGGGCTGGCCGGGAGTGGCCTGGAGTGTGTGTGTGGGATGACCGGGAGTGGCCTGGAGTGTGTGTGTGGGCTGGCCGGGAGTGGCCTGGAGTGTGTGTGTGGGCTGGCCGGGAGTGCCCTGGAGTGTGTGTGTGGGCTGGCCGGGAGTAGCCTGGAGTGTGTGTGTGGGCTGGCCGGGAGTCGCCTGGTGTGTGTGTGTGAGCTGGCCGGGAGTGGCCTGGAGTGTGTATGTGGGCTGGCCGGGAGTGGCCTGGAGTGTGTGTGTGGGCTGGCCCGGAGTGGCCTGGAGTGTGTGTGTGAGCTGGCCAGGAGTAGCCTGGTACTCAGCGCGCTGGGATAGTTACCGCGCAGGAGGCCTCCTCCATTCAGACCCAGTCCACCTCCAGCTCCCTGAGACATCCCTTCACCCTCTCCCCGCTGGCAGCCCAGTGATACAACAGAAGATTCGGCAGGGCCATGCCTCCCACCTGCCCCCTCATTGGAGAATCGTCTTGCGTATTCTAAAAACTCTCCCCATTTGTTGCAGTAGTTCCAGCGATTAATTTACAGTGGTCCCTGGCGAGTATATAATTATTTACAGTGGTCCCTGGGCAGCATATCATTATTTACAGTGGTCCCTGGGGAGTATATCATTATTTACAATGGTCCCTGGGTAGAATATCATTATTTACAGTGGTCCCGGTCAGTGTATCATTATCTACCGTTGTCCCTGGGTAGAATATCATTATCTTCAGCGGTTCCTGGGTTGTATACCATTATTTACAGTGGACCCTGGGTAGTATATCATTATTTACAGTGGTTCCTGGGCAGTATATCATTATTTACAGTGGTCCCTGGGTAGTATTTCATTAGTTACAGTGGTCCCTGGGCAGTATGTCATTATTTAGTGTGGTTCCTGGGCAGTTTATTATTATTTACAGTGGTCCCTGGGTAGAGTATTATCATTTGCAGTGGCCCTTTGTAAGGATAGCATTTTTTACACGGGTCCCTGAGTAGTATCTCGTTATTTACTGTGGGCCCTGGGAAGCATATCGTTATTTACTGTGGTCACTGTGTAGTATATCATTATGCACTGTGGTCCCTGGGTAGAATAACATTATATACAGTGGTCCATGGTTAGAATATCATTATTTACAGTGTTCCCTGGGTCGAGTATATTCAGCAGTACCTGGGTTTCAAATCATTATTTACAGTGGTCCCTGCGTAGTTTATCACTATTTACAGTGGTCCCTGCGTAGTTTAGCATTATTTACAGTGGTCCCTGCGTAGTTTATCATTATTTACAGTGGTCCCTGCGTAGTTTATCATTATGTGCTGTGGTCCCTGTGTAGGATATCATTATTTACACTGGTAACTGGGTTGTACACCATTATTTTCGTGGCCTTGGGTAGGTATCATCATTTACAGTGGCGACTGGGTAGTATTTCATTAGTGACAGTGTTTCCTGGGTAATATGTCCATATTTACTGTGGTTCCTGGGCAGTATATCATTATTTACTGTGGTTCCTGGGCAGTATATCATTATCTACAGTGGTTTCTGGGCAACGTATCATTATTTACAGTGGGCCCTGGGTAGTATTTCATTAGTGTCAGTGGTTCCTGGGTAATATGCCCATATTTACTGTGGTTCCTGGGCAGTATATCATTATTTACAGTGCTCCCTGTGATGTTTATTATTTACAGTGTTACTTGGGTAGTATATCAATATTTATCGTGGTACCTGGGTAGAATATCATTATTTACAGTAGCCCCTGGGTCGCATATCATAATTTACAATAGTCCCTGGGTAGTATATCATTATTTACAGTTGTCGCTGGGTAGGATAATATTATTTACAGTGGTCCCTGGGTAGTATCTCATTATTTATAGTAGCCCCATGGTAGAATTTCATCTTTCACAGTGGTCCCAGGGTTGTATGGCATTTTTTACAGTGGTCCCTGAGTAGAATGTGATTATGTCCAGGGGTCCCTGGGTATTTTCTCATTATTTACTGTGGTCCCTGGGTAGTACATCATTATTTACAGTGGTCCCTGGGTAGTATCTCATTATTTACAGTGGTCCCCGGGTAGTACATCATTATTTACAGTGGTCCCTGGGTAGTACATCATTATTTACAGTGGTCCCTGGGTAGTATCTCATTATTTACAGTGGTCCCCGGGTAGAATATCATTGTTTTCTTTCGTCCCTGGGTAGTGTATCAGTATTTACAGTGGTCCCTGGGTATTATTTCATTATGTACTGTGGTCCCTGGGTAGAATATCATTATTTACAGTGGTCCCTGGGGAGTATATCATGATTTACAGTGGTCCTTGGGTAGAATATCATTATTTACAGTGGTCCCTGGGTAGTATATCATTATTTACAGTGGTCCCTGGGTAGAACATCATTATTTACAGTGGTCCCTGGGTAGAACATCATTATTTACAGTGGTCCCTGGGTAGTATATCAATATTTACAGTGGTGCCTGAGTGTTATTTCTTTATTTACTGTGGTCTCTGGGGAGTATATCATTATTTACAGTGGTCCCTGGGTAGAATCTCATTATTTACAGTGGTCCCTGTCCGGTATATCATTATTTACAGTGGTCCCTGTCCGGTATATCATGATTTACAATTGTCCCTGGACAGTATGTCATCAATTATAGTGTGCCCTGTGTAATACGTCTTTATTTACAGTGGCTCCTGGATAGTATTTCATTATTTACTGTGTCCCTGGGCAATATATCACGATCCACAGTTGGCCCTGGGTAAGATATCATTATTTACAGTGGTCCATGGGAAAAAAATCATTTATCACAGTGGTCCCCGGGTATTATATCATCATTTACAGTGGTCCCTGGGTAGTATATCATCATTTACAGTGGTCCCTGGGTAGTATATCAGGATCTACAATGGTCCCTGAGTATTATCTCATTATTTACTGTGGTCCCAGGGGAGAATATCATTATTTACTGTGGTCTCTGGGCAGTATATCATTATTTACCGTGGTCCCTGGGTATTATCTCATTGTTTACTGTGGTCCCTGGGTAGGATTTCATTATTTCCAATGGTCCCTGAGTGGTATATCAGTATCTACAATGGTCCCTGGGTATTATCTCATTATTTACTGTGGTCCCTGGGGAGAATATCATTTTTTACAGTGGTCTC